>NW_028145473.1:3600000-3720000 GCF_977016875.1 Pavona decussata
CAGTTCTTTGATGTGGACCAGGGCAAACTAGAGTGCAAGTTTTATTTACAGCCAATGTTCTGGAAGAATCTAGAACTGCTGATGCAACAGCATTGCATGGTGTTATCACTAAACAGCTTCAAGTTTTGAATATTACCTTTAAGAACCTAAGGGGTCTTGCCATTGATGGGACAAGTGTAATGACTGGTAGGAACTAGCAGTGATAAAGGAGGTGGAGAGGGAGGTCACACAACAGTGGGAAATCTTTGACAACTCTCCAAAGAAGCTTGCGGCATACCTAAAAGTTCAAGACGAGATGAAACAACTTACACTTGCGGCTAAGGCAAACAAGAGAATTGGCAAGCGGTTAAAGAAGGCCTGCAAAACACAGTGGCTATCTTTTGACACTGCCATAGCAGCAGTATGTTCAGACCTACCTTCCATCCTCCAAACCCTGCGTCAGACCCATCTTGCTATGGTCTCCTGAAGAAGCTTATGAAAGTAAAGAAAATAGGCACAATTTACATTCTTCGTGAAGTTCTTCCTGTACTAAGTGACCTTAGCAGAATGTTTCAACAGGATACAATCAACTTTCCCCCATCAAACCGTCAATCACCGTTTGCAAGGAGAAACTTGCTGCACTTGTTGAGAGCAAATCTCCAAGTATTTGACAAGACAGCCATACCACCTAAACAGAGTGATAATTACATGGATTATGGCAAAGAGCATATCGATGTTCTGGCTTCTCACTACTTCCCAGGAGATGAAGTTTGTCAAACACAGCTTCAAGCTGAGTGAAAACTCATCAAGTACGACCTTCTCACATGGAAGCTGCCTCAAACTGTCGGAGATGGTAAACTTTCTTGCGCATAATGGATCATGCAGCAGCTCGTTAAGCAGAAGTTTTCTCACCGCGGACACTTCCCTCTGATGATCTCTGTTGTAAAAATCCTTCTTGTCATTCCAGTATCAAATACTTTGCCCGAAAAGGGGGCTTCCAAAGTGAAGTTAATCAAGAATCGCCCCAGAAGTCTTTTAAAGGGGGACATGCTAAATTCGCTGATGCATATCAGTTTAAATGGTCCATCTGTTACTTCAGAGGAAGGCCAGCTAGTAATCAGAGATAGCGTGGTTTCCTGGTTGGCTGCTAAAAATCGCAAGAAACTTCCATCTGTTTCCACTGCCACTGGTCCTTCCACACAACCAAAGCCAGCAGAACCCAGTACCTACACACAGGGTACTCAAACAGTGGTTGAAGAGCTCGCAGAGTAAATGCGTGTGGATGATGAGGTTACCCTTGCGGCTGAAAAACTAGGGCTTCCTTTAGATAATGAAGTGGATTATCATGAATCGGATAAATCTGATTATTACAGTGATTTTGAAGATGATTAGAGCAATCTAATCTGTAATGAAAGAAGTATAACCTAAAACATCATGGTTTCTTCAATTTTTTGTGTTACAGTTACTTACATTTCAAACAGTGAATTCAAAGAGTACACACTGACAGAAACCGTACAATACTGTGAAAAAGAAAAGTTGTGTTGAAGACAAAATACAGTGTAAGAGAATAGTAGTTTCCTTCTTGTGCACTCTAGTTTAACAGGATATGGCATGTTGATGTAAAGAAAATAAAGATAAGGGAAGGCATGGTGAATTAAAGTGGTCCACGCCAGTTATACATGACTCCAGGTAATACACAAAGGTGGATTCCACAACTATAAGATCAACTTAACCTTTTTTTTTATTTTACTTAGTTTATTTGCCACACACAATTAAGTTACAATGATTACAATGGTTACAAATGATTACAAAGTTACAGTGATTAACGTACAAGAGATAGAAAAGAGTGGGAAAACCATGTACAAATCAACACAATGATTGCTGCAAATAGGCCCAGATTGCATTTCAGTGCATCATTTTTGGCAAAAATGTCTTGGGGGAGGCCCCCAAGGACCCATCATGAAAGAGTGCTGACATCCCTCCATACCCTCCTGTAGCCGTTTTTCCTTACACCATTATGTCATATGACCATTTATGGAAAACGTAGGTTATGTGTGAGTAATTCTGTTTCCCGAGTCAACTCCGAGCCCAAGTCACATCCGAGTCCGAGTCAATTGACCGAGTCACTGGTCAGCAGTGAGTAATCCCGTTTCCCAAGTCAACTTCGAGCCCGAGTCTCATCTGAGTCCGAGTCAATTGACCGAGTTACTGGTCAGCGGTATACCTTTTAAACTCCTGGCCACGAGGTTTGTCTTTCGGAATGGCGAAGATGGCAAGTGGTAAGTACAATGTTTATCAAATTATGTACATCATAATATGAGTTTACATACAGCTGTAGTTGTGTTCTTTACATAAAGTATGTGCTGTTGATAATAGAGAGCTTTTTTATTTTCACTTCTGAACAGATATAAAGGACAGGGACGGGATTAAATGCATAAGTTAAGTCCGTTTCTTCTATTCTTTTTCTTGGTTTAACCAGCAAAGTTATGTAAATAATTTGTTCTTTACTCTCTACAGCTTCCTGAGTCTGTGGAAGTTTGGACCATCAACAGGTAAATAAATACGGCTTTTGTCACTTTTAAGGGAGGAATGCATCTAGGGTAAAAATTGCATGCACAAATGAGGAATAATTTTAGTGTGGGAAGCTGCGATCATGTTGGCTGCCATGCGGAGAGTAATAATGACATTTTAAAAGTTTATTCTACTTTTTGTCACTTTTGAAATGGATTTTCTATAAATTAAACCTGTATGTTTAATGCAAGCGATTTTTGTTTGCAGTGACTGTAGTGACGAGGAGTTATCTTTTCTAGCGTGGGACCTTGAGCGCGCAAAGGAGCCCCAGTGGTAAGCCATTACAAAATTGTCATTGTCAACCCAATATTTTGGAAAAGCATTTTTCGAAGCTTTAAAGATCATTGATCAATTAAGCTTATAATATTAAAACAAGCGAAAAACACCGTACATGACCCCCCCCCAAAAGGTAAATTCTGCCCCCCCCCCCAAAAAAAAAAAGAAAAAATGCAGTACACCCCAGGGTACAATTGCCTAAAGTATGTTCGAATTCCTTGCAGAGTGAATTTTATTTAGCAAAACGTTTTTAACAATATTAAACAATTCCCTTTATTTATCCATCTTAAGCAGCAAAAGATATGGTTCAATTTAAAGTAAAAGTATTTCAAGCTACATGTGCAATTTGTTGATCAATACAGTAAGAGTTGAAAGATAATATCAAACAGCTGTGTGATAGAGAAATTTCTTTTTGTTTGTTCCTAAGAAATTATATGTATCTATTTTAAGGTATACATCCTTTGGAAAATGCTTGTAAATGGGTCATCACAAAGCATTCATTACATACCAGGCCAAGGTGTTCAAATTGTCATGTTGAAATGACCAAGGGTGATCTAAAGATAACATGTGATGCCCGATGGACACCACCCCCCAAGAACAAAGAAGGCCAAAGCTTCACAGTCCCAAGAACCTTCCATTATTGTTTGAAATGGGAATGTGTCAGTGGAACCCCCCCCCCCCCCACCAAGCGACAGCTCCATCACAGAACCTCCACATGTATTCCGTGTGGATTTCACTGCAAAGTTCACTCCAGACGAGTGGAAAGTTGTTACTTTTCATTGTCATTCGACTAAGGGACAAATCATTATTTCTTCTTGTGTCATGTTGTAAAGTTGACGGTTGTTGTTGCATTTGTTGCTGTTGACTTTTGAAAAGTTGGGTTGACCAATGAAAATATTATTGAAACAACTATGGAAAATATATATTTTTAATATATAAAATTGGGTTACATGATCAGAAATAAAAATAACACCCCAGAGAAAAAAGTGAAAGTCAGTGCCTCTTTGTAGATTAACAGAAAACTCTTGTTTTGTTAAATTTATGAACATTATTATACTGCTTAACAACTTCTTACATGTAGCGAAGCACGGTATTTGTGTCATGTGACCAACAAGAAATTTTCAAAGGTAATCTGAATAATCTTCCCACAAAACGTTGTGTATCTTTCAGTGAGTTGAAATTCTAATAAATTTTTTTTTAAAATTAACTCCACCCACTCATTTCTTTGTGGAGAGATAAGTCTCATTGTCATTTGTTTGCTTATTTAGATAAGAGAATTTGCTATTGCTTTACATCAAACACCTTTGTTAAAGCAAATTTGTCTTAGCTGAAATTTTAACTTTTTAAAGTTTAGAAGATAACTTCCCAGGCCCTTTGACCTGCTCTGATCAGTCTTACTGCAAAGTGAATTTTAGAATCATTGCAAAGTCCAGTGAGCCTGTAGTACACAACTGTGAATGGGTGCACACACCACCTGCCAAATTTGAGACTCGAATGGTATGAAGATGAACCATATAACCACTGCACCAACCCTGCTTTGTATGGCATATACTAAAACGAGAAATATGAAATGTCAGTCAGTACGCAGTTCAATCCAATCTAAGTCCAATCCAAGCCCGGTTACCAAGCTCTTGTAGACATCGCAAATGAAAATAAAATTGCTGCCCTGTAAAACTACCTGAAATCTGAACGATATGGCGGTTAACAAAAGTAAGATGGAAAAATCCATATTGTGCACAAGCCATACAGACATGACATTCACACAATTTCAAAAGCTGAGAGGAATTGTCTTCTTCAGTGGTTTCCACTTTTGCGAGGCCTAGGCTAGTAAATGCAAAACTCTCTCCTCGTTTTTTTTTTTTATAAACAGTGATATATAAATACAGGCAAAACTCTATTTTCTCTCCAATGCTTGCCACGCTGAGAGCTTATTCGACCTCATTCGGGTTATTACAAAGTAATTTATCGGACTAGTCTGGGACCGATCAAGCGTTCGTTGTTCATCTGCGCGTTTGAACTTCCAAAACCAATGGTTTCCTCCATCAAGCATTCAGTGTTGCACTGAAGTCGTACCTTGTTGGACCATGAAAGAATTTGGCAAAAGAAACTTCTATTCAAAGCGATATTTTTGTAATACTTTTGGTGTTGGTGAAAAAAAAAAACAGCTGACCAGTGACTCGGTCACATGACTCGAACTCGGAGTTGACTTGGTCAACCTGTAAACTCGGTTATGTGTGGGCAGAGATTAAACAGACTTCAAGTTGTTGTTGAGATCGAGTAGTTGCGGATGTTTCTGCCTATTTTCTAAATGCTACAAATCTGGTGGAGAATCGAAAATCCCAAAATGACTACCGTAAAAGAATTACAAGGTATCGTGGCAGGCCTTACGGCAATTGTTATGCAGCAGGCAGAAGCACAGAAGGCAGCAAACACTCAAATTGCTAACCTCACTAAAGCATTGCTCCCACATGGCAGACCTCCTGCAGCTCCGGCTACAGCCCAAGTAAATTCCTCATCTTTACGAATGCCTGCTCTTCGACTCCCGCAATTTTGTTATGACCAGAACACTCACAACGATGTTAACGAATCTTTCGATGTTCAAACGATCCATTTGCAAGCCGCAACTAAGCTCACCTTGCTACAACAAGAATGTATTGGCGAATGGCCTAATTCCGTCTTGTCAATAGAAAAGGCTAAATTTACAGATGAAACAACACCTCTCCAAAAGCTGGACAGTTTTAAACAAGCCTTAAAATCAGCATTTACCGAACCACCAGAAGTACAATGCCGTCGTCTGACGTCTGACTTTTCTACGATACGACAGCAAGTCACAGAATCAAAAACATTTCATGCTTAAAGCAGAAGAGTACAAAGATCTTTCTGAGATCGCCGAAGCTGCAAAACTGATCAAACGTTCATTCAGCCCTTCCCACATTCAACCCAATAAACAATTGCCGGAACAAACTAACCCTCTTACCACGAATCCAGCTCCTGGCTTTCCTCATGGTCGAGGCAAAGGATCCCGATGTTATAGCTGCAACTCCTAAGGCCATACCAAAGGCAACTGCCCCGAAAAAACACAGAAAAACCACAATTCTACGAATCCCCAAAGATGTAACAAAGTTTGCCGTTTATGGAACACACATCAAGGATCTCCCTGCATCTTACCAGACCAATTATGCAGATATGGCCATCTTTACAACTGTAACACTTGTTCCAAGCCGGGCTGCAAGGATATTAACCATGCAACAACTCGTCCACCTGTTGCAAACTCCTGCAAAGCTCAACCACCACAGGCAACCAAGCCGGGACACACACTTCTCAACCACCATCCCCTGGTGTCCAGTCTCAGTCTTAAAACCGTCCGCTGTTTTTGATGCCGACTTTACCCCATTCTTCAAATGAATTGCCTGTTAACCTGAATCGTTCTATTTTGTCATGTCAACACACCTCAGCTGGTAACGTCCTTCAGCTTCCACTTGATTCCTGTTGTTCTGTTACACTGTGTAGGCTGGATCACGCACACCAAATCAACTCCGCAAGACCTGAATTGAAGTACAAGAAACTTGAAAAGCCCATTCCAGTACAAATGGTTGATACTAGTGCCTCTCTGAATGCTGTTGCTGTCCAAGAGGTACCAATTGCCTAGCTTCCAAACAAAGAAACACTACCAGGGGTATGTGTGTGAAAATCATGTGAAAAGCATGTGAAAAGAAGCAACAATGTGAAATAAATGTGAAACATGTCACATGTGAACAAGAGCAGAGGTTCACATGCATGTGAAAACAACACAAGCCATGTGAAATTTTTCTAGTCATGCATGTGAATTTTTTTCACACAGGTGAAACAATTTTGTCATGTGTGCGAATTGCTTTTAGTGCATGTGAATTTTCTTTCACACATGTGAAACATTTTTACCATGCATGTGAATTTTTTCTAACATGTGATATTTTTTTCACATGTGTGAAAAAACCTTGTCATGAATGTAAAATTTTCCAAATACTGATTAATGAGTCCTCAGCGGCAACAAGCCAACCTAGTATGTGTAGTACTGGTTAATCTAATTGCAAAATATATTAAATAAATTGGGAGTTATATACTCATATAAAATAAAAATAGCTAAATAAATAGAATTAGTATTGTAATGTTATGTGGCAAATAAAATAAGTGTATAACATTAACGTATATTTAGTACTTAAAACTGTACACCAATAAAATTATATTAAGCAGTCCTTGAGAAGCACAACCCTATTATACCAAATCAAGGCTGTTAAATTGCCACAGACTAGCCTCATTGATCTCTTTAGGAGTGACATGGGTCTCATAAACAGAAACAATTATTATTTACACATTGTTAGAATTGAGAAGCCACATTACAAGGGAATTCTCATCATCTAATGCTGTGACCATTGGTTTAGATATATTGTCTAGATGGAAAACCTTCTCTTCTAGCTCTCTATAGCTAGTGTCAATGTAGAGAAGGCCACTGTCCTTGTCAGGCCTTAAACTGTTGGCATACAAATCAATATTTACAAATTCAATTGTTTCATTTTGATGCTGAAAAGAAACAAAATGTTTAATTTGGCCAATCCTTGTAACACAGGGGCCACTCTTAATCACTACAATAGAGGATACTGTTCCACCAGTGTTTGCTGTATGACCCTTCCATTCATCAAGTTTCCCTGTTGTCTTGTTTTTTCTTCCTGCAGAAAATGATATTCTTATATTTTTCATACAGCTTTCATCAAAATGCAATCCACATTCTTCTTTACAAAAGGCCAGCTCAGCAGGCGAAAGTTGGTAATCGTTTCCTTTTTGCCTTTGTTTGTTGTCAGAGCCAACCTCTTCATTTACGAGGATATGTGGTTGTTTGTTGACATCTACAGACACTCTTCCCGAGTACCGCATATATTGGACCCAGTCAAAGATCTATGAAAACAATGATTAAAGTCATTAACATTTCTCATAAATGGTGAAGGTTTAAGTCTGGATTCGAGCCAAGTGGCTCATCTGGCCATAGCCTATCACTTGGTTTCTAAATATTTGTCATAGAGTCATTCAATTATTAATCCTTTAAAAATTAATGTACTAGTAATTCAATTATTATTGGGAGCAACTTTACATATAATTATATACTTTGTGATTGGTTTTTGTAATATACAATTTGGCAAACAACACACATGCATGCCAAAGCCAGGGTGACAATTTCTACGGTATCATACTAATCGAATGAATAATTTATGGTATCAACGACTAGTTTACTTGCCTTATAGGTTTCCATTACAGTTGCCTCTGGATGGAGGCGATTCATCACCCTTTGACAGATCCAGCTGTTAAATCTCTCATAGACATACATTGTCCAACTGTGCACTGGGCCGTGTTGTTGAATCCCTTGCACAATGTGATGCAGAAGGTGGAGACTCATTGTCTGCATAATATGATAGTTCAAAATATTGTGTCATTGTAAAGTCACAACTTGGTGAATCGTGGTGTACACATGTACTAATTCATGTTTCCCGATAGGCTCCCGCTCACATTTATATAACGTACCATGTGTTAAAATTCTTTTTAATTGAAATTATGCCTGGAACAGTGGAATTTAATTGTTTGAATTAGTGCCTATCCCTGCAGATCATCTTCATATGGGTGCATAAATAAAAACAAGATTCACACAGCATTAAAAAATGGCAAGCCCAAGGTAATATTACATGGATTTGGCCAAAGTCACATATTTCTAGTTACCTTAGCCAATTCAGACCACATGATGATCAGTTTATTCTCAAGGAACTGAGTGCACAGGAGAATATCTATTATAAACAGAATAGTAATGTATATGTACCATTATTGGATCATATATATGGCATATATATAAAAATGAGACACTTACCTGGACAATGATAGGGAAATCTCTCTCAAGCATTGCTAACACCAGGTTTACTTCCATGTCAATGTTAGATAAGTCATCAGCACTGATTGAGTCCTGAAATAGCAGTGCAAGTACATCTAGTAACTTAAAGAAACTTTTTCTCTGCTTATCACCCAGGAGACCTCTCAAACAAAACTTCGTGATGCCATCAATTGCAATCTGAATAGAAAATTAACATCAGTAATTAGTTTGAAGGCTGCCAACTTAAGCTTAATTGGTATATCTGGTATATAGCACTTAGTAGAGTTCACCTCTATGTGTGTACGGATCATGAACTGGATCACAGTGAAAAAGGATCGTTTAATTCAAGATGCAATATGATGATACATAGTATAAAAAAGGGACAGGTTAAACACGATTCCTACTGACCGCCAACAAATGTAATAATGAATTGGTGTCTTAAACTTACTTACATAAACCTACCTGCTTCCAGTCATGGGATTTGATGTAGGTCTTCTTTAAAAAGAAACATTTAGGTTTCCAACCATATGCAGATGGTACACGAATATTCTTTACTCTTGTGTCTGCAATTTTCATTTCATTTTGAGAGAGACGAAATGGAGCATTTGGGAGATTTGCAGGTTTCTTCTTAGTTGATTTTGTTTTCTTGCCTTAAAAACGAAATAAAAAAAGTATAAGGTAAGTATATTGTGCTTGTTTAAAACTTTACATAAAAGCACAAAATTATATGAAAAAACCTACAGCTTTCTTGCATGCATGCCTTGCAATTGCTTGCAGACTGAGAGCTTTAATACATTTATCTTCCAGTTGTAATTGTTTCCCTAGCTCTGACCAAGTGATATTAAAGACAATTTTAAAAGTGAGATGTTAGGCTAGTAAAACAAGTTTCCAATGTATACTAGGCTAATCTCAAATTATGCTCCACTGACCTCAGTCAGAAGAACTAACAAGTCAAGATTCAGGGGAATAACTCTAAATTTCTTTTTTTATATTTCCTCACTCCTTTGAAATAGGGATCAATGGATCAGAGAATAATTGGGAACTAGTCTATAAACTTTATTTAACCTGTTGCAGCTGGTCCATCATCATCTTGCTCGTCCACCCATGAATCTGGAAATCGACCAAGTCCTTTTTCTGTTATCCTTAACTTCTTCGAGTCACCTGATCCAGTGAACAAAATGTGAAATTCAGATATCACATTTTTTAGGAGATGCATCATGTCAGGGTAAACCTGTTTGGTGCGGTCAAATTCTGGGAGCAGCATGAAACAATGGCAACCCTTGCTTCCTGTTGCTTTGGCAACATTGGCAGCTTGTGTGGCATTTTTTGCCTTGCCATGGGCAACACTACTCCACAAAATGTCCATGTTGGTAATCTTCTTGGGTGGGGGTTGATTTTCAAGTTTTTGTTCCGGGAAATTGCTGCAGTCTTGCCGTAGAACATGGTCTTCAGGAAGGAACCGCCTATTCTCCAAGTACACCACCTTGTCAAGACCACCCACATGTTTGCCTATAGAGTAAAAAACAGTTAACTATACCCAAATATTTGGAATACGTGTTATAAAATGATATCTATTACCATGTCCTGACGTGTTAACACTTGTGTCATCATTATATGGTTCCAAAACCAGTGGTATACTTTTTACAAACATATTGAATGTACTGCAAATAATGTATCTGAAGAACTTCATGACAAATTGTGAAATGATCTTAAGGCTGGTGCGTGGCCGAAACTGCAGGGTCCAAATTAAAGTTTAGTAAATAGTCATAAGTATTACTTTTCATTAAAGCTTGAGCATTAAATAAGTGTTAATCCCCAATACTAAAATAGATGGCCCCAGGCATTGCATTATTTGGGTATATCGACATATGCATGTTGGCTCAACATTTACTGTTTGTATGGGAATCTTAAGGCATATAATTTTCTTACAACGTTTCTTATCCCATTCCTGGACATATAAGTCCCCTGAATTATGTCTGAGATAAAGTTAAGGCTCATTGAAGTATATCACTCTCAATAATTGATTGGAAACACCATTATTTCAAGTGCACCCTTCAGTTTCCTACTTACCATACAATTAAGCTTACCTCTGATTTCACACCACATGCACCCCTGCAATGCATTTGCTCCAACAGCACTAAAGAGTTTATTCAGGCCTGGGTAATCCAGTACATAATTTAAGATCTTAACTTTAAACGTGAAGGGGGCTTTTCTGAAAGCATCGTAAAACTGAGATCCTGACAGCTTCAAAAGCTCATCAACAACCAATTCAAGATAAGGGTCAACTTTCTTTGGCTCACGCCCATTGTTGCCTGGAATTATCCCCACCAGAAGCATCTTTTCAAACAGTTTTCTGACGCGTTTTGGGAAATTAAGGACAGTTAGCATTACGGGCCACATGGAATAGACGACCTTGTTACCACTAAATGGATTAACTCCGTCTGTGGATAGTTGCAGGGCCAAGCCACGAAAATCGCCTTTGAAAAATCCAGTTTCGGAATAAACTGACTGCCAATTTTCCGATACGATAACATCCTGCAGCGTTGAACTTTCAGAATCAACACTGTGAGACTGCAAGACTTCAGCGATTGTAGCAGTGCCAAACATTCGTCTCCATCGGGGCTCCAGTGGGTAGTAATACAACTTTCGATATGGCTTTCCTTTGCTGATGTACCGAGGTTCTTTACATTCTGGGCAACTTTCCTCATCGGAGTAGTCGTACCAATCAGTTTTGCGAAAAAGTACACAGTCATTGCGGCATGCATGGTAAGTCACGCAGGGCAACAAGAATGGCTTGATAAAAGAAATGGCTTCATCGTAAGAAGATGGAAGATAATTATCTCGTGGTAAAATTTCATCATGATGCAGTCGTAGGAGATCAGAAAGAGCGCTTTTGCTTGTTCCAGGGTGTTCAGTAAACCACGAGAAGTAGCCACACAAAGCCCGAAGAACGCTTACTGTACTTCCTTCAAACAATGGCAAATTAGCTTTATCGCTACAGTACAGTTCTTCTTCGTCTGCAAGTTGTTGTAAATAGTCAGGTAGCTCACGAACACTTTCAGTGTTTGTCGATTCGCTTTCATCGCCAGAAGAACCAAAAGGCGGAAAGCTATAATCACTATTCTCTGATGAAGGCGAGGCCGTTGATTCCGTAGTCGCGCTTGGAGGTGAACAGTCACTGGGATCATCGTCACATGCAATACCAGCAGAGAGACTTCTCCTGGAAACGCTAGATTCAGATGAAGAAGTTTCGTCTAGCGATGAGAGTTTGGTTTCTTTAAGTGGTGGTTCTTTAATCTGAGAACTGCTACATGGCATAGAATGAGAACCTTCTTGTATCGTTGCATTGTTCTCGGAACTGTTTTCTTGCATGTCTCTCTCCTCGTTTCCTTCAGAGGACACGGATTCGTCTGCAAGTCCAAAACGCTCAATATGTTTGTTAACATCGCTCTCACTCAGTTGCACACGATTTACGCATAGCGAACAAGGACACAACATTAACGATTCCTGTCTGTGTTTTTGTTGGGATTCGCGCATTTTTCTCTTCCTATGTAGCTTCGAGAAAGGCATTCTGTGAAATTAAGTTCCACGTCATACAACGAAAAATGTATCCACAAATACTTAGTGCCAAATTTACAACGAACAGCATCGCAAAACACAACACCATGCTTTGAATGCTTTGAATTTTCTCACGAAAGCAGTTTCCAGTGTTTCTTCGTGATTATGCCACTGCTGCTGTACTATATCTGTCATCAGTAATGTGATGAGTTTGTATCTTAAATTTTGTACTGCTTGCACGCAATCACACGAAAATGGAGAAATAATCAATTTAGACAATTTCAATGCAGGACAATGTATCTTTCTCGAGTGGAAAAGCAGTACTTAAAAAAAAACTGAGGAAGGCTATTTTTCAACAGCATTTACACCGACTTCCTTTAGAAGTACCCAGACCCTTTTACCTGAAACGTCTTACCGCTGTTCACGCACGTCTTATTCTAAGATATCAAGCTAGCCATGGATCACGCACACTCCCGACTTTTATGTCATCATAAAACGAGCCCATGTTCTCTGTTCTAATAGAACTAATAATGTCAACAGCTCGGTTTCTCGGCTTTATTTTGAATGTTAGTCAGAAAAAACATTTTAGGCAAACAAATGTGTCAGTATTGGAACCCCTATTTTTTTAAGAGCCCAACAATTGTCACAATTCTGTGCCACATGATCCCTGATCTATTTCTAGAACTGGATTACTATTGGTCACATTTCACCTTAGCGTGACCTGCGGTAAATTCAAGTTCTTTTCTTCAGCACTGAGATCTCTTTGACTTATCAGCATTCAGTGCAGAGTTGTTCGGCTGTGTTCTCAGTTCTGTTGCCCTTAACCAACTCTTTTGGTAAAATGGAAAACCTTAACTTTAGTCCTGATCAGCTAAAAGAAATCTTATCACTTTTCGCAAGTGGAAAGCTTCAACGGGTTTTTGAAGAGGCTTCCAGCTCCATGGGGTTGCACTCCAACGTTCTTCTTACTTCAAATGGCATTGCTCGCAATAATCCGAAGGAAGATGTCGAAGATCAAGTTAGTGAGGATAAAACTGGGATGGCGAACCTTCCCCGGAACTGGGCGAAAGGGAATCGGACGGGAAACAAATTTTTTTGGAGTTGAAGGAAACAGCCCAGAAGTACACAGCACGAGAATTACTGGAGAAAGCAAACAAGGGGACGAAAGCTACTTCGGCTCAGCAAACCTTTAGGGTGAGTAAATTGTTCCCTTGAACTTTTTATAAAGCCGTTCTCCATGTACATATTGAAAAAAGAACTGTGAATTCCCCTTGAATTTGCAACAGAACAATTGTTGCATAATTAATAAGAGCGGGAAAATTCCCACCTATTTTAACTGCATAATAATTAGGGACGTCACTTCGTAGTCTTCTCGTGAAGAAATCAGTAAAGAAATGTTCCACCTCAATCCCAAAAAATGACTTTATTTTCCTTTTCTTGGTCGTGCAGTTTGTTTTACGCCGAGCAGCTAACAACAGTGGGCTGTGGGAAAATCCCCCAACCATGGCAAAAATTGGAGGCAAAAAGATGGAGCGCTTTCTGAACCAGGCAAGTGACTTGCTGACTTATTCATGCTACCAGGGTAACCCTGTAAGTGCAACGTACGCGAAAGCGCGAATATTAGGTGGCCTTTGTACAAAACTTCATAACTATGACTTCCTTCAGCCACGGAGCCTTTTCACAGGCTACTAATTTTACCATTTTGTTTTACGTAATGGGCAGTGATTGGGGGATTATGACACTGTGTGAAGGTAAAATACCGCTATGTTTTTGTGTTACACCAATACAAATCCCGGCCTGATTTTTTTTTTCTTCAGGTTACTCAAACACTTCCGCAGTTATGTGGGCAATCTCGAGAAATCAGAAATAGGCTCGCCGAAAGCCTTCGTTACAGGAGAAACCAGCTAAATAACACCAAATATTGGGCACGGGCATCAAAGGTACTATATTTTATTTGTTTCAGCAAGCATTTCTATTTAAAGTTTATCTGCTGATTTACGAACTAAGCCTCTGACCTCAATCCCTTGATCTTTTACAGTTGACATCACATATGGTAAGCTTTCAGAGTTTTATATAAGACTTAACATAATAAGCCGATCGAAAGTCGTTCACAAAGTAAACAAAAAAAAATGATTTGAAGAATTTAGCGTAATGATAATTTTCCATTCCAAACCAAAAACAAAACAGCAGTCACAAGTGCCATTCAAGTTAAACCTTTAGAGCAACACTATATAGTAAACTGAAGAGAAAAGAAAAATACCTGAATAATTAGTAGGATGTTGTCGATTGCAGCTGTATTCGATTACGCAAAGGAAAACGGTAATTTATTTAACTTATAGCAGTCAACAGAAAAATCAACTTACGAGAGAAACGAGTTTCAAAAAATTATCGTGAAACTAGAATTTGATACTTCCTTTGCTGTTCATATTGTGACGGGTACGCTATTCCTTCTAGTTACGATTGTCCCAGAACCAAAAATTTGCTCCTGTACGAGAATCCTCCGTTGGTTTATAGGTCATGTAATACAACACGATCTATCAAAATTGATTTATATTTGTTTCCGGGTCCTGGGTAAATATTTATAATGTAATTGAACCCAGAAAAACTCCACTTGAAGAAGACTTTTAATCGAATGATTTTTCTTAATGTTTTATAAAGCTAAAGAAGTATCAGTCCATTGCCACAAAGCATGTTACCAAGTCACCACAAAAGTCAAAGAGTTACTCAACAACAGAAGTGGTAGAGAAGGCACTTCATGAACAGATTATTTCAGATGAAGAGGATGAAGGCTTTCAATTCTCTGCAGGGTAATATGACATCCTTTGCATTTCAGATTTGATATTTTGACCATAAGCTGTTTAGTATCAGTGACAAACAACAATTTATTATAAGTAAAGCTGGAATCCATTCAGCACATTAATGCTTGTTAATTTGTTATAACTTCAGTATATAAATGGGGATAGATTTGAATACTTTGTTTTTTTTATATAGTTCCATATAAGTAACCCATGAGTTAATGCAACAAACAAAAGGTCGAGTCCATTTTACTTACAAGTTTATTATTTGACTTCCACCTCTTTTATCAATGACTAGACAAGAACTCTTTGCGATGGAAGGAGCTGAACGCCTGGCAAGAGTGACATTTGTGAGACAGTCCTCAAAAAATGGTATGGGTAAATTCTGTTTCATAATACATGTACATGTAATTATTTTGTTATTTTGATTCTTCTCTCTTTCTTTTTTTATTTTTATTTTTTGGCAATTGGGTTCCTGTTGCAGTTAAAATTATGGCTATCCCACCAGGATCCAAGTGGCCATTTCACAAGGGCATTCTTTGTGATTAGTAAACAAGGAAATTAATGTTAAATGAAGTTGTGATGATCTGAAAAGAAACAGCTGAGATTACAAATGTTAAGTTGTTGGTAGTATATATTAATAACTGTGCGACCTTGATATTGGTAACTTATATACATTGCCATTCATACCAGCTCTTGTGTTTCAGATGAATATGCCCTTGCTGTAATGCAGAGCAACTACATTAACAGCACCAGGATGGTAAAACTAAAGGGTCCTAACAAGCAGGAATTTCTCCATGAAATTCAGGTACGTACCCGTTTCAGCTTCGCGAAACGTGCACAGTTGACTCTGGGAATAATACATATTGAGGGACAGAATGATAAACTTTAATTAGTGTAAGTTTTGAAGAAATGGAGATTATTAATTGATATTTCTTGTCAATGTTTACAGAATGGGGCAAAGTTCTACTGGCATATGAACCAATTAGTTCCTCCTGTGGCTAGCAAGCTGAAGGAAAAATCAAAGGACTCCCCAATGCCACCTACAAAGAGAGTAAAACAGTCTACAGTAAATGGACCCCCCAAAAAGAAATTGAAGGTATATAGTAAGCTTACCTACATGTAAGTGGAAGATCTATAAGCAGATCTTTGCTGACGTAAATTGGTTAAATTTTGCCTCATTAGCATACAACTTTGTTCCTAGAAGGCATCATGCTATATATCAGTGGACTAATAATCAGCAAAAGTTTTATCTCTTTGCGGACAAAACTGCAAGATTTCTGGGTGGCAAAAGGGCTAATGCACCCATACATTCTTTGTAAAATTTTGAGTTTTCAAACCCAAGTCACGGAAAAAGTAATGATTGAACATATCGAGCTCAAATTTATAGCGAAAGTTATAATTATTTGTGTCTAATTCTTTCAAAATTCAGAACTAGTATATCTGTAGCTCTATAATAGAAACTGAATAGCTCTATTAGAAACTGTTGTCTGAAATTTATATTGGGAGTGGGGGTGAATCACAGATATTCTGCAGTAAAAAAGTTACCAACTATATAGCTAGAATAAAATAATCTATTATGACCTTTTCCTTCTAAAAATACTTAATGTCATGAAAGCACTAAAACGCGTGGCTAGAGAATCGAAAACGTAAAGAAGATCCAGATGAACTTTACTTTTTTTTTTTCTTGTTTGGCCATAATATAATAAAAATTTTATTAACTGAGGTTAATTAGTTGGTATGTATGCGATAATCTTGAAATTGCATGCTCATGAGTGTAAGACCTCACTGTTTTCCATCCATATTGCATACTCACACCCTGAGTCAAGATTCTCCCATGCAGACTTCACTACGCTCTGTTAATAAGAGCTTAAATTAAAGGTAAATGTACTCCATATTTTCCCAGATTTTAGTTTGGCCTAAGTGCATACTGATTGTTTAAAATTTAGGTTTGTTCTTGATCAATTGCAATTTACATTCCATCTTTTTTTTTTCAGGTCAGCAAGCAAGTAAAAAAGAGAGTTGAAGGTAACCAAAGCAAAAAACTTTGTTAAAATCAGAATTATTAAAGGATATCTAGTGTATCCAATTGCATGCATGTTTGCGCAGGAAAGGAAGAAAAAATATTTCTCACTTTTTAAACAGCCAAAGCAACTGAAAATTTGTTCACATGTTATTTTTATTTCTGCTGTTTTCAATTAGCCTATATATCAAATGCTTTTTCAGAATCATCTTTTATTGTTGATGCTACTACTTCTGAGAACTCAAGTCATGATCAGCTAGATGACTCTGGCATTGGCAATGGACTTGAGGTGGCTGCTGACTCCGGACCCTTACCTACTGAAGTGTGAGACAACTCGCCACCTTGCCCCATCAAGGTAAGAAGTATATTATTAAAGTATATTAAAGTATAAAAGTATATCATAGATAAATATAACTATATCAGTGACCATGCGGATAACTTACCAACCTGGCCACACACACTACCACCCCCAATTGGGCCTTTTAGAAGCAATGAAAATTAACATAATTAACAATGCAACAGTACAGTCATTTGTAAAGTTTGCTTCAGTGATAATGAAGAAACATTAAAGAATACTGTAGACAATTCCATTTTATTAAGCAAGATCTAACGCATGTACTGTACTGTTGACTTGCAGGCACATGATAAGGAAAACCTATATGTGGGCCGCTGGGTGGCTGTGGCGTATGACATCGGTTTTTTTGTGGGAAAAGTGACAACTATTGAAAATGAAGAACGGGTAACAATAAACTTCTTGATGAAATATAAGGACAGTTTTAAGTGGCCGAAGAGGAAGGACACTGCCACTGTGAATGCCAAGTATATTTATTACTCTTGCCCACGCATTCAACAAGTGGGTAACATTTTTATCATATATAATGAAGATTACGTGCAAACTCTATATGAAAATTACAAAAAAAAGTACATGTGATTGAATTTTTCATTTTATATTTTATTTCTTGCTATGAGTAATTTTCACTAAGTGTTGAAAGTATTATTAATTTGTCAATTACTTTCGTTTCTTTTTGCTACACTTAAAGTTAATGATTGACCTTAATTAAAAACTTGCATAAATCTTATGCAAGTTTTCACATTTTTCATGTCAGCTACGTATACGTACAGTAGTCAGAGTGTTGCTAATTATTTCAGTTTTGATTGGACCAATTGACTGTTTTGTGTTCCTTGTGATTGACCAGAGGCAGAATAATTACTTCGGTTGCACTGAACTGAAAATTGCTTCAGCGTTTAGGTATACAACCAACATATGATTATATGACTAACTATTATATTTCAGTGAGATTTTTTCCACTGAAATTTTAAAGTACCATTATACTTTTACAATTATTTTCACCGCAGGTGTAAATTAAAATTGTGCTGTCAGTGAGACCATTATTACTAAATACGGTCATGGTTATGGAGATTTTATACTAATTATACTGTAGTCATCACTTGCATGCTGGAAAAGTGACACATGTGAACAGGTGTACAGGATGTAACTTATAGAATAGTGTTTAATAGGTTGTCCTTGGCTGATACAATTCTAGTCATCATCGGTGTGTTACGTTATATATATACATCTAAATTTGAAGGTTAGTAACTTTAAGATTCCATTTACTTTATATATAGAGATATAAATTAAATTTGTATAAGAATTGTACTATTCATTGAATTCATTGTATAAGAATTGTACTGTTCATCAAATTGCATTACGTATGCAAATATATTGTAATAATTATATTGCTTGTGAAATTTATTCCCATCTACTCATTGTGCACAGTTGCGCATGAGATCATATAACACAAAGTGCAAACTAAAAATTAAAACGGTACTGCATGTACATGTTATGTCTATCAAAAAGTGTAATATTGCATGTGAACTCTAAATGTAATGCCACCATGCAGGTGAAATTATGTTTGTTAAGTAGCATGGGAAAGATATAATAGTTATATTGCCTTTATTTGATTAAAAAATGTGTGAAACCTCTTGTGAAATGCTGGTGGCATGGTGGTGAAGGAGGGTGAAAATGTGTAGTTTCAATGTGTAAACGGCTTTAAAATGCAGGTGAAAAAAGTGTGAAACAGCATGTGAACTTGTCTGCTTCAAATTGAATTTGCAAGAAACTTCATGTGAAATGAAGGTGAAAATGCATGTGAATTGAAGGGGTGAAAATTCAAGTGAAAATGCATGTGAAATTCCATCAAGATTGACTTAGAATAAACATGTGAAACTCCATGTGAAATGCTGGTGAAAATGTGTGTGAAAGGGTTGACATCGTTTCACACATGTGAAAAATGCATGTGAAATACATGTGAAAAACAAGTGAAAAGTGTGTGAAAACAGGGTGGTTTTCACACATTTTTTCACAGGGTATTTCACATACATACCACTGGTAGTGAAACTGTTCATGTTGCTCTTGTTGTGCCCAATATGTCTTGGCCATTCTTGTTCGGTGAAAATAACTTAGCAGCTACTCACGCCTTCTCTGACCACAGAGAAAAAACTGTGACATTCTGTCACCCTGCTATGAATTTTACTATTTCATGTGATAAAGAACCAGTCTTACAGTAACCCAATGCTCTAGTTCCTGCCTTCTTATTGGAAAACCAAATGGTCACGCTGCACCCACCAAGACCACTGTTTACCGCGGTCTAAACCTACTCACCGTTTACCTCACTTTAAGTGCAGCATCCATCAGGTTGCTTGGAAACGACTTACGGCTAACTGGTCATGAACTGGAACTGAGTGCATCCCCAGTATGAACTGTCATGGACTTCCCGTCCGACACAGGCACCTCTGATTTTCAGCAACTCAGAGCTATGTTCTTGTGCAGTGTACAAAGAAGAGCGCTCATGTTGATCATTCCACCTTTGGTTACCTGTCACCTTGTGCTGCTCAAAGTAAAGCTGAATTCCAGGATGCACTACACCAGCACAGCTGACATCATTTCTTCATCACCCGATGCCTATGACTCGCTCTTCTGTCAGTCTCCTGTCGATGCCTCTCTTCTCATGAAGACCCCTTCACCTATCAGGTTTAGTAAAAGAGACCCAGTACAACCACACTGCCCTAAGCAGGCCAATCAGGAAATGCTTACAGCCGGTCTTGTTCAAAGCTCCTGTTTACTCCATCCCTTCAATCATCCTGATAACATGGATGATCGAGACCTACCTCCTCTGTCTGTTGTCGAACTCGATCCATTTTCAGAAGAATACCATCAGAAACTGCGAAATGAACTGTGCCTAGAAACTGATGAATGCAGTGACGTGCACCCTGCAGTCCTCAATCCATTGCACTGAGCACCACATAAACACTGGTAATGCACCGTCTTGCTACAAGCCACTATACAGGATGTCACTGTCAGAACTTAAAGCCGTGTACGATCAAATCAATGCACTGCTAAAACAGGACATTATTCAACCCTCCAAGTTTCCTTGGGGTGCTCCAGCAGTTCTTGTACATCGTAAGGACTTACACGGAAAACCCTAGCCTCCTCGCTTTGCGGTCAATTATCATGCACTTAACTCAGTCACCAAGAGTGATGCATTTCCACTTCCTCAAGTGATAGACATCCTTAACTGGTTTGGTGGTGGCATATCAATTGCAAAATTGGACCTCGCTAATGGTTATTGGGAGGTTCCCGTCCGAGAGGAAGACCGTGAAAAAACAGCCATAGTCACCCACTGTGGATTGTTTGAGTTTGTCTCCAGGGAGCGTGGAGACTTTCCACTGAAAACAGTTATCGTACATGTGGGTTGCAGTTCAGTCTGGGAAAATCTACCGCCAAGGTGATATGCCAAGAGTTTGAAAGGGCCCTGTGTCTAAAAAAAGACTTGCTCATTCGATTCCCCTACATTGACGAGGTTCAAGAAGCAATGGATGACTTGAAGAGTACAAGTTTCCACCAATTGTGGTAGTTATTGATGGTTGCCACTTTGAAATGTATGCACCACCGGAGAACAAGGAGGACTACTTCAATAGAAAGCAATACTACAGTATAAACCTGCAAGGAATAGTTAGATTAGAGTTGCTTTTTCATCATATAGATGTACACTTTCCAGGAAGTATTCACCATGCACGAGTTTTAAGGCTGGGTGGATTTTTTGATCTTGCAGAAAATGAGGACATTACAGCGCGCACAAGAATAGTTCACTGAGAACTGTTGGGGCCAATGCTTGTGGGAGACGTTTATCCTTTAAATAATGGGTTAATTAATCCATTCTCAAACTGAAGGCATATTTCGCATCAGAAAAAAACGCTTTAATGTGAAATTAAGTGCAATGAGATCAGTGGTCGTGAGAGTGTTTGGCTTGCTTAAAGGTCACTGGAGAGCATCACTAAAAAAGATTGAACAACATCATGTTTCTGTGGCTAGGACCGTCACAGCAGCATGTATTTTGCAGAACGTTCGAATAGTTCAGGGAGATGCCTTCGATGAAGATAAAAACCGGCTTGCACCTGATGATGAGGGTGATGACGATGAAGCACAGGATGGTACATCTACACGTCAGTGTGCTAGATTTTTTAGTTGCCCAGGGACTTTTGTAATTTTTGTAATATACCAAATTCCCTCGGCAACTAAATAATCTAGCATAGTTTGACGTGTACTTTTAATTTTTCTACTTCATGTAGACTTTAAATTCAGCCATAATTATGTGTTATATGCATCTTGTAATAAAATGTTTTTCGTAATTTTACTGTTGTAACAATATATCTTTCTAAAAAAGTATATCTTTCTGCTCTTCAGCTGTCACATAATACTTGTTTCTAGAGAATGCAATTTGCAAATTAAAAATTACAGAATTTATTAATTAAGCTTAATTTGAATTCTTTGAAGGAATTCCCACTACCATATCAATGAGGTACAAAGATGACTGTCAGTCTAGAAACTATATGGTTCAAGAGGAACAAAGCTTATAAAAATATTTATAAATGTTAAATACCCATTTTAACGTGAAAATTTAAGACAGCAAAGTGATTGATTTTAATCACTTTTTAAACAGTCCTTTAAGATGTCTTTTAAACCAACTGCCAGAGCCTTAGTTTGCTCTGTTTGGCTTTGGATAGCAGCCTGTTGAACCTCCATACTTCTCTTAAAATGCTCGCTCTGATTTTCCACTGATAAGTGCCACATGTCGCATACTCCTTGCATGTAGGGGTCTTCATCTTGATCGTTGGCCAATGGCATCTTTTGTTTTCTTTAGGCCATTTGCCATCTTGAATTTTCCTCCGGCTTCCCTCGGTGGGGAGCCATCTGAACTAGTACCACCAGAGCTTGGTTGAGGATCTGATGTTGTTGTTTCTTTTGGAGAAAATTATGCCAAGAAGAGATCAAGAAGAAGAGGAGGATGAGGAAGTGGTTGTCTTCACTGAAAAGAACGATGACAGTGTTGGAGATGACGACGAGGGTGGTGTCAGACTCTGAATCAGATGCTGAGATGCAGAAGAAATGATTCTGGAAAACCTAAACTACCTGTAACCTAATAGTAAGCTAAAACATTGCTTGCAATAAACTAAAACACCTAGAAAAACTAACAACAACAACAGCAAAATTGTTTCCTGTACTCTATTTTATGTTAATTATTATTTTTTTTTTTGGGGGGGGGGGGGCGGGGAGTATTTAGCGAGGGAAAACGTATCCGGGCGAGTACAATGAAAACGTCACTCACCCAGGTGAGTGCTGAGAAATTCAAGTTTCCAACCCCGCAGCACCCATTTGTTTGAAAGGACAGGTAACGTGTTAGTCGGGGAAGAGCTCAAATGTCAAGTTTTTATTTCTGACGAGCAAAAGGAAATCGATCTCGCTACAACAAGAAACAATGTCCTGCAAGTTGTGAAAGATTTTCTTCCCCCTAACTACATATTTACAAAGCCTGTTGGAAAACAAGAGCGTGCACGTATTCCTGTAGCCTTTGGACAAGAAACTTTTGTATCACTAGGAAAATGTCTCGTTCATGATGATGAAGATTCACTTAACCTGTATCTTCAGGAAACAGAGTCGGCGGCAAAAAGGACTTCGAGCACACTAAGTACCCCGAAACCAAAGTGTCTGCGTCAACAGCCCATCTTTAAGTACTTTCAGACTTCTGGAACGACGACGACTTCAGCTGCAGACTACAGCGCAGCACGTGGGCGAGTGTATTTGCACTCAGAATCGACCATAGAAAAGGCCACAGACCGAAGACAAGATTATTATAGGTTCTGGAACGAGAAAGCGGAAGAGTTGTGCTCATCGCCTAGCTTTTCAAGATATTCTAAGCAAGAACTGCATGGGATCATTGACACCCACTGGCGAATGCATGCCACCGAACTGTGCATCCAAGATGCCGAGCGAGAAGAAGAATTGGCGAAATCTCTGTCGCAGGAAATTTCGGGGCACAAATTGGCCTTATCGGCAGAAACTGTCAGCAAGAACTTAAATTTATTACGAGAACAAGACCGGCAAATAAGGTCTATAAACGAGGAGATTACTGCACTGCGCGCTCGAGGACTCTCACCACAAGTTAAGACGACTATCAAGCAGAAAGAAGAAGAACTGAAGAATTCCTTAACAGAGCTGAAATTGGCACAGGATCGTTTGCGAAAATCGGTTGCTGGTCTGACCACTTCGCGAACCAAGGCGCTTGCTTCGGTAAAAAGGAAGACCCAAAAAAGAAATTCTCAAGCAAGCAGTGAAATTGAAACGGACCATGGAGACTCCTCTGAGGAGCTGGCAACAATTAATGCCAGCGACGAAGACGACATAATTGCCAGACAGGTGATCGATGATGACTGGTAGTTTAAGACAGTTAAATCACAGCGCGTGTTTTTTTAAGATCGTGATTACAGCAAGAAAGTGTATCTTGGCTACAGTTTTTTAAGCCTGGTTTACACGTACGACGGAAGCATAAGAATAAGCATAAGCACAAGGATGTTTACACGTGCAATAAGTATAAGCATAACGTGACATACGCAAGTGCAGAAGCAGCCGAGATTTGATTCCAACATGGCGGAAAATGGCAACGCATGAGTAATGGAAATTGTTCCATTCTCTTGTGCTTGTGCTTATGCTTGGGTCGTTGCGTCGTACGTGTAAACCGGGACAACGCAAGCATAAGCACAAGCGCAAGCACAAGGCGCTTATGCTTGCGTCGCACCAGTTTACACGTAGGTTTCTTGTGCTTATGCTTATGCTTGCGTCGTACCTGTAAACCAGGCTTTATTTGTTAGTAAATGTGCAATGTTTTTGTTTAGGAGTTATCAACTTGATGTAAAGTTGTTCAGTTTATGAATTTTACACAATAATTTTGTAAGCCAGCGCGAGCACAGTAAGGTTGCAGTTATTCACTAGTGAAAGTGTTGTTTTTGTTTAAGAGTCATGATTCAAAGTTGTACAAAATTGAACAAATTTTCACAGTAATCTCGTAACCACAAAGATATTAGAAACATAATGGTAAAAAATAAGGGACCGGTTTTTTATTGTTACACTATATACATGTTTGTTGCACCATTGCAAATAAACTCGTCTTCGTCGTTAAATGTTCACTTTTTTTCTGGTAAAGGTAAAAACTTAATAAACTGTGACCGTAAGTAATAAGCAACTGTTAAATCAGAAGCTACTGCGGCTGCAGACGTCTCGGAAGGGGACAACGCAAACTTGAGAGAAATTATTTAGAGTAAAAAAATCATTCTGTTTACGTTTCTCAAACCTTGTTACAAAGACGCTACAATTTTACGTCCCTAGGACTAAGAGGGGAATCTGGCTGAAGTTTGAAAAAGCCGAGAAGTAGGCAGACTAAGCTGATAATTGTAGACCTAGATAAAAAAACACCTAAAAAATACAAAGTGCGAAGGTGTGAAAGTAAATAAGCGTTTTTCTTTTCATTATTATCATTACACCAAACAACTGAGATTTCAACGGGGCTAACGTGAAATTACACAACGGTGGCGCGCTGGGTCTGGGTACGAGTAGGAATGTGTCAGGCGTTTCAGGTTCTTCGTTGCAACAATGTTGCGACGGCTCGTTCTTTAGTATCTTGTTGTTCGCGTTTTCTGCTGTAAAAGGACCTGCGAAGGAACTTAGATTGTCATTTATGTCAGGTGAGAAATATGTGAACAAAATATTTCTACTATTTCAGGGTCTGAGAGCGCTGAAGTGTCACCGCACAAACCGTTCGAATCGCGTGAACTGTCGGTCGAAATGACCCCTGCAGAAGACTTTTTCAAGTTCAAACCCCCCTCCCCTGGATTTCCAGAGTCTTTGACCCCCCCTCCCGCGAGAATTTCCACAATCCCATCTGTCGGGGGGGTGTGGATTTTTTCTGGAATAACCCATTCATAGAACTTTTACCATTGGTATGGGAAAGAATATGTGCATGTAACTGTTGCCAAGCGTTGTTACCATTATGTAATGGCTCAGCATAAATGTTATCAATCAATGGACCTAAAATGGGAGGGTATTCCTGTCTGGATTTCAAATCCCTGATGTAATTTAACAGTTTTTTTCTCTTAGTAGATGCAGCTAGGTTTGTTTCTTCCACTTCCCTTCTCTTTGTTTCTACCTTAGCTGCTGTCTTAAGCCTTTCTTCATAAAGCCAGGGTTTCCACATGCAATCTGCAGATGTACCTAAAGTACTTTTGTCATCGTCACTCACATTCCCAAAGGGAGAAAAACAGTGAGCAGTTAGGTAGCTCTCCACTAAATGTGGATGCCCAATTCATGTCTGACGGCACACGATCAAAAGAGAATTGGCACATATTGAGTATTACAGAATTTCTTGTTAGAACTTGCTGATATGTATGTAGCCATTGACCAGTGTGATCAATTTATAATGCATTTTGGAAGTGAAAAATACCATTCACGGTAGCAGTGGGTGCTGATGGGTATGAAGATAGATCGTGGACAAAATGTTCCACTCGTTGTTTTGTTATGGCGTTTCATCGTTTTCGTACGACAATACTTCTAGTCAAGCAGCTGTTTTCTGAGTCCGACTCGCCAAATTGCCAGCTCGACTCGGCATTCTAAGAGGTCAACTCATCACTTTGTGAGTTTGTGTCGTCATCTTGTCAGTTCGATTCGTCGACTGGCCCTCTTTGACCCGTCGTTTTACGAGTTTGACTCACCACTGACCACAACGGATAGTCGTCGTTTGTCGTTTTGTCATGATGTTTCATTGTTTCGTTTTGGCGTTTCGCCGTTTCGACTCACAGAGGCATAAATTCGACGTACATTACACGAACTGTTTTCTATTTTCCTGCGGTTTTGGTCCTCTCCATGTGAGATCCAAAACCGACTCGTTGAGAGATGGAGGAGTTGTGGGGAATTTTGCAAAACGCCATAAGCAATTTCGAAGACATTAATTTTTTAATTAATTAGTTTATAAAAGCGTTTTTCGAGGAAACGCTTATGTGTATTTATATTAGTTCCTAGGTGATTGGTTTTTAAATGGGGTTCAGGACTCCTTTACAGATTATCCTTGGCCTTTTAACCATAGATTGTAATAAATAAAAAAATGAATGAATGAGTAATGTAGCCCACATATTTGCAAATAAGCTCATTTGTTGTTGCTGGCAAATCATTTGAGTCGCTATTTTTGGAACACACAGACTGAAAGAATGATGTTTAGTACCTCAGAGCCCAAAATATTTTACACTTTTAATTCTAGCCAGAGCTAGTATTCTGAAGGCTGTAATTGTATGTCAAGCTTACATTACCACAGGCTTATTGACTTGTCCTATCTACTTTGTTCAAAGCTGAAGGGGTCTGTGTCACCATGACTTTGAAATAGCACTAAACATTGGTTTGTTGCCAGTCTTGATGAATGCACTGAACATATTTTGTGCTTGAACGAAAGTTTCGTTTTTCTGTGTCACACGTTGATTAATGACACCCAGATTTTTGACAAAGAGACCCTTTCTGCAGGTCAAACATGATAGGACTGGTAAGGACAGTGAATTAAGCTTGGAATACCCAGCTTCAAAAGCAAAGCATTTTTGCCTAGTAGGGTCCTAAGCCTCCCTTGGCTGTTGTATTCTTCTTTGTTTGTTTTGACTTGTCACAAGGTTCAATTAAGATTGTAAAATATCAGCTGTCAATGATATCTGTTACTTGGCACGTGAATCAGTCTTCGTCTATTGTACCTTTAATTCTGCGAACTTTGTACTAAGCTATCATTCTGTAATCGAGCAAGCAGTCTCTAGTCTTTCTCTTTTTGCTGCAAGCATATCATGGGTACACGCTCACGAAAATCCAAGATGCCCATATCTGACGATTACACCACAGGCCCAGCTCTCCAAAATCTGTCGGGCTACCTCGAGAACCCTTTTCCATCTCTCCCTCGTGCAACAGCTGATCAACAAAAGTCCCAAAGCACGAAGTCAAAGAAAAGCACACCACAAGAGATAACGACCTCAGCAGAACATCAACCTTTGTCGTTCGATAAGCAGATCAAACTGGAGCAATTTAAGCAAGGCAATCTACAGTTGCAGTTAGAGATCACAAGGGCGCAGCTAGAGCTAGTGAAGCCAAGCCCAAACATTACACCCTTCCAAGCTATCAGTTCAATGAAACCAGAAGCACCGTCACCTCTTGACAATATTCTTGCCTCGACGCCCTTTAGACCACCAACCCAAGAAGTACTGGTAGAGGGTGGAAGTGTTCCAACTCTCAAAGACTTGCGGGCCGAAGACAAAAAAAAGCGCAAACATCCTTCCCTCTTGCCTAATGATTACCTTTTCTTCGCAAAAGGTAAGATAGATTACGACAAACTCTAGATTTCGGAGTTTGTGGGTGGCTTTCTCGAATTCTTAAATAGTCAGTCAGAGTCCGCGCAACAGTGCTATTTAGCGAATCTCAAACTGCCATGGACCTTGCTGCCACATATTCTTGGAACAGCGAACGGAATTTCCACTTTTTAATCAACACAGCGGTTGAAGCTGGGCATTTGTCTCTCCAACATTTTGACCAGATAAAGGATAGGGCACAAACTTTCTTCACCCACACTGATTTGCCTCCAGCACCGATCAGTCGATGGAAACTTTGACAGTCTCTCTTTGTTCTAAAATGGTAGTAGTCTAATGTGAATTACCAGAAATTATCAATAGCCTCCCTGTGTAGGATCATTGGAAATGATTTCCCAGGGTCGAGTGGTGGTGCAGGAAGGGGGTCTTTAAGACTAAAATCTTTGACAGAATGTATGAACCCAAACTGGAATCTCCAAAGGGGAAGAGGGGCTGAAACCAAAACTCCTATTTGGGGTGTTTGGATATCTTCTGGAACAGGGTATTTGAGCAAAGCCACAAACTTCAATATTATTATATTAAGGCAAAGAAAAATGGTCAAAGGTGCAAACATTTAAAAAGCTCGGCAATGAGCACCAGCTGGAATGTCTTGGTTTGACACAGCCAGGAGAGGGGTGGGCTGGGGTTTGCATTGACTGGTGCATTATTGTTTCTAATATGTAAATTATAAGCATAGAGTAGTCTGAAAGAGTGACTATATTGTCAAAATCTCGGTTACATCAGTAGTAACATCTCAAACTGTGCTTTCCTCAGGGCAGCTTTCCCACAGTACAGGTCAGCCTCTCATGGGCCACAACCCAAAGCAAGGAAACAAGGCCCGACATTTGTCCTCATTGTGATAAAGGACACCTGTACCCATGACTCTATTCTCCTGCACTCCCCAAATACAAACAAAACACCATCACTGGCTGAGTCTCATACTTTAAGTCTTGCTGGTCTGAGTAAGAGGAAAGTTGTTTTTCCAGACAAGCGAGGGGACTTTCTGAAATTAAGAGCTACATTGGAAAAACTTCATCTGGAGAGATTGGTCCAACCCTCCCTGGGCGATGAGCAAGTCAAGACATTCCAATTCAGAGTATTAAAGAACACTTTGATACATGCCCTGGGGGGAGTAGTGGAGGAAGCAGCAGTCACAGCATTTAAGGGGGTGGCAGTCTCTGGATCAGTAGCCCAGGAATGAGCAGCCAAGGAACAAACAGCCAAGGAGCGAGCAGCCAGGGGAAAAGCAGCCCATGAGTGACGGGTTTCTCTTCTCAGATATGTAACACAAACAGAGAAGCAAGGTTGTGGGTGGATCAACTGTCTGAAATGTTTCCAGATTCCACCAAATGCAAGATCGAAATTGCTGTTCAGAGGTCAGCAACACTTGAAGAAGCTGCAGATCATGTGTGCGAGTTTCAAGAAGAAATAGTCATGGTCACAAGTGTACCTGAAACATGCACTGATGGGACATTATATTTTGCATCGTGCGAAAGTGTGGTTGAAAGCCTTATGGCCAATGTCAAGACAGATGATTACAGCCTCAATGTCGACAGAGATAAGGTTTGGAGAGGAGCGCTAATATTTTACAAAAAAAGCTTTCACTAACAGTCACATATTAAGGAACAATCTAACCATTTCCTTCAAAGGAGAGGAAGGTTTAGATGCAGGCGCCATTAGAGCTGAGTTTTTTTAAATGTTGTTGAAAGAAATTCAACAACGGTTTTTTGAGGGTTTAGAGTGGTCTATGCTTCCTATGAAAGACAGCTCCAAAGGCCTACTGTTTCAGCTTGCTGGAATTATTGTGAGCCACACCATTGCTCAAGGTATGCAACCCCACTGTATGTACTCTCTCAACTATGAAGACAAGATATCCCACTTAATGCAGGTACTTTATCGTACTAGTACTATGGTTTTTGTTAAATTTATGGTCATAACTTTCAAAAGTACGTACTAATCTAAAACCCCCAACCGTGTTTACACTCTCGTCTAAACGCAGCTATTGACCAATGAGAGCATGTGTAGGAGCTCACTTATTTTATAATGCTTTTTGGGAATAACCATAAAAGAAATTCAAGCACAACCTAACCGTAGAAAATAATTTTTTTGCTCAGAAAATTTGCCCCCCTCCCCCTCTCTTTCTCAAAAATAATACACCATTTATTTTCTTTCAAATATAATAATTAAAACAAAAAACAGCAAGTGAAAAGTAACTAATCTCAAACAGACTTTTTACCTTTGCAACCTCACATGACAAAACACTCAATTCCTACCATACATAATAGTTTAACCCTTTCACTCCCATGACCTGAAAGCAGCAGGCATTACATGAAAACCAATGTAGCCTGTGGAATGCATTTCGTCTGGCCCGTTGTCCGAGGAGCACCATGTGATTTTGTTGCCATTGCAGAGTTGAAAATCATTAACTCCAAGGAGCATGAACTAGTCATCCGCAACAACATGGGATCACTGAAAGAACTTGAAGCGTATGGTCAACATGCGGAGGGAGGGCAGCTGCTACCTCTCAAATACGATGACCGCTTATATGAGTGAAGCTGCTCTTCATACAAACGGCTCCTGTCACCATCTTTGCAAAAAGCAATAACCAACAATAAATGATATAAACAGTCTGCAACATAGAGCATAAACTGTATTCAGAGGGAGACTGGGGCTAAGATAAGTATTCCAACATGATGTACAGATACAATCGCTGTCTGTAGTTACAGCATTGATATTTTCGCTGTTCCTGGTGGTGCTCAGGGTCTTGCATTTATCACAGCACTTTAGACACAACTGTTTCCCATACTGTGCAGAGTGTGCCTTTCAAATGTGGTTTTGGTCATACATAGCAAAATACTTACAAAACATTGTCGCCGATAAGTTAACAACACTTCACCAACAGGTCACTAACAGTTTGCCAACAGTCGGCTGTTTGTCGGCCAAATGTGGGCCAAGAATTTTGACCAAAACTGCCAGCTGTTTGTCACTCATCTGTTGACCAACTGTTGGCCGCTTGTCGGTTGACTGTCTGCCTTATGTCGGCCAACTGACAGTCGTCTGATGGGAGACAGTTGAAGAAGGGAGCTGTTCTTCACAATTGCTCAATTTTTATTAGCTGCGTTTACACTAGCCATTTTACCCTTAGGTAAATGGCTCTTTCCCACGGAGAAGCAACTTCTTGTGTGAAACAGATTTTACCTGAATGAAATTGACAGGAAATTTCCATGGATAAAAAAAAGAAAAAAGAACAAAGAATTACCAATGACAGTTCCAGAGGTAACTTCTTTGGGTTAATAACAACCAAAAGCGCCTCACCCAACCACAAGAAAGTGAAATGCACCAAATACTAGAAATCCGTGTTGGTTATATGCTGTGTCCATCTTGGCACCAAATCGTACCCTCTACTGCATTTCATTCTCAAACCTCTGAGTTTTTTTTACGTTTAAATCTGTTTGTATGGTAGATTATAGCATATTTGACATTTTTATTTTTCTGCAATAAAGATGTGGAGCAAGATCTTGCTGCTAGGTTTCCAAACTTTTCTGAGGCAGCGAATTGTTGAACAGGCTGGCCCTTCGTACAAAGAAGAACTCCCGAATACCACCTAAACCTTACCTATTTTCCTTGGGGAAGCCAGTTGCAATTCGCTGTCTTGTAGCCTTGCCGATAGTGCACAACTGCTGAGCAGGACAAACCAGGAGATGAATTGCTTAATTTTAGCTTACAGAAACATCCTAACAAGGCGAAAAGAGCATATGGGACAGTATTATGGATGAATTCATGGATTTGTGCCGTGAAGCAGGAATCAATACTTCCAAAACTTTAGCACAGATTAAGGATAAATGGAGAGGACAATTTGAAGAATACAAAGCTGTCTGTGACAAGAACAACAGGGCAGGATGAAACCACAGATCACAATTTTACGATGACATCAACGAATTCATGGTAAGGCCAGACAAAATGACACCACAGTCCCATTTAGCTGCCATGATGCTACTAATATTCTGTTGTGAGGCTTGCGGCAACAATTGAGTGCGATAATTTCTTGGAGTAATTCCTTGGCGTCTTGCTTCTTCTCTGTTTTCATTTGTTCCTGTACCTCAGGAGGGCTTCTCTGTGAATAATGTGAGAAGGGAAACAGTTTTCCATCAAAATGGAAGTTAATTGTTTGACATTGTTCTGAAAACCATTCCAAGTATTGTAGATTTTGAAAGCCATATCCACTAGTGTGCAAATAAGACCAAGTTGCAAAGAATAGGACGTGCCGCGGAAAAAATTAGTAAGTAATCCGTATAAGCCTTCTTACGATAAACCGACGTTACATGAGATTCGGGATAACTGTTGTCAATCAGGACATCTAAACAGGGGGGTTGGCGATTTTCCTCCCTCCATAGTAAATTTAATGTTGATATGTTACAAGTTGATATAGTCAAAGAATAATAGAGCATCATTTTCATTGTTAAATAAATATAATGTATCATCAACATATCTGCAATAAAATAACGCTGCAGCCGTTGTAGTTATCAAACCAGATCCTTTTGTGGTGACCCATAAAAATGTTGGCTAGGACAGGTGCGAGGGGACAACCATTGCCACACCATCAATTTGGTCATAAACGTTCCCATTGAAGGAAAAGTGGGTCTGAGCAGTGGCAAACAAAAATAATTCCTTTCGATTAGACTTGCCGAATTTAAGATCAGGGTTACCCTCTACAATGTAATGTGTGGCCAAGTCAATGGATTCTTCAAGTGGTATGTTGGTAAACAAACTCTTAACATCAAAGGAAACCATCGATTTATCATGAGTGGATAAGTTGGTAATTTCATTAACAAAGGAGAAGTTGTTGTGGAATGAAATAACAAGGAGTGAGCATAAGTGCTTCGCTAAATTCTAATTATAAGTACCAACAGAAGAGACTATGGGGCAAAAAGGGGAGTGGAACCCAGTACCAAGGCCTTGTGCATTTTGGGCAAGCCATAAAGTCTTGCAGGTTGTTACTCAGGGATATAAATGATCATAAATTTCACCAGCAATTTCTGCCCTTAAGTAGCGTTATAACTTACACTCTCTTGTAATAATATTGTAGGATTGGCCCTTAGCTGCTTGAATTTAGAACTGAGATAATGCTACATACATACGTACGTACGTACGTACGTACATACATACACACATACTTCATTTGATCCTGCAGGTTAAAAAGACTGGCAGCCATTGGCTGATGTGGATCTGCATTACTAGTTTACAATAATTACAACTAATAAAAGAGAAAAAAATTTAAAGAACCAAATATGTACAATGTACGAGTAAAAAACAAAAGATAAAAGATAAAAATAAAGTTGAAAGTGTCAATAATAATAAAAGTTATGTGATTTATTTGTGATCAGTGAACACTCCTTTTCCAATTTGAAACTGTTAATAAATTTGGAGAGTTGCTTTAGACGATTTTTAAATGTAGTGACATTATCGTCGTCTTTAACGCTGCTGGGAATTGAGTTCCAGATCATAGTTCCTCTGTGTCGAAGAGAAAGTCTGCCTATTTCCTTTTTGGGTCTGTCCAGTACCAGTTGTTTGGATCGTCGAGAGTCATACTTTATCACTTTCACAGAAAACAATTCAGTTATTTGTGTTGGGCCAGCTTAATAAAAAGCTTGGTGAACGTGTTTTAGTATAGTTTTTTTTTATACATGTATGATAGTGGCAGCCAATTCGCTTTTTTTAGGGATGTAGGTGCAGTGTTCGAAATTGGCGGTCGTCTGAGACGACCAAAAAGTTTACCTGGCTACCAATTTTTAGTAAAATTAAGAGGCTGGTTGCCCAGGGAAAAAACGACGGACAACCCAGCCAAAATAGAAAATAAATTAATCATAAACAGCACCCAACTTACGTGACAATTTTGTTTTGTCAATGTCCGATAGTGTGAAGTTAATAATAATGAAATTGACTCAGCTAAGCTTTTCCTGTGTTTTGGATATCTGTAAATTTTACAAAACATTGCCAGATACGAAAATGTACGAGACAAACACAAAGTTTCATGTCTGAAGGCGATCAAAGACGCCATTTTGAATATGCCACAACTTAAACCCAGACTTCCGCGAAAATCATTGCCGCACACTAAGAACTTGACCGCCTCAAGCTCTACACAGCATGTAAATAAAGGTAGGAACGTTACCACAATTGTTCTCAAATTCTTTACTTCGGTTTTGATTTGTTATGTCTTCAATTAGCAGTACAGTTACAAAGTGCAAATGTGGCGTGAAAATGTGACAAAAATTGATGTTTTTTTTAGTAGTACACTTAAATGTGCAGGTTTTTCTAACGGGCAACCAAGGATTCATCAGGGCAACCAAATTCATGGGTTTGGTTGCTCGGCTTTTGAAATAGGGACCACCTGGATTTTTTTTAAATTCCGAGCACTGTAGATGTTATCTCAGTCGCCTGGTAGGTCATGGATAAGCCTGGCTGCTTTTGTGTGGATCTCCTCCAGTTTACTGAAAAGCGGTGCTGTACATCCACCCCATACTGTGATGCAATAGGTAACTCCTGGGACAACTGTTTTGAAATAGATTTCCTAGAGTACTTTGGGGCGAAAGCATGGCATTCTCCTCAAAGCTCCAAGCTTTTTTCTGTAACTCTTGCATAATCCATCGATGTAAGGTGACCAGGACAATTAATTGTCAATTTCCACGCCTAAGCAGCCTCAGAGTTTACAAAATCAATACTGTTTTCTTCGTATCAGAGTTCTTGAAGGGGGCCAATTAGAGCTTTTGTGGACAGGAGCATAGCTTCACTTTTGCCATTATGAATCGAGAGTCTGTTTCTTTGTGACCACGTGTAAATTTGTTTAAAACTTAAGTTCAGGTGCTGGGTGACAGTATCAAAGTTGTCGCCAATGCAGTAAGCCGTGGTATCGTCTGCATACATCTCGACCTCGCCTTCGGTAACAGCATCGGGCAGGTCATTTACTAATAATGACACTATTGTCATACAATGGTCTATCCAAGATGACCACGTCATTCCCTTAATCCAGTTTGAGTAAGACAATGTCCTTGTTCTTCTTTAACTTCTTTAAAATGTGGAAAGGCTTGACATCACTTTGGGAAGGCTGATGAGAGGAAACGTATACGTTTACAAGATGAGAGAAGTCCGCTTTAAGGTTTCCAGATTGTCCTTTGTCAACAATGTTCTTAAACATGGAAGGATGAATGAGTTTGAAACAAGTATAAATGTCGAATTTGCGAAGGTATGATGTTGACCTTCAGAGCTCTTTGTAGTATCAGTTTGGGAGGATACCAGTTCTGGAAGAAAGTGTGATGTCACATTTCTTTTGTTCTTGCGAAAATACGCAAAAATCGGCAAAAATAATGGAGAGAAATTGGGGCCAAATGCTAAAAGCTCCTTACCAGTCTCTGGGCCCAATATCTGGGGACGTTGAGTAGCAAATCTGGTAGAAACAAGATGGCTGCTAGCACGGTTGCATTTTGGGGACGAAAGTAGAGTTAACAACGGATATTTCAGCCAACGAAAGTTTGTGGATTATGGACGTCACCGCCATGTTGGCGGACATAAAATGAAAGTATACCTTTTTTTGTTTTGTTTTCTCTGTCACAGAGAATTTGCTAGTCCAAGAGAACAATTTTCCTTGAATGTGCCGTTGACAAGTGTTGTTTTTGGAAAGTTTCGTCGCTGGTAACCACCCAGGAAAAATGGTGACCCTTTTTAAAGTTGACTGCTTGAATGCTTTACTCGTACACTGTGTGCATTCCTCGATATATCGCTTCGATCTAGACAAGAGCGCTTATGTTCGCTCAGTCATAACCGTATTTGAGGCATAATTTTAGGCATCATTTGAAGGTGTGATAAATCAGTGAGAGTATAGGAACTTAATTTATAGTTTTACTACTTCGAAATAAATTTGCAAGTGTTTGCCAATCGCTGTTTTAAAGTTTGCTGATGTTTCATCTTTCATGCTCCTACTGTTACAGTTTTCATTCCTTGCTAAATTGTGTTATTGTGGGGAACTCAAAATCGTTACTTTCCCGAGGTTAACAGAGTGGGTCACATGATATCGATCTCGTATTTCAAAGTCATTGTGCATTGTTGATTCATTGTTATCTTAGTTCGTGTTCAGCTAGCTGGTTCGATAGTTAGGTCGATATTTTTGTTTAAGTCCTAAACGCTAATGTCTCAGTACAATTTACGATCGCTTTCTACTCGTGATTATGCGGCAATGGATGGCGGCGATTTGGATGATAATGAGTTCGATTTTCCTCCAGCGATAGTTCCGCCTGGCACCAGTAATGGCAGTAATGGCAATCCAGCTAGTCAATCTTCCACTCCCCTCACTTCAAACAGAGAAGCAAATGGATGGAAAGACGAGATTGCTGAGTTGAACTTAGTCGTTACTCAGGCCAAGGCCGAGAATGCAGACTTAGAAAGTCGAGCAGAGCTCCATGCACTGCGTAAGCGGAACACTCTCTTACAGAGTAAAACTGCTCGCGACAAAGCGTTTCCAGCGGAACGTGCAGGGGCCAACGAACCTTCGGTTACGATTAAAGATCTCTGTGCTGATCCTGCCTTAACCGCTAGGGTTTCTGCTGAAGTCGATCGTCTTGGGCTATCTTCAAGCGACTCGGAAGACAAAGACGGGGCGTCCAACAAGAAGAGTGCCCGAGGTACGAAACTTAGGTCAGGGAAAACTGCTAAGCTTACCAGTCGTGTAGTCACGCGGCAGTTATGGCCACATAGTTTCCTTAGCCTTGCTTATGTATCAAAAGACTGGAATTATGATGAGCTAACTCTCGCCGAATTCGCTGCCGGAGACGCCTCCATTTTGCAGCTAAAACGCCTCTCTCCTGATGAGCGTACTGGATGTCTCGATCATTTCATAGTGTTGATGTATCTTGTAACTCAGTCTGACTGGCCCGCCGTACAAGAATTTCATGTAGCTGTCCTCTTTGAAATTGAGTGTGGCCGTGCTCGTTGGGGCGATTCATTCGCTCATTTGGAATCTCAGCTTCTTCGAGCTGCGACGACCAAACCTACAAGCAGCTTAGGCTCTTCTCGCCAGCTCGGTGCTGAATTATTTTGCCGCAACTTTCAGAGCGGAAAGTGTCCTCATAGCAAGGATCATTACGGCATGATTCGCAGTGAACGAAAATGGCGACAGCATATTTGTGCCAAGTGTTGGACTTTGTTGCGCTCCATTATGAGGCACACAGACTTTTCTGAGGATTTCCCAAGCCTTCCAGCTTCTCCACGCTCTTCTCTGGATCCTTCTCCAGTCACATCTGCCTGACTTTTGAGTGACGCCGTGTTCCCGAATAACTCTTATTTTCCAGACTCTAGTAATTCAAGACTTTCTAAGACTTTTTTGCCTGTTGTTGAGCCGGGCTTGCGTTCTTGAGACATTGATTGTTATGCAAGTTCTTCACACGATATTGATGCTCCCGACCCACCGTTTTTATCGCCAGACTCTAGAGTTTTTGCGCCTGATTCAAGATGTTTTACGACGTGTTCGACGGTTGCGACTTCTGATTTATCTTCGCCCCCTGATGGCAGTGTTTTTCTTGATTTACATGCCCGTGTTTTCGAATCTCGTGTTTATAATTTTCAAGGTCTTCGTTTGTCAGTGCCCTCATCGCTTCGCGTGCCGGTTTGGAGATCTTATCTACAGGAGTACACGGATTATGCCGTTTCCGATTTTTTGGAATTTGGCTGGCCAGTTGGCTTTGATCGTTCGTGTCCACTTCCGAAAACTGTTCAGTTTCACAATCACAAGGGAGCTATTAATTTTCCTGACGCAGTTGATATGTACTTGTCATCGGAGACTGGGAGACATGCGGTTATTGGTCCGTTTGAAACTAATTTTTTCTCATGTCCGGTTGCGGTCTCTCCTTTAAACTCTGTTCCGAAGCCAGATACTACCGAACGACGAATAATTTTGATCTCAGCAGGCCAGTTGGTTCTTCGGTAAATGACGACATCCCTTCTGGAATTTATTTAGATCAGGAGTTTGAGCTTGTCTACCCAACTGTCGACCTGATCGCTGATCGCGTGGCAGCACTCGGTTCTGGTTGTTTACTGTTCAAACGTGATTTGAAACGAGCTTATCGTCAATTCCCAGTGGACGCTCGTGATTATCCACTGTTAGGATACCACTGGAATGGTCATTTTTACTTTGATGTCGTGTTACCTATGGGACTTAGGACTGCTGCAATGGCTTGTCAACGTTCCACGAACGCTGTTTGTTATTTATTATTTGGATGATTTTATCGGTGTTGCTCCAGCGGCGAGGGCATCTCGTGATTATGACTATTGCGGCTCACTTCTTACTGAATTAGGACTTAAGAATCTCCTTCTAAGGCTTGCCCCCCATCCACATGCATGACTTGTCTGGGTGTTCAGGTTAACACTGTGGAGATGACCCTTTTTGTCACCCCGGAGGAACTTACGAAACTTGAACTGTTATTGTCGCATTGGTTGACAAAGAAATCGACGATCAAATCAGAACTGAAAATACTCAAAATAATTAATTTCCCGAGGTTAACAGAGTGGGTCACATGATATCGATCTCGTATGGCAAGGTCATTGTGCATTGTTGTTTCATTCTTATCTTAGTTTGTGTTCAGCTGCACGCTTGATAGTTAGGTCAACATTTTTGTTCCCGCGCTCCCCACCCTTTGGTGGGCAGAGAGGTTGTTATTGTTCTGTTTTCTTCTCTTCCATCTCCTCGTAGGGGTGGTCGTGGGTTAATAAAGCCTTTCTCTTTGCCAAACAAGGTATGTATCAATGTCCTTTATAGTATAGTTGGTGTTCGAGGGGAATTTAGTTTCATGTGTCTTGACTGCCTACAGAAATTGTAAGAAATGGAGGTTCATCACCAAATTATAGAGAACTCTTGCCGCATTTGTGGAGCTAACATCAAGTTAAAGGAAAACGAAAGACAAAGTGCAATCTCTTCCAGCAAAAAAATCTCTCAAGTGTGGCAACAAAATGTGGCTCTGGATTCCCCAGATGTGCAGCCTTTACATATGTGCAATAAATGTACAGAGATCTCTCTGTGCGCCAATGCTAGCTATACCTATGTGGAGAATTGAGATGCAATCAAGGCTGCAATGCAAAGATTCTGATTATCTCCATAACGAATCTACAGGAATTATTTTAAAAGTTGTTCCAAAAAATTATATATTAAAAACTTAACTGAGTAGGAAATAAGCATTTTTATATAAATTATAACCAGATGATTTGTGACATAGCATGGCTCTGTATTGTTTATGCATCCAATGTGGTAACTGGTGGACTGATGTACAACAACCCACTGAGAATCCCTCTAAAAATCAATGAGCATTCCTTTGTCATTTCAGGTGGGATTTTTAATGAACTTTTTTTTTTTGTATAGGGGTGTGCATGTCCAGGGATTCCATGTGGCGAATCTTGTGCGGAATGCTTCATCAAGAGCAAGGCAATTATTGGAGAGTAAGTACATGTACATTACACTACAGAACTTACAACAAAGTGGAAGGGTGAAATGTGAACCTTGTTCATTTTGACCACACATTACAAAAAAATGCAAAATAAGAGTACAAAAAATATTTATTACAGGGACAGTGGTGAGAAAGCCTTAGGAGAAACCATAGGGCTTATAGAATAAGGATTCCTCATTACAGAGGTGTTACATACATGTACATGTATACTGTTTGAAGACTGAGTCGCTTGGTACAATGATTATTACAGTTGAAAGGAATGGACGGGAAACAATCAATAAACATTTGAGGACAAAACATGCAAGGTTAAAAATAGAGCTACAGATGCTAGATTTAAAGGAGGAAGGAGATACTGAGTTACAAATGTCTTTATCTAAAGAATTAAAGTACCTAGGTCCTTGATAGCATACAGAAAATAGTGTGGTGTTGGTTCTACAATGCAATTCTTGTGTTTTATAAAATCATCGTGTTGTTTTACAGGCGTTAAGATAACTGATGGGATTGCCATCATGCTTTTTTGTTATCAAATTAATTTGACTTGATGCTGATGTCCATTGTCATTGCATTATTAATGTAACGAAAGAACATTTACATTTATTTTGACACCACTATGATTTATCTTTTAAATATTTCAGATGGACAGGCATAAGGGATGATCTCCTCTTTCTCCTCGAAGAGGAGCTTTGTGATGTCAACTTGTGTGCTTTGCACTGTGAACTGAGAAATACGGAGCAGCTGTTGAGTTCCTTGGGCAAGCATGCATATGAATGTGGTGGGCTCAAACAATGCAATGCTGTTTTGTCAGAGTATGGCCCCAACAGTATGAGGGGGAGAGATTGTATTGTAGTAAAAGTAAAGCCTGGGCAGGAACGTGCTATTAACAGGCACAACATTCAAGTCGTGTCTTTCTCTGGTAATACAAACAACAACAACAAAGTTTAAAATTACCACACATTTTGTGTTAACCAAAAAAGACAAAAAAAATGTGATAAATGCTATTTTAGTCTTTGTCCAAAAAGTTGTTCATCTGCAGAGACTGTAACACTTGGCTTCAAGTTCTTGCTTAATAAGCAACAGTAATAAATTTAACTTTCATTTTCTCTACTAAAATTATTTAACAGGATTTCACTGCTTCAACATGTGACTACAGTCTCACTTACGATTATGTGTTTGTGATGTTAGCCAAACATTGTGACTTTAAGGTGGCTTACTACAGTATTTTTGACAACATAAATATCACGCGTGCGCGTACTGTCACGTAAGCCCCACGCGAGTAGAAATCACGCGAGCTCTCAAGGTAAACCCCAAAACAAATATGACGACCGCGAAAGAAATTTTCCGTTTGGTTTGTGAACGGTTGTTCCCCTGGCCGAAGAGTCATAACTGGGCTTCCCTTTAACAGATGCTAGTGTCAAGGCTTTTGAAAAAGATTGTTTTGCCCCGTGAAAGAAGTTTATTGTGTTAGCGCGACCTGCTTAATCACAATGTCAACGTCACATGAAGCCAATGAAGAAAGTCGGCACGACCAGAAAGTACAACCATCTCCTTTAGTTTGGCTAAGTTTTGCGGGCACAGCTTTAGTATAAGGCTGGTTTTCAACGCACAAAAGCGTAGTTCATGCAGCTGGAAACAACAAAGGCAGTTCAACATCGCTTACCGGTCTCCGACTCCAAAGAAAGCGTAAAACAACTGCTTGTATGAGCAGAGGAAACGAGCGGTTTTGCTGCGACTTTGTCACATCCCCGCACTGCGTCCCCGTAAACATTGGCAAAAATATCTCCGAACTTCACTTCTCTTCCTTGCTAGAAAAAAGGTACATCAACCTTTCTTTCATTCATGTCCCCTCCCGGAGAATCCAATCGATGGAAACCGATGATCGGAAATTCAATAGATCAATCGATAAAATTAGTTAATTGGTATCGATTGGTATCGGCCAATCGATGACCAATGGATAACCACACAAAAACCGTCGATTGATTGCTATCGATTGGCTCAGCAACCTCGAACAGACCTCACGCACGCTACCTATCCGATCATCTGCCATTTTTAGGAAGCCCTATGGACCCAGTCTTTTCAACTCAAAGAATATACCCCGTTGCACGTGTACTCGAATTACGCACTTGCCCGTCATTGCCTTTCCGTGTCATAATGTCTAAGCAAGACGTCCGGGTAGAGGCTTTACTGAATATAAGGTGCATCGTCAAAGGCTATCATCTTTGCCGTTTTGAGGTGAACATCGGTGAAGTGTTCACTGCAAAAGAGAAGAGGGGAGAACGCGGAAACGCGTTTAAAGTTGTGAACCATCGTGGCAGCTCGCCCAGGCCTGTCAACCCCATTATACCGTTTTAAAAAGAGAAAGAAGAGAGTATTGAGTATTGAAATGTATTTACAATTACTGTGTACAAAGTTGTTTTTTATGCGTCGATTCCGGTTCCGTCAATCTGCAACCAATCGATACCAATTTATCTATCGATTGGTATTGATAATCGATACCAATCAATAACCACACGAATCTTCGCCATTGATTGGTCATCGATTATCAATATCAATCGATTAATTGATATAGATTGGTATCGATTGATATAGATTGTCATCGATTATCGATTGGATACTCCGGGTCCCCTGAAGTGCTCGCGGTGATTTCACTGCTATTGCGGGTGCGGGTTTTCCCCGAAATTAGCGCATGCATGATACAACTTTCATTGTGATCACAAAAAGAGACTTTTAGGCGCCAAATTCTCAAAAAGTAGTCATACAACCCATGCCCAAATTTTGAGAACTGGGAGACTGGGACTGGACACTATGTAGTCAAGATGTCGTGTTGAGCTCCATGCCGAGCAAACGTATTTTCCACTTAAAATTAGCCTTACTCGTTACCACTCGCGCTGTATGTCTGGTGTACGACTTAGATCAGGAAAAAGAACAGGCAAAGCAGGAGTTGTTGAGCGGAAACCAAAAGAAAAGTCAAAGGTAACGAAAGAAGAGTCGACCGTGAACGACGCCATTCTTGAAGAGCTCAAATCCCTTCGAAGTGACCTTACAAAACAAATGCAAATAATTAGTGACGAACTCGCAACTTTTAAAAACACCACTGATGCCCGACTTGCGAAGATTGAAAACGTAATTTCAAAAGTTGAAGCCGAAAGTAGAGAAGCTCGAAGAAGATGTTGGCGGCTTGAATACAACGCTAAATGAAACAGAGAAGTCTTTTCAAGAATGTAACATGGAGTTGAAGAAAAGAGTAGAACGCTTGGAACTTTCATTTTCATTCATGTCATTCACGAGATATTAATATTCGAGTGCTGGGTGTGGCTGAAGAGGATGGCGAAAATTGTTTTACGATAATACAGAATTACTTTACTCTTCTTGGTTTCCAAGATGACATCGGCGAAATAGAAAACGTACACCGTACCGGCAAGAAACAAGATGGCAAACCCAGACAAATCATTGCTAAACTCTATAGCAGACCTTTCAAGAGAGAATTTCTTTGTGTCGCTAAGAGGCCTGAAAATAAAGAAGCATTGAACGGAATTTGATTTGTTGAAGATTTCACTCCTTATGACTTCGAAACCCGAAAAAAAAAAAGCACTCCCAATCATGAAAGAGGCTTTCGACAATGGCAAGAAGGTGCGATTTACAAGAGGAAAGCTTTTCATAGACGCTAAGGCAGTACCTGTTGACTAGCTGTTACCAAATTTGCTTACTTCGGAGCACAACAACGGCAATGCTCTTTACAATTAATACCTGGCGATGAATTCGCTTGTGTTCAGACGGCCTGTGCCAAAGAGCACAGGAGCGAACTTTGTAAGCTCTAGAAAAGTCCTGTTACTCTATTTCTTAGTTTTCGCTTTTGTTTTAAGTGGAATAATTGTTTTATTAAAAACAATCAAGAAATATTGTAAGTTATGGCTGGTTTCGCTTAGCAAGAACAACCAGAAGACCATTGTAATGATCCCTATCCTTGAGCATGGTATAATAGCTCATATACCATGGCCGCTAAGCCAATCAAATCCCTGGAATTGCATTATACAATGATCCATTTTTTAATGATGATAATTATTATGGCAATGATAATGATAATGATAATAGTGGTGACTGCAGGAGAACCTGCTCACATCTCAGTTTTGGAATAAGTCATAAGATACACTCTGAGGTCTTACAAAAAACTTATGTACAAACGCATTCGTAGAATTTATTTTGTTTGATGTTAAATTTTCTTAAAACCAACCCCTCTGCTTGAAAACTAAAAAATGAGAATTAAAAAGTTCAGGTCTGAGGCTTCATTAACCAACAAAAGCTTGACTAAGAAAAACATACGATTCGCGTTTGCACCTGGATGAAACTAGTGCAGAATAATTCTGCCCATTAATGCTAATCCAAAAGTACTCTGTTTTAGTAAGAAACTGGAAAACATGAAAGATAAACAAGGCCACGTGATAATTTCTGACGTTTCTTAAACTATATAGTAACTCAATACTTTACCTTGAGCCATTTTCTGCACAATCGTGGAATTCGATCTGTAATTTAGGTCTGCAAAGTGATGAGAATATATTCTTTGGGCAGGTGTAGCCTGATACTGGTAAATAAGCGCTAAACGTTGAGCCTAGTTCTGCACAGCAAAATCACACTAGCCACCATCTTGAAAATACATAAGGCCTGGGACTAGTGTCGCAGGGAAAACTGGTACCCAGTTATAAGGAAGGGCGGGAATTTTCATCTAATGTCGCATGAACATGGTGAACAAGCAAGGTGAAATGTAAGTTTAAACTAATTTGAATTTCCTAATGGTTAAGTTTTCATTTCTCTTGAGCTTAAAATTTGTTTTCTCTCTAGGGATAAACAGGGTGATCCCAAAAAAGGTATGGGATTATTTTTTTCTGAGTATTAAAGCAAACATGTCTAGATCTCCGCGAACGCATTTTCCTGAATAAAAATTAAAGCAGTATCCCAATTGTTTAGTAAGTTTTTTCCATTTCTTTGTTTCATTTCTTTTTTTCTGTAGCAAAATTGGAATTAGAAGAGAGCGCTGCTGGTAAGAATACTGATATCTAGCTTATAACAAAAATGCAGAATAAATAAGTCATTTTTTCTGTAAAACGATCATCTTTGACCTTTCTCTCGTTAGGTTCCTCATATGTACAGTTAAACCTTCAAAAGAACATTATTAAAAACCTTATTTTTAACATTATTTTAGAAGACATTGGAACAGTTATTACAGACAAGAATAAAGAAGAAGAACCTAAGAAGAAGCAAGGTAAAAACACTTCACTCTGTGAATCTTTTTAAATAACTGCCAATCTTGTACCCAGAGTCCTAAGGGTTTTTGGTCAGCGGGTGGGCACCAGGAGAGAATCTGGGTATTCTGCATATACCCACTGACCTTTCTCTTGTTAGTTCCTCATATGTACAGTTAAACCTTAAAAAGAACATTATTAAAAACCTTTTTTTGAAATATTATTTTAGAAGACATTGGAACAGTTATTACGGACAAGAATAAAGAAGAAGAAACTAAGAAGAAGCAAGGTAACAAGACTTCAATCAATCATTAGTTGTTTATTATAAGTCAAGTGAAGTGATTAAAAATAAATCTCTCCCAACATACAGTCTTAAAATGAATAACAACTGTGTCTTTTATTCCTGAATTACAGAACATCAACATGGACATTACAGTAAGTGAATTAACTTTTAAATAACCATTTCACAATAAGGATGATAAACTATAGGCCCTGTCTTACAACCTTTGTTTGTTAACAACTCTGTGGAACATTTAAGAAACAACCCACTGGTCGCAAAGGGAAGGGGACCTAGATGTCTGCAGGTCTTTGTGTATATTAGGGGAATAATTAGGTGGTGGGTTTATTCTAGAAGCCAGATCATCCAAGAGCCACATATTTCATCTACTCAGTTTACATGCAGAAAGCTGAATCTTAATATACAGCTATTTCAATTAACGTTGTCGGATTAAAATCAAGCTAAAAGACAAGACCGCAATGTTTTGTGGGATTATTTTTTTATGAATAACTTCATCAAAATCATCCCTCACATGCAGGTCATTCTACTGCTAATTACAACCTATTGTTTTCTCCAGGCATGACTGATTTTGATGAATTTATTCATAAAAATCCCACGTAAACTTTCGGTCTTGTCTTCTAGCTTCATGCTTTGAACCGACAACGTTAGTTGAAATGACTGTATATATATTTTTTTAACTTTCTTTTCAGGATGCTGGTTTTGCCACCAAATGGGCCATAGAAGGGGAGAGTGCCCAGAAAGAAAGCAAGGAAAGAGTTGGTGGTCAGAATTACGAGATGTTGCTGATTGTGATGGTGAATATAAATATATTCTTTGGAACAATAGAGAAATTAAGATAGGCGGTATAAAACGTGTTTTATAAACACTTTTTTTCAAAAGGTATTGAGTATACCGAAGACTTATTCTATGAAAAGACAAATATTGACCCTATTAATGCTGTCAGAGGAGAAAGGCTTTTAAACCCCATTTTTTTGACGTGGACAGGATTAAGAGACTACAAGGAGGGACGGATCGAGAGTAAATATTGTATGCACGAAGTAAAGATACGTTAATAGTTGTAGGCTTACAATTGAAACTTTCGTTGTCAAACCAAACTGGACAATCTGTTCCTCTGAATCGACAAACACGTCCACCTACTTTCAATGTTGTTCTTAATTGGGAAAATTTTAAATGTCGTGACTACTATCGATTGTTAATAAAGCTCAAGTATGAAAAGGCTAAGAAATGGGCCAAGTTAGGGGAAGAATTTGATTTAGAAGATAATTATATCACTGAAGCAGTTTCCAGTGAACCCTACTTCCGATCTTTTCAATATAAAGTATTGAATTCTATTCTTTTTACCATTGACATCCTTTTTAAATTAGGCTACATTCCAAGCCCTAACTGTTCCTTTTGTCAAGATACCACTGAAACTAGAAACCATATATTGTTTAGTTGTCCCTATTCACACTCTTTTTGGATGGACGTTGTTGCGAACATTCTAAAGAACATAAGTAGTTCCTGTTGTCTCTTACTGCGTGACGTTACCAAAGGAATCTTGAAGGAGGGAATGGATCTAGTTAAGTATGTAATAGTTTTAAGAAAAACCTATTTATGGAGTTGTAGGCATAAAGAGATTAAACCGTCTGGAAGCCACTTTAAGAAAATTCTTGAAAATAAATACGAAACTGAAAAATATCTTGCATTTAAATCAAATAGAATTGTTTCTTTTCGCAATAAATGGAAAAACTATGAAAAGTTGCTTTAAAGTGGCTATAACCAATAACTAATCCTTTTTTTTTAGTTAATTATGGAATATTATCTTGTAAGTAATTTAACAAGTGCACACACGCAAAAAAAAAGAGAAAAGAAAAACCCTTTGTACAACCTTTATAATTTATTGTGCCTTGTGAAACTTACTAGTGAAACTTATGTAGAAGTATTGTTATACAAAAACTGTACACTAATACTCTGTGAAGCTCTCCCTTGGCTTTTTTATTTTAATAATTATTTGCAAATAAGGTTGTATGTTAAGCAAGATTGTATATTAGATAAAGAATGTTAAAAAAAAAATTGAGAACTGGCAAAACTCAAAAAGTATTAACCTCAGGCAGTTTTTTATAGGAATCTGTAAGACATATTTTTATTAATTTAAAATTTGACTCAATTACGACATTTTCCTCTGTGGTGAAAATTCTGTCTTACGGATTTTTGTCTTCTTTTGCAGAAATGTTTATTCATGGCTTCTCTTCAAATCCTGAAATTTTGAGCTAGAGTCGTACAGCTAGTTTTGGAGGTGGAAATGCTCAAAACATTTAGTTTCCAGTCCTTCTCCGAGAAATCGGCCTGCTATTTTTGTTGTTTTAAAGCTTGGCAAAATCGTTTTGAGATAAAAATCATCTTTTCTCACTGTTGGAGTAACAAACAACACCAAAAAAAGTTCCTCCTTACTGTTTCCTTTGCAATGGAATTATATCTTATTTTATCTACTAAAAACTGTAGTAAGCCACCTTAACTGACCATCTTAACCCATTGCAGCCCACGTGTTTTCGACAATTTCACAAATTAGCATATTGTTAATTATTAACCTAATGTGCAGTAAAAATAGACAACTGACTGGGTCAAAGAAACAGCACTCCTTTGGTCTAGAATAGCTAGAATTTCTAATTGTCGAATAAAATATCCTAGCTGCGAATTAAAGGGTCACTACGATCAAAATTTTGCATCCCTTTTTTTCTTCAGCTTTGGAAAGTAGAAGTGATAAATACTTACCACGCCAAATTTTACATCGAAATTCCAATGGGAAGGCCAGTTATTTTAAACGCGAAGTTCAGCTTCGCTGTGCCACCATTACTCGATCGACAAATGACCGTGAACTACATAGAGAGCTGGATCTAGTTGCACTGACGTGAATATGACGTCATACCGCACAACAACATGGCCTGCTTTCGAATGTTCGATCTCACTGAAAGAAGCCACTTCTTTTTATTTTAGTGGCTCAAGGGCCGTCTTTACAACGCACACGTATTGTGGGCACACGAAAGAGACCTAATGGTGGTTGTTTGAACATTTATGGTTCTGAAATACGTCTAAAGGGGGTAATTTCTTCTGACAAATCGTCTTTTTGTACGTTGCACCGAAGTACTAGAGACATATCCTCTCGACGACTTCGACAGATGCTTCGAGGAGACTCAAACGCAAGGACTGCCATACAATGCTACTGCCTCGATGCTTACCTTTCCAGGGTAAACCGAGGGACTAAGTGAAGCTATTAGGCCAAGATAACTGATCGGAAATAAACTGTTTTCGTGAATGCGTGCAATGAAAGCAAGTAACGCGGAGTGGTGGTGTGTCTTTTTTGTTTACAGCTCATTGTAATGCTTTGTTTGTCTGGTGTTCATTACGTCTACTTTCTGTAAGTGTCATGCTTTGGTAAAATAAAAGTGCATAGATACTCCATTTTATTCAAAATTGCTTGTGGTATAATAAATATTGACAATCAACTGCCTCGAGTTTTTCGAATGCTCTCTTTGTACAAAGCACCCAATATATTTCTGAAATACTTGTATGCCGACTGTAGAATACACAGCAAGGCGAGATTTTTGATCTGTATTAAATGAGGAATTGTAATGAAACTGATTGTGACATTGACATGAAAAATTCATCTCTATATATTGAAACAATCACATGATATGCGAAAGTACAGGTCACAAGAAATTTGCAGGCAACTTTCCAGCTAATGTGGACCTGCTGACACTCCAACTTGCAAAATTTTCTAATGTAACCATCACTGATTACTGTGAGTCAAGAAGGTCTTGTGGCAATCCTATTTGGTCTGTGTTATTAACTAATTATAATACTATTATTGAGCAATTTTTTTAAACATCACTTGTAAATATACTTTGACTGCACCTTTGTGCAGACTTGCAGTGAATATTATGCTGAAAGTTATCTTCTGGGACAAGTCAAGATAATATCTACAATTTAATCATATTAGTTTGTACTAGAGAGAACAAATGAACCAAACTGACAAAATTATGAGACAGTATTTTGTCCAAACCCTTTCCTAAGGAGTGTGGAAAACTACCAGTGCTTGGTAAATTTCATCTTTGTGTTTGCATAAGTAATTTTGTATTTGTGCCTTCTTTTGTTTTCTTGGCAAAGTCTGTTATTTGGACAGCCAATTTTACAGCATTTTTTGTACAACATAATAAATTTCTAACAAAAGTATTGCACTGTTTTCGTATATACCAGAGACAGTACAAAGGCGTCAACAAGGTCACCTAAGCACACCATGGTAAATAGGACTACCCATGGTAAATAATGCCATAGTAAATCCCACTTAGCTTTTAGTTTAGATCTGTCAACGACACTTCCTGAACCTTAAAATATTGGGATCTGTATTATTAGGGTTAGTTTAGGGAAGCATGAAGGCATTTTTCACAGTTACAGAAGATACCTTGTCCAGAGGAATGGGGCAGGATCTTACACGAAGGATCACATTGTACATAATGTGCAAATTTATAAATGGAAGGGAGAGGAGGAGAGCTACCAGCAAATTTTTGCAATATTTAGCATTGATATCATATCAATATGACAAGTAGGTACTGGTAATGCAGACTGTGTGTGTGGTTTTTTTAAAAGTTGCTGTCATACCCATGTCATCAAGAACCACTATGCTGCAGGCATGGTGAGAGTAGACAGCAAGACTGGCCTCTGACTTCAAGGGTAAACTTGTCTTTATACAGGGAAGGTTTTTCGCCAGTGGGATCATGGCATGCATTCTTGTGCTCTGAGTATTCTCATTCTTGAAAATGGTTATCAGAGAGGACCACAGCAAAAGGCATACCTTTAAATTTGATCTTAGAAACTGTCAACATAGCTGATAGGAGAGTCTTCAAAAAAAAATCTCCTGGATATAGGTCAAGCACATTAATATAAACAGTGAAGGGATTATGGAAATAGTTTACTGATGGCCCGTTATTTTGTTGGCTTGTTCATGGTGAGGGAGATTTGATTGTTATGTCATAACAGCAACAACAAAAACAAAACAAAAAAGCCCCCTCCCCCCTCCCCTCCCCCCCAAAAAATTATAAAATGTAATAAAGTAAAATATGTGGTATCATTGGCATAAAAAATGGCTTTGATATTTAAAGCAGGCCCTGTTCTTGGCTCTGGTTATTTTCTGAAGGCCAAAGTTAAAACCCACAGATATCAACATCCAACATACGAAAGCCAGGCTATTTGACAGAAGGAAAAAGCTAAACAGAAAAGAAATCAACAAACACATAGTATAAGTATAAAGCATGAAAATGTTTGTGGGGTCATGTAAGATAAAACTTACAAAGATGAAGTTCATGTCGCTGAACAAAAACAAAAAAATAAGCTGTAGTTTATGTGAAAATTTAGGTTAAAGTATTTTGGCCAATCTCCAAGAATAATTAAGGTATATCTGTGGAAAGGATGGTCATTCTTTCATAACTATAATATTTCAATTTTATGTCTGTGAACATTGTGTGATTTTGTGGGAAAATACACAATACTGTTACAGCACAGTGTTATGCTGGCTCTTCTCACTCAACATGTAAAACGATTACAATTACAGTCTCAGTTTTAAGTGAGATCAAGAGGCTGGTTTGCTTGTTTCATTCAGATTCACACATCCTCATTGACAAAGGAACAAACATTATTGAAATAACAAAAATGGGTAAGATATGTTGCAAGCCTACTAAGGTTTCCTCTTAAGCTGTCCTCCTAAACTTTCTTATTAATCTTTAGTTTTCCAGCTGCATTTGAGGGCTTTACAACAATTTATTGATGAATGTTACTTGGACTGTGGCTTTAAAATATTAGGCCCCTCATGATTACTTCATTTACTGCTTGAAAGTTGTTGTAGAATGAGGAAGGGATCTAACCAGGTAATATCTGGTAGATTACAGCCCTAGCTGTAGTATTGTACCATTGCAAATATTCTGTAGATTACAGCTATAGCTAACCACTTTTCAACTGAAGTTAATTATACATCATTTTAGTCTTGTCAAAGCTTTATTGAACTATAAAAAAAACGAGGTTAATAGTTCTTTTTTTCTTGACTCATTATGCAGCTCTGATTGATACTTGCAAACACCATACATGCCACCAACATAACATCAACATGTATTGGTCTGGAGTTATCCATCCTATTCAATAATTTGTTGCTCAAGTGCTTCTGCGAATGGTGATTAGGTTCTGTTTACTAATCCCAAATAGAAAACATGCCCAGAATATTAAATAACCACATGTCTACCTGAATTCGTTTCTTCTTCGGCTTTACATGTAAATCCCAGGCTTGAATGAGCTGTTCGCGTGTCTTCAAAGCGTATTCTTTGCAGTCATACGACTCCAAATCCACCGCCAAGGAAATTATAATCCAAGATATTTAGTAAAATTGTCCTTTAGATCGCTTTTCACCAAACTGGATGGCGAATCTTACAAATAATCTTGCCTATTCACTTACTTAAGGACTTTCGATTACTGAGGTTTACTGAGTTCTTGCAAGGAACGCACGATGTTCGATGCGCGTATGACGTCACACAAAGATCTCATACAAGCAACCGCATTTTAGAATCACCACGGGCGTCACTTTGCCGTCGGAGTAATGGCGGACGGGTTTTCAACGGTTTTCGGCCACTTATTCCCAGGATCAGTAAGCTTGTATAAAGCTAATTAATAGCTATTTTTGCAATTACGAACTCATTTAATGGATTGGAACACGGAAAGGGCGAAAATAGAAGTAAAAATTTTCGTCGTAGTGGCACTTTAAAGATTACTCGAAAAACAAACCTGAAGGTAAAAATTTCGAAAATTTCGATGAAACTTGATCCTCGCGCGACATAGCAGTAATTTGATCCACTTTCGAGAAGACGTGTCTGTTTATGCAAGATTAGGCAGTCATCACGTTTCATCAATGAAAAAAGAAAGAAAAACAGGCAATAAAACTTTCATAAATGAAAACTTTTTTCAAATAAGTTTTTGTATTGGTCTTAGAAGAGAAGAAAACGCATATAAGCAATTGTGAGTCAATTTTGAAGCAAATTTATCGACCTGTGCGGAGCACGCTTTTCAAAAATTTTGCAAAAACTGTTCAGAATACGCAGAATCGATCAATTAGAATAGTATTTCAGTACAAATTCACAACCAAACCTGTAATTCTTTGTGAGTTGTATTGCGAGAAACACTCGAACATCACCAAGAAGGTCCATGGTGAAAATAATGATTTGAGATGCCCACCAGCTTGTCGCCTCGGCAAAACTACAAATTTTCCTCGAAGCATAATTTCTCCGCCGTTAATGCTTGGATTTCTGCTGTTGAAACTGTCGGATATTCCTTAAAAGTTCCTCTTTCGATTTACCGTTTGGAAAAGTTGTGTTTTCCTTCCGAAAACGCGAAATTGGCGTCTTGAATATTTAAGCCTGAAGCGTGCGGCCCGTCATGATGGCTGAAATATTTTTCGGAAGACAAAAACCTTTTTATGCCGATACAATGCACTGAACGGAATTCGGGAGCTCTGCGCGGGGGCGCACTAGTTTGCTGAAGATGATATGATGTACAACAAATGAACAAGTCCAGATTTGGCATTCCTTGGCCACTTAAATACTGTGGCGGTTTTAATTGAAACTCAAATAAAAGTGAATTGTTTACAATGCCAATGGTAATTAAAATATCATTTTCAGCAAAGGTGGGGCGAAAAAGGCGCCCCACAGCTGGTAAGCGAAAGTACAAACATAAATGATAATCCGAAAGATGGCGAGAAGGGAGCGGAGGGCGGGAAAATTGTTTTCGCCAGGAGATATACTCGCTGTGATGGTGAAAGCAAGAGGGAATTCTTGCCAATGCGACCAGTCTTTTATACTAGCGGACAAATTAGGCTCTCCCACACGATTGGCTGTTATGTCACATGACAGACCACCATCGGATTAACAAATATGTGCCTAGACTACAATCGGTCAATGTATCGACATAAATAACATCATGCGTTGACATGATGTTTGGTTTTATGCCGATACAATGCACTGAACGGAATTCGGGAGCTCTGCGCGGGGGCGCACTAGTTTGCTGAAGATGATATGATGTACAACAAATGAACAAGTCCAGATTTGGCATTTCTTGGCCACTTAAATACTGTGGCGGTTTTAATTGAAACTCAAATAAAAGCGAATTGTTTACAATGCCAATGGTAATTAAAATATCATTTTCAGCAAAGGTGGGGCGAAAAAGGCGCCACAAGCCACACACAACTGTGGCAGCCCCACCAAGACACCACTGCAGAGCTCGCGAATTGGAAACAAGAATAGCGAGTATAATATTGAATAGAGAATAATTTTGACGGATCAGTAACAGCCCATGACTGGCTTACGTCACCGCTGAACTGTAACAATACTCTGCTGATAACAGGCGCACGCAAAACGACAGAATATACGGTATGGCAGCCCATGTCTGACCCAGGGGTCTATCACGCTATAGTTAAAGAAATTGAGTTAAATTTATAAAATATGTAAGGAAAAGAATAGTTGTTTTTGTTACAGCTAAATAATTATCAATGGAAACTGTAGCAGCCCATAACCAAACCCATTGTACCAAAAAACACTCGATAGAAGCAACTAACTAGTTGACGACAGAAAATGTAGCAGCCCATGTCTGTCCTACATGGTCGTCAGTGGGGTGTACAGCGATAACTAACTGACAACAGAAAATGTAGCAGCCCATGTCTGTCCTACATGGTTGTCAGTGGGGTGTACAGCGATAACTAACTGACAACAGAAACATGTAGCAGCCCATGTCTGTCCTACATGATCACTCTAGTCACTGTCATTAGCATAGTACTTATAACTCTCCAGAAATGATAGCAGCCCATGTCTGACCTACATTTGTTGGAGTCATACACAGAGAGAAAAATGATAGAATTGAGTTGGTGCGTGACCTGTTCTACCTACAGTATTAGACTTAATTGGCGTGAAGGTGTTCAGAGCGTATATATAGTTTGAAAGCGTCAGATTTCCAGCGGCCAAGAGTGCGGATTTGAGCGTCCGAGAAACCCTTATCGGCCGCAAGCAAAGCAGCGCCAATTCGGAAGCTGTGGCCCTTATATCTACTAGGGTCAAGGCTGCAAAAGTGTAAACAACGAGAGAGTTCGGTGTTAAATTGGTAGACCGTAATAGGTGCGAGGTTTTGTTGACAGAATAACGGGCCCGGTAGGGCCCCTCGCGTTTGGCAATATTCTACCATTGCTTGCACGGGGCAGAACGGCAGTTTCCTCGCGTTCAATTAAGATTTCAAAGGGTTTCCGGTCGGTATTGTGCTTAAATGCGGTAATAATGATCTTAATCATTTGTGGTTGGCCATTGTGTACCAAAAATTTTAAATCCTTAAATTGTAATATGGAATCGACACGATCCACACTCTTAGCCGCCAGTTCACCAACACGAAAGAAGCCGTAAAAGGCTAATAAGAACATCGCGGAGTAAAGACAACGTTGAAAGGCCGATGAATTGGTGTGACGGAGAGATTTAATAAGCTCGTGCAATACCGGTCGAGTAATGGGTAAACGGAGGTCAGCCAAACGCTGGCGGCTTAAAGCTGTTGACAGCTTATGAATCAAAAACGATTTAGTTGGGTCGGAATAACCTTTGATCTTGTGAACATAACTGATAGCCGAAAGATAAGAAATCGTAGAAGGTGCGAGTTTCCTTGCCGATAGGTAAGATATGAAAAGAGCTAATTGGTGAGAAGATAATGGTAGCTGGGGGGTTGATGACCCACAAAAACGTTCATAAAAAATTTGAAACGACCCCCATGCTCTCTGGTACGATTTTTTGGTGCCGGCCGTTAGAGCTGAGCCTAATAAATCCCTCAAGTGAGTGACCAACTCTCCGGTAGAAGGTTCGCTGGTACTGTTGTTGGGAATTCGTCTGCCTCTGGCGCTAGTTCCTTGAAGTTGTCTACCTGAAATCGGGAGATGTAATCGGCTTGGCTGTTCTGCAAGCCAGGAACATGCCGAGCACGAAATAAAATATTATAACGTAGGCAACTAAGAACCAGGTCACGTAGAAGAACCATTACTGACTTATGCTTAGATGTTTGATTGTTGATAATCTCCACGAGGGCAGCATTATCTGTGAAAAATAGCACGCAGCGGTTAGCCATGCTAGTCCCCCAAATGTGGACAGCAATAACAATGGGAAAAAACTCGAGGAAAGTAATGTTGAAACTGTGCCATTTGTCAGGAAAAGCGCCGCCAAACCAGTGCTTTCCAAATATCGCACCATAACCTTTTGATGCCGCGGCATCTGTATATAATTCAAGTGTAGAAGAATTGTCCCAGCGATCTGACAGAAAAAATGCCCTGCCATTAAAATTATCTAGAAAGTCTAACCACATGCGTATATCAAGTTTAGCTTCTCTGTTTAAACGGATGTGGTGATGAGGGCGTGTCAGACCGGTGGTAAGGTCAATTAAGCGGCGTAAAAATGCACGGCCTGGGATGACAACTGAACAACAAAAATTCAACAGGCCGATTAAAGATTGCAGCTCGCGCAGAGTAACGGTAGATGAAGTAAGGTGCGACATTTGGTAAGCTTGTCTAGCGGCAACCTGGCCTCCTGATGCACAGAATCAAGCTCTATGCCAGCGAATTGTAAAGTGGTATCTGGTCCCACTGTTTTCTCTTCAGCAATTGGGACTCCGAGGAATTTGCACATAGCGAGAAAATGGTGTAGATCTTTGCTGCATTTATCTTTATTAGGTGCAATAAACAAAAAATCGTCTAAAAGATGTAAAACGGCAGAGACATGTAAGTGTTGCGTGGCAAGCCACTCCAAAGAAGAACTGAATTTTTCGAAAATAGCACAGCTTGACTTCAAACCCATTGCTAGACACCGATCAAAATAATATTCATTCGCCCAGTTGATACCGAGTAAAGGGTATTCCAACGGGTGAACAGGAATAATACGGAATGCGGAATTAATATCCGTTTTAGCCAAAAAACAACCGGCCCCGAAGTTTTTTAGAATAGAAATGGCATCGCTAATCGTAGCATAATGAACTGATGAGCATTCATCGGGGATGGAATCGTTTACAGAAGAACCTTTAGGGTATGATAAATGGTGAATTAATCTAAATTCGTTAGGAGTTTTTTTGGGAACTAAGCCAATGGGCGAAGTGCGAAAAGTAGGATAAGGGGGAGCCTTGAAAGGTCCCACAACCCTACCAGCTTCGATTTCCTTCATTAATTTTCCTGAAACGACGTCCGGGCTCTGTGGCGCACTTTGTAAATTAGGGGACTCAAAAGGAGATAATTCGCCGATGTAAGAAATTCGAAAACCATACTGAAAGCCATTAACTAAAAGGGTTTTAAGGGCTGGAGTATAACCGGCTAATAAAGCCTCAAACCGGTCCGCTTTTACGGGCGTGACTGGTGGGCTGTCCAACACTTGGAGTAATAACTGGCGATCCTGATTTGCCAACATTGGAGCGCTGGTGGGTTGGTGAGACCTGACATTGGCTGGCGGGATGTTTGGCATGGCATTTAAAGCAAACATGCTCATATTGACATCCCCTACATTGTCTTCCAGCGTGAAACGTCCAGCATGTCCCTTTTGGGAAATTTTTTAGTTTTGGGGTGTCGTCAGAAGCCTTCTCTGAATAAATGGTTACAAAAGTGTTAAAGGCAGTAATCCACTGCTGTATATTGGTCACTTTTTTTGGCGTGTGAGAAGGCTCAAGTGTTAGCTGGGGTTGACCCGAGGCACCCGCAGTGGAGGTCATTGAAAGGGAATACTTTTCACGGGGGGGAGCTACTGACAATAACGCCCCAAAATCAATGTATTCATGAGCCCAGATTTTGGCTTTGATTTTAGCACTAACTCTAGCACCTAAATTCATACCGATACTGGTAAATAGCTGACGGGGTTGATCTCCAGCACCCAAGGTAGAAAGTTGTGGATCTGTGGACTGCGTACCTGTGAGTTCTGTAAGGTTGGTAACCTCCTCGTCCACCACATGAGCAACTTGACGGTCTGCTGGACGGTCTGCTGTGGGGTGGCTGTCAGAGACATTCGCTAGGGGCTGCACGGCCAAGGCATCTTTAACGGCTGCAGAAACAGCAGCGGTAATCGTGGAGGTGAGCGCTTGAAGATTCAACTGGACCATCCCCGAGCCTTGAGGAGGCTGGGCTGGAGGAGGTTGAACTTGTAGCATGGTAGCTGGCTCGGCCACTTGCAGATCAGATGCAGGCAACGGGCGAAGACACTTAGCACGTCTTGCAGGACCAGCAGAACGCTTCTTAGGTGGCATGATGCAGCGAGAAGAAATAAACTAAACAATAACGGAAGTTAGCGGACAGCCCTAACCCACATGCAACGGAAGCGAAAGCGGGAAAATTACAACCTCAGAGGGGCCGAATTAATTAAAGTAACCGCCAAGTTTTTGCGGTATGTGCAAACAGGAAAAAGCTGTTTACCGACTGATACGACGACGTTTTGTCCTGGGAGATTAACAAAGCCCATTTTCACCAATAAATCGATAAGCTTGACAGAAATACCAGTGCATTGGACACACCTACCGAAATAGGCGATCAAAAAGGATTGTACACTCATGCGGTATACTGCAAGCAACGATAATAACCAAAGCCGGTATAAAACAAAGGCACACTAATGTACTGTGCACTCAGGTGGCTAAAATGATTAGCCAACCACAATCAGATAAAGCCAACGTGAGCAGCAAGTTATTCATATGTATGCGGCAAATTCCTGCCAGCAAAAATTAGCTGAATCACGAGGCAACAAAAACACGGCTTGGTTTAAAATGTACACTGTACAAATATTTAAAGGAAATCAAGGGCTTGGATTAGCTACAAACAAATAGTCCGGCCTAGTGGTCGGCACGTGAACAATAACGCAATGACCTCAAAACGGCCCCTCTGAGACTCCGAAAAAACTTATATTGCCCCTGTCTATTTAGGTGCACACCATCACGAGCGAGAAATCTCTGGGAAGAATTCCAAAAACCCCGATGACCCCAGAAAAAGGAATAAGGGAGTGCCTCCAGGAACGTTTTAACATAGCTGTTAAGTGCGCGGACACGCGCGTTAAATACAGGATTGGATCCTAGAAGGGTTTGGCATACACAAACAAGCTTAACATTGTACGTGTCGTGCAAAATGGTTACTAACTCCTCAATAGCAGAACCCACCACTAAAGGATCAAGCCGGGAAAGATCGTTGGTTCCCAGCTGTAAGATAACTATGTCTGGCGCGAATGAAGCGACCACGGGGAGGTCGTATTGCATCGTTTTGGCCACAGTTCTACCCCCAACACCATGCCATTTGAATGTAGCAAGGGCAGTTAACAAGAATTGATGGTTATGGTTGGGGTTTGCGGCAACAAAGTATTCTAAACGCCTAATGAATGAATGCCCAAGTATTAAAATCTTAGGATGAGCCATGCTAATACTAACCAAAAATAACTGCTACAACTTGCCTGAAAAATTGTTTTCGCCAGGAGATATACTCGCTGTGATGGTGAAAGCAAGAGGGAATTCTTGCCAATGCGACCAGTCTTTTATACTAGCTGACAAATTAGGCTCTCCCACACGATTGGCTGTTATGTCACATGACAGACCACCATCGGATTAACAAATATGTGCCTAGACTACAATCGGTCAATGTATCGACATAAATAACATCATGCGTTGACATGATGTTTGGTTTAGTGTCCAGACTCCCCTAAGACCTAAAAATATATGCGCAGTCGGTGGATTCTGATTGGTCAGTCTTTTCCAAAGACAATTGGAACAATAGAGGACAAAATTATCCGTTCTAGGGGAGGTAGAAACCCTTGCGCGTGCGTGTGAGGATTTGCGGTTGGTTTTCGGCGCCTCGGCCGCTAATGGGTTAATCGATATTTACAGTTGTAAATAATCACAGACATACATATGCTCCCTACATAACCTTAAACCACAATCACCCTTTAGTATTGGAACTCTGTCCAACCAGATAATTCATGTAATCTTGACAGCAAAAACTCATTGCTTTTTAGGGTCCACAGAACGGGGGTTTTTGGATAATATAGAAGAGATTGTGGTTAGATCACTACCAGAGGAGAACTTAAGAAATTTTATCAAGGACCGAGATGTGATTGAAACATACTTACTAAGGCATCGTCCACACGTATCTGGAAATTTGTGAAAACGCCCTTTTTTTGACGAAAACGGCTTGCGTTCACACGTATCCAGCGTATTTTCTGGCTGTATCCGGAAATTTTTGAAAATGCTCTCCAGAGTGGAAATTTTTTTAGCCAATACGAATAGGTATACGTGTGGACGGTCGTATAAGGAAATTTTCGAATACGCTTCCGACATTCTCCTGGATCCAGTCTTCACGGCGAGCAAAAAAAATATTTACGGAAAAAATTTCCGGATACGGGTGGACATGGCCTAAATCAAGTTACATTCTGTGAAGAAATGGTTCAGGTATATCTTGTGAATACAATATTCATGTGCTCTTCAAAGCATCCTTGGGAGAGTTACAAGCAGTAACTTATTATGATATGAAAGGTTAACGCTGCATGCTTTTGAAATGTGTCTGTAAGGGTAATAAGGCATAGATTCTATATGAATCACTTTTATTTTCATAAAGCAACCGGCACATGGAGGTACAGTCAACTCTATCAATAAATTGTGGACACCATCAGAGCTGCTAGTTAGTGTCCTTAATAGTGAGAGTGGATAATGGAAGAAGATTATTTCAGTAGGTTATTAGTCTGTAATTTACTTTTACCAGGGATTAACCTGCAAGCTGCACTTGTCAATTTAGGTTATTTTGTACTGAATATCCTCTTGCATGTCGCACATGTCAATTTGGGAAATGTTGTTTATCCTTTCTGGTTCACCCAGGTAGAAGTCCTGGCATTGATATGTGCCTGAGCGCTTCTGGGATATGCAACATGGAAATTATTATTTTGAGTCGCACATATCAATCTAGGTAATGTTGTATATCCTTTCTGGTTCACCCAAATAGAAGTCCTGGCATGTACGTGCCTGAGCGCTTCTGGGATATGCAACATGAAAATCATTACTTTGAGGCAACATGTCAATTTAGGTTATATGGTATATTGTTTCTGAAAATTATTTTGAGTTGCACATGTCAATTTAGGTAATGTTGTATATCTTTTTTTGGTTCACCCAGGTAGAAGTCCTGGCATTGATATGTGCCTGAGCGCTTCTGGGATATGCAACATGGAAGTCATTATTTTGCGTCGCGCACGCCAATGTAGGTTATATGGTTTATGGTTTATTGTTTCTGAAAATTATTTTGAGTTGCACATGTCAAGTTAGGTAGTGCTGTATATCCTTTTTGGTTCACCCAGGTAGAAGTCCTGGCATTGATATTATTATTTTGATTGGCACTTGTAATTTAGGTAATATGGTATATCGTTTATAAAATATATTTTTAGCTGCACATGTCAATTTAGGTAATGTTGTATATCCTTTCTAGTTCACCCAGGTAGAAGTCCTGGCATTGATGTGTGCCTGAGCACTTCTGGGATATGCAACATGAAAATTATTACTTCGAGTCGCACATGTCAATTTAGTTAATGTTGTATATCCTTTCTGGTTCACCCAGGTAGAACTCCTGGCATTGATATGTGCCTGAACGCTTCTGGGATATGCAACATGAAAATAATTATTCGAGCCGCACATGTCAATTTAGGTAATGTTGTACATCCTTTCTGGTTCACCCAGGTAGAAGTCATGGCATTGATATGTGCCTGAGCACTTCTGGGATATGTTTGGCTTTCATAATAAAAACTTCTGCTATTGAGCCTAATACACATGTTGCTGACTCATTCGGTTGTTTCATTCTAATAACTGCCGATTTTGCATAATGCTGATATAAGGAACTGAGACTAAAAAAAAAAAAAAAACAGAAATCAAACCACCAAAACACTGCAAAGGTCCTTAGGCTTCTTGCAAAATGCTAGATTCACTTTCCAAACATAGGAGATTAAAAATTACACGTGAAACAGCTGGAAACAGCAAAGAAATCTAAAGTGAAATTTCCTTTTCTTCTCTCACCAATGAATAGTTCGTAGACTCAATACATATTGTTCATGTGACTTTGAACTGTTCGCATAAAGCGCTGGCTGATGGCCTTCTTGGCGGACTTGAGTGACAGTATAAGTAGCACCTTGGTTTGTGTTGATTGGTGCCTTTCGATCCTCTCTTAGGCTTTTGTTTATTGGGGGATTTCCATCCCCCTCGTTCAGACTAGAAATTGTTCCCTCGGCCGTCCGCCTTGGTACCGATCGGCTGTTGTGTTGTTTGATCGTGGGCATCCACGCTTCAGGAATTTCAATTCCATTATCCCTAGTGATGTTGTCAACAACAGCCTAAGAGAGGATCGAAACGCACCAATCAACACAAACCAAGGTGCTACTTATACTGTCACGCAATCAGTCTACACCATCGCCTGATGAATACTAGCAGTATAGCCGTCGAAACCTCGCCATCCACATCTTTGTGACTCAATCGTGAGACAAACGATTAACTTATCTATCATTTTAAACCACGATGACCAACACCTTTCATAATATTGACCTGAAATATGGGCACACAGCCCTAAGGTTGATTCGTCGACACGAGCGCTGCTGATGCAAGCTTGCGCGATATGCTAACCACCTCACCTTTCTCATAACGTTCGTAAGGAACCACGTTGTTCCTAGAGACCCTCGGGTCCTTTCGCCAGTTCCAACCAAAGGTGGTCACAGAGTAGCCGAACTAGCATCCTTGAGGTTGCTGAGAGAGAATCAGACTAGCTCAGAGGGCTAAGGGAAATGCGATGCAAGATAGCCACTCTACAGCGAAGAGTAAAACAGCCTCTCTTTCGCCTAAAGATGCTTCTGAGATACTTGAAAAGATCACATGCAATACAAAACGACTGTTTAATAAGACCAGAGGCAGACAGAAATGAAAGTTTGATAACCTGTTGATCGAGAAAGAGTCTTCTGTTTCAATGACTAGAACACCTCATGTTGACAGAACACCTCAAGCTGACAAATCCAAATGGGTTATCAACTTATCCTCCAGGTCCTTAAGCGACGCTGAGGTATCTTTACTACAGAAAGGGTTAAATTTTGCTGTAACACCTACAAGCATCTCAGCCACTGAGATAGTTGCTAAGGTTGAATCTGCAATAAGACCACTTGATGCAGAACAGGCACCCACTGTCAGGAGAAGCGTAAACCCTATCCCCCAAAAGGCTAAGCCTCCTGAACCTAATATCACCAGGGAGATGAAACAAGCTCTCAAAGGTTTAAAAGAGGATAAGAACATTATGATTCTCCCGGCAGACAAAGGTCGTACCAGTGTAGTGCTAGACAAAAACACCTATAACGATAAACTGAAAACACTGATTGAGAAGGGTCCATACCGACTTCTTAATAAAGACCCAACGGATCGTCTGAGCCGAAAGTTGACTGAAAAGCTTCTGAACCTGAAGCGAGGTGGGCACATGACAGAGTCCGTATATAATAAGATCAGGCCCAAACATAAGCAACCACCTAGAATCTATGGCCTTCCTAAGATACGCAAGGTAAATATACCACTGAGATCTATAGTTTCTTGTGTAAACACCTTTGCTTATGATCTGTCTTCCTACCTAGCCGATGTGTTATCTCCCTTAACAGGGAAATCAGAGTATACAGTTAACAACTCAGCTCATTTCGTGTCCACTATGAATGGTGGGAGGGTACTAGAGAGCGAGATCATGGTGTCTTTTGACATAGAATCACTGTTCACAAACATACCTATCAAAGGCGCCGTACAGACTGCGTTACGGAAACTAGAAGCTGACCCGTGTCTTGCTAACCGCACGACTTTAACACCTGCACAAATCTGTCACCAAGGCATGGGCGAGACACAGGAAATCTTTATTCTTGATGCGAATGACACATCGCTTGCTGTCAAGGAATTTCGACAATTTGAAACCAAAGTGTTTTCTCTTGCGAGTAGCAACCCCACCTTGTGGCATCCCAACTGAACCAAAGGGACACTCATTCCATCCTTTGGATGACATGAGGGATACGTCTTCTGCTTGGCTTAAAGTGAGCTTGTCTTTCCATCTTGTCAAAGTTAAATGAAAAACCTAGACTGTGTAGCTCTTTTTATAATACCGAGCTTAAGATCCGACGACGGCGGGTGTCTATGACGGTGGGCGGAAGTAAGAAAGTTGCAAAATAACTTCCGGACAGCCGTCGTGAAAAGTTTCCCGCCGTAGCGGGGTTGTTTACGATGTCAAAATGCCGAGTTTGCCGTAACGTCTTAAACGTGAGTAAAATAATCCCATTTTAGGTCTTATTCGGCGAAATTCTTTGATACTTTCGATAGTTAAAGGTTTTTCAATCTTAGTGGATCGATTTATTTGAGCATTTTATGAAAAGAAAAAGATTTTTAAAGGATTAATCTCCGTTTCATTTTATCAATGTTGGCGGCTGTCAATGACCACATGGAAAGCCGCTGTGGCTCTGTCACGAAGCCGCCAATTGCAAACCACAACCAGTAAGTTTTCTTTTTTTCTTGATGTACTGTTAGGAATATGTATTAAAGTCAATCATTAAATACCCTTTTTGAATTCTGTTGTGTTGTAGCTAAATTAGACGAGTCGTCCTTCATCGAAATAACGCGTCAACATTCAACATTAATCTCGCCTCAGTTTGTTGACAACACAAAATCGAGCTTGTTTTGATCCAGATCCATCCGACAGTTTTGAATTAACAAGGAAAAAGGCAAAGGAATCATCGCAGAACCAAGTTTTGGTCTATGCAACATTTAATGAAGATACAATATTTCAACTATATTCCATTAAGTCATAATCATGTCGTGGCACGATGTGATTATGGCTCTGGAATGGTGGGATGATTTAACGAATTTTTATATTTACAAGTTTGTTTTAAATCTGGTTTGGAATTGTCGGTATGCATATTTACATGTTGTCTTGTTACCTGCATTGAAAAGATGTAATTTTAAATGGCAGAATCTTTATGGAATGGGTAGAAGAATTTCTGTGTCGTCGAAGCTTTTAAGGAGAGGGCCATGAGCCGATCTAAACGAAGCTATAAGTACAATAAAAATGATTTAACCCTTTCTTCAACTCGTAGCCGTCCTCTGGTCAGTTTCTGAAGGTTTACTTTTTACGCCTTATGAAGGCGGCCTCTCCCCAGTTTTCCACAGTCATAGCTGCCATCGCAGACACCCGCCGTCATCGGATCTTGAGCTCCCTAATGATTAAGCGAATACTGAGGAACACTCAGGATCGAGAAACACAAATCAACACCTTTTTGAAACAATATACATTTGTTTTTTTGTCAAAAACTGCTTTAAAACAAGAAATTATCTGGTTTCACAAGATTTCATTTCATTTCTACTGTTTGACATTGAAGAGATAATAGAGTTGTGACATTAACCAATCGAAAAATTAAGCATTTTACCCACGCGTCCGTGTTCACGGTATAATCAACTGGAGCTTGAAATAGTAGCATCGAAACGCACCAATCACATAGCTCGCAAATCTGTCCACAGTGACAATTTTTTATGTTCAAACACACCAATCAGGTAGCAGAGCAAAGTGACCAATCAAGTTGTTTTGACTCAGTTATGAAAAAGCCCCGAACTAAGAGTTGTTACCCACTTGTCTTTACAACTGTTATCTCTTATCTGTTATCCCCATCAACTATCATGGATTGTAAAATTGTAAGAGTTGTCATCGGAATGGTGAGTTCATTATATTTGTTTAACATGTCATTATGCTCATTCGTTAGGACTTTAAAAGTATTAGTTTCGCTTCTTGTTTGACTTAAGCGCAAAGTATTTTGTGTAGGAATGTGTTGCAGCATGCTTCTCTTCTCCGTTAGTTTCGCTTCTTGTTTAACTTAAGCGTAAATTATTTCTGACATTGATTCATTACAACAGTTAGGTTGCAAGCTAAATTCAAAAATTGGTTATTCGCTTTGACTTGAAAGCAAACTATTGCCGTTTGCTAAACTTGAGTAGCATCAATACGTTTTGGTGAAAAGAAATCGTGCTTTTCAGCGCGTTACATTTTTCTGTTAGTTTCGCTTCTTGTTTGACTCAAGCGTAAAGTATTTCTGACATTGTATCTGTGATAACACAGTTAAGTTTCGAGTGAAATTCAAAATCTTTGTTCGTTCTAACTTGAAAGCAAATTATTGTTGCGCGCACATGAAATCAAAAGGTGTCTTCAAAGAAACCGTGCGCGCAAAGTTACTGGAAAAGTTTCGCTGCGTGTTTCAGTGTGTAGAATCCTGTGCTAGGTTTTTTGCAGTGCGTTAAACTCGAACAATTTTATTCCTTGTTTGACTTGTGCGTAAAACTATTTCTGTGAGTGTATCATTAGGTTGTGAGTTAATTCTGACTTGAGAGCAAATTATTACCGCGCACGTATGGACTTTCGCTTCTTGTTTGACTTGAGCGTAAAGCATTTTGTGTTGGAATGTGTTGCAGCACGCTTCGCTTCTCAGTTGGTTTTGCTTCTTGTTTGACTTTAGGGTAAATTATTTCTGACATTGTATCTGTAATAACACAGTTGAGTTTCAAGTGAAATTCAAAATCTTTATTCCTTCCAACTTGAAAGCAAATTATTGTTGCGTGCACATGAAATCAAAACGTGTGTTCAAAGAAACCGTGCACGCAAAGTTACGCGAAAAGTTTCGCTACAGCTGTACATGTTTAAGTGTATAGAATCCTTCGCTAGGTTTTTGCAGTGCGTTAAACTCAAACAATTTTGTTCCTCGTTTGACTTAAGCATAAAACTATTTCTGTGAGTGTATCATTAGGTTGTGAGTTAATTTTAAAATCTTTTTTCGTTCACACTTGAAAAGCAAGTAACTTTCGCGTGCTCAGCTTTCTACTGTATACATTGATTTCTTAAGGTAAGAATTTAAAAGTATTTATACCAATGTAATAGAAAGTAAGATTTGTTTTCTTTACAGAATTTGGACGAGTGCGTAATTTGTTGGAAGGAAGGCTGGGATATTGAGAAGATGTCATGCTGTGAACAAGCTATGCATAGCGAATGTCTGGACACCTTGAGGTTAACATTACTTCCAAGTACCTCCAGGTGTCTCCTCTGTCGGACGGAGCTGCCCCTTCCTTGGAGCATGGAAGAAAAAGTTGAGCAAAATGATTTATGTTGGACTGTAAAGAGGTAAATTATATTTATTTACTCTTGATATTAAAGTGTCAATTGAGTTTTCTATAACTCACGCTTGAGTGAAATGGTTAATTTAACCCAGCGAATAACTCAATTGTTTTTTTTTTTCTTGTTTTCTCAGAATTGCTGTGCACTTAACGCTCACAGGGCCGAACACTTTTCGTGCGTGACGTGTAACTATTTTTTTAGACTACTAACCCTATACCAGATGATGGATTTGGCCATAAAGTTGAGATCCTCAGTTCAATGTGGGCACGAAAATACAGAAGAGTGTGTCAGGTGTCCACCGCTTAATAGATCAATTGTAGAAAATTATTTAAGTCAACCTTTATAATTTTTGTTCACTAGTATTTTTAATAATTTATTTTTAATTGGTTTCTATTCAACAAAACTTTGATATGTAATTTTAATAATCAATATTTCGCAGTCTTTATATTTTTCTTGAAAATAGTATGAGTGTTTTTAAATAAAAAATAGATCATATTTTTGTATTAGTTTAGTATTTTCGAATAGTTTCTTTTTCCAAGTGTAATAAAATAAATTGTTATCAAATGTAAATAAGTTTTTTTTTTTAAATTCAATTTTGTAATTTTAATAATTAAAGGCAGTTTTTCCATTCAATGTTGTTTCTTTACGGTGTCATTTTGAATACTCTTCTCATTGGTTTATCACACGTCCTTTGTTCTTTGCCTATATCTGAACCACCACCCGGTTGGTTGGGCGGAAACGCACCACCAAAGCACAGTACACTTGATATACTAAACTCCAAATTATACATACACTTGCATCTTATAAATCCCTCTTACACCTAGATGTCTTGCATCTCATTAAACCCTTCCCCATATCTACCAAAACCGGTTTAGGTGACCCTACTAAACTCCAAATTATACATACACTTGTATCTCATAAATCCCTCTTACAGCTAGATGGTTTGCATCTCATTAAACCCATCCCTATATCTACCACATGTCATGTCATTTCATTTAACGTTTAAAGCCGGTTTAGATGACCCCGGAACAACCTCATTAACTCAGGGCCGCTGCATAAATGAATAAAATTCTCCCAAGCATCCCGAATAGACTACTTATCCTAAACAAGTGCCCTCTCAACCATTTGGTTATTAAAGAGGGTAAATGTTCCGTGGACGTAAGAGCATTTAACAATCTCTGTTTGGAAAGGTAAATAGATGACTCTGTTATTGATATCACGATTGCTATATTACACTCTCAATCCCCTTTCAAAGAATCCGTGTTGTGCCTCCCAGCACATACCATAACCTTGCTCAATACTGGTGATGAGGATTTCATCCAAGAATGTTTTAAGGAGAAGCTACTTAATATCAATCCTGAAATGCTCTGTTTGGTTCTGGTTCCTATTAACATGAGTGACATGCACTGGGGACTTATGGTCATCGATGTTCGAAGCAGAGAGGCCTTCTTTGACGATGGACTTGGATGAACCTTTCCAAAAATATCGCTTGTTCATCAGATTCTCAGGCAACTTCATTCTTTTTTCCCAGGATGCGCGTCTTTCGCTTTTAAACATTGGTGTATGGTAAGTTTTAAACGGTTTGGAATACTAAGATTAATTTGCCCAGAAGAAGAGTTCTCTTCCGCATTTTTTCGGCTCATACGCACTAAATCAGGTTCACATGCACACATTTTCTGGCACCAGAGTATACATTTCAATCGTAGTTCAGACGCAGACGATCTTAGCCAGTCTAAGAAAAATTAACTCAACACTAAAGAGAATGAAATTACAATAAAGAATAGTATGAATAGTCCTTCTGTAATTGGTTGAAATTAAAATCTTTGAGATGTTATTCATTAAGGAATTGATACCTGAGTTAAATACTCAGAAAGACTCTATTCGCACCAAACTCCTTACATGGCTGCATGCGAATACTTCATTATAATCACGTATTTTCGCTTTTATTTGTCTCTTAGGAATTCTTTGACTTGATAATGATGTTAAGGAAAAGTCGAAACTTCATCGCTTTTTGAACCAAGATGGTTTTAAATTTTTTAAACTTTTCAACATTATCGCAATTTTTCATTGTTAAATTGTTCAAGAATAGCAAATACAAAGAAAATTCTAAAAATGTTACTAACAAGAAACACAGGCAAAAAGAATCCTTACATGCCACAAACCTTTTCTAAATTGAGTGATAAACAGTGTCCTTTCTTTTCCTTATAAAACCTTTGGCTTTTAACTGCTTAAATGGCCGTTACCTTCCTGGTAGCACCAGTAAAGTTTATTAGTTTCGTAGTCAGTTGTAACATAACTGTGATCAAGCCGCTCATTTTGCCACTTTTTTTCAGGGTCAAAACCCAGTGATAAAGTGGGTGATGCCCCAAGGGGGGAAAAAGCTGTTGACTCACGAAAGCGATTCAGCGACTTAGAGCTGACAACCCTGGACACAGAGTTTGACAGCTCTCAGGGGAGACCTTCAAAAGCTGTCATTGAAACCACAGCAAAGGTGCTGAAATTGGAAGAGAAGCAGGTTGGTGGAAGAAAAAAATACGGAATAAATAGCAGAGCGAATAGCTGCAAGTGAAAGGCATTATTCCCGTATTATCTTATATCACCTGATAATAACAACTCTTTTGTATTCGATGTTTCTTAATCATTATTTCAAATGAGCTTCAGCTTAAATTCAGTCGTTAAAATGTTATTTTTTTACGCAATGGGGTCACGCGATGGTATGTGGAGCTGTATTTCTATATTATTCTAGTTATTTATTTATCTATTTAATTATTTATTTAGATTACAGATTGCTGAAGATTCACCACAAACATGCTGTCCCCAAATTGACAGCGATTTGGTTTCTTATTACTTATTAATTAATTCTGTTCATTTCTTTTATGGTACGTTTCACCTTTTACTGACCACGCTCAATTATAATAATTTTTCAATTACTTATTACACAGCCCCATAAGCTATATTAGCTTTAAAACCAACCGTGTGTTAAGTAAAAGTTGTTGTTGTTGTTGTTATTGGTTCAATAACCAAAGAAGAAGAGCAAAGCAGGACCTGTACAAGCCTGGAGAATACAGTGGTGGATCCAGCGAACAATAAACGGCAATAATTGAATAAAAGTCAATTACATCTAGGTACTTTAAGTGCATGAGCCAGAGGGGGTTGTCAGTACCACCTGGGGGGACAAAGGCTAACACTACTTTTTGAAAAGTAAATTACCTGAAGTTAACAAATATATGTGATAGCAATCTGTTACTCTCAGCTATGCCGAGATTTTAAGGTAAAGGGGTGAGTAGTGAAATTTGGCAAAATTTCTCAATTTTTTTTACAATCACTTTTAGAAGGTGTCAGTTTTTTGCTTTAAAGAACCAGAAATTGCTTGAAAATATTTGAATATGATAAAGAAAGTATTTAAATGCTGTGCTATGCAGAAATATACCAGAGCGTGTGCTAATGGTGGCATCCGCTGACCACCTGATAACATGCTTCTGTGGAAAGCCACTAGGCAAAAACTAACGAATTATTTGCAATTTTTTACTGTTATTGGTGTGAAAAACAAGTCTAAAATATGTCTTTTTAAAGAATTTGCACTTTAGAAGAGAACTAGATAATCAAATGACCAAAAAGCACTTTATTTTATAGATAATTCTTCTCTGTTATCACTGTAAGTTTTCAAGATGGCGGATGGCTAAATATTTGTAGGGTAGGAGTTGCATAGCATATCTTCGTATATTGGTGTCTTTGAAGTTATAAATGAAATAAGTATACCATAAAAACTCTATCTGAAACACAAAAAGCATGTAATATTTATAGAATATGCTATGATAGAATTACAGATAAGAAACACTCAAAGGATTACAAATAGTTTGCTTCATTTTGTAACAGTTTTTGATTGAGTCTACAACTGATGTAAGTTTGAGGTATCAAAAGTATTTGGGAATTGGCGTTGTTGATTTAAGGTTAGTTTTATTCAATTCTATGGCTTTGATACAATAATGAAGCCATGATGAAAACACATGTATAGACTCAAAACTAAAACCTGTTTTTATTAACTGTTTTCAGTCTTTATTGAACCTCTATGGCTAGCAAACCAGGCAACCATACATCTATCCTTCATTCGGAAACTGTTGCAACTGACTCGGACGATCATCTCATCAGCCCTTAAAGTTATGAATCATGGTTGACGCTATTTGAGGGTGCAAAAATTCGTAAGTTTACACCTGTGCTAGATGTAGCACAAAATCTGGAAGAGCGCGAAGTCCCTTCAATATTTTATCACAGAAAATGTCAAAGTATATTCACCATGAAAAGAGACTTGGAAACAATAAAGAGAAAGAATCAGAACCCCCACGACGAAGAGGATGAGGATTTCAAAGCAGCAGCAAAGAAAAGAAATGTAACAACACCAACACGAGGCTACCCAACTGAGAGTCGACAAGACGCTTAAAGAGAAAGCCCTCGCCAAATGTGACCAGAGGATTTTCGCTGTTACCAGCAGGGATACAGTCGCTGCAGAAGCGCATTACCACTGATCATTTTACAGAGAATATACGAGACCCGAAAAACATAGCTCAAGTTCTTCCACTCTAGACGAAGGGATGATGCCGAGGAAAAGGCTTTTAGTGATCTATTCAAATACATCCAGTTAGAGGTCATTGGAAAAAAATCAGTTGTTACAATGACAGAGCTCACCTCAAAGCTTGAAATATTGGTGCAAGCTCGAGGAAAAGAGAAATTGACTGAGGCAACCAGAAACCATATGAGGAGGAAAATAGAAGCGGAGTTTCGCTCTATTTTATTAATATTTCCAGATGACAAGGGCAAGCTTATTGTTGTTACAGATAATTTGAGTGTGGAGGACATCATGAAGATGAATTTGGCCATGAAGAAAGAACTTGACATTCTGAAACATCATTCGAGCGATATTGATAAGATAATTGACCAGAGTTCCAATTACATCCACAAGTCCACCTTGGACATGAAATGGAAGTCACCATGGCCTATACATCCATCTGACGTAGATATCCGATCATTTCCAGTCCCAGAGAGTCTGAAGCGTTTGTTGATGAGTGTGCTTACAGCTGATGTCAGTAATACATCACAACGAATCGTGAATCTTGTCTGCTCTTTTAGTCAAGACATCGTCTATGCTGTAACATGTGGTAAAACAAAGCCCCCAAAAGCAAGTTCTTTTATCGTATGGTGTGAAGACCCTGACAGGCAATGTTGAGCTTTTGCTAATACTGAACAGGTTCGGACATGGTATATCATACCACCAGCTTGAAGAAAACGACACAGCACTTTGTATAGAGAAAATTGCCAGTAATCTAAACCAGAGCCCAATTATTCCCAAAGATATTCAAGCCAACCTTTTTACGAACTTAGCATGGGATAATATTGACCGTTTAGAGGAGACGCTAACAGGGGAAGGAACAACTCATCATGTAAACGGTATCATAGTCCAGCCTCAAGTGTATGGTCCACACCTTCCTACTGCAGCAGCACCAGTTATTGAGAAGCGAAAACAGAGAACAATCACACAGGAACTTCAACCTATCAACCCTTACATATCAGGTGGAAGAGTGGGACCACAATCACTTACGACTGGTGGTGCAACTGATGACGAGAAAGACCAAAGCAAACTTGCGCTCAAGAAGAACTTTCTTTGGCTGCTTTCACTAAATATCTACTGTGTCAACCAGAAGATACCGGGAAGGACTGGTTTCAACATCCAAGCACGTAATGATGCGATAACAAAAGAGAGTTGGATACCTTCCAACTATAAATGCACCTGCGACTGAGATGAAAACCGTCAATGAAATTCTTTGCAAGTCGGATGAAATTAGAAAAGTGCTGAATCTGAAAGAAATAGTTGTTGTCATGGATCAAGCATTGTATGCCAAAGCAGCAGCAATCAAATGGCAGCATCCAAACACTTACAGCTTCATAATCCTTTGCCTTGAAACATTCCACACAATTTGCAATTTGATGTCCATTATCTGAAAACGCTTTGAAGACGCCGGACTGAAGGACTTGTGCATTGAGTCAGGGGTGATTCCTGAGGGATCCATTCGAAATGTTCTTACTGGGAAGATGTATAATCGAGGCGTAAGAGTTCACAAGTGCATATATAAAGCTTTGATGAGGTTAGCTTGGAAACAGTTTGCCCTATGGGTACATGAGGTACGTCCAAACAAGTTACCTGCAAATGATATCACTCAACAATCACATGATACAATTCTACAAAGCACTGGTTTTGGAGAAGTGCATCGATTATGGGATGCGTTCTCAGACCATCTCCGGAGTAGATAAATATAAAAAGTAGTAAATATTGTATTGTATTGTATTGTATCTCCGGAGTAGTAATGGTGAACAGTCCAAGTTCTGGATGTCTTACATTGATATTGCCAACAACACCCTGCTTGCACTGATTAGAGCTTCCAGAGAAGGAAACTGGCTGTTACACCTTCATGCTATCTGAGCGATGATACCGTGGTGTTTCACTTAGGATAAGGTTAACTATGCCAGATACTTACCTGTGTGCTTGGCAGAGATGATAAATCTGCAGACTGACCACCCTGATGTTCATCAAGGACGGATGGCAGGACACTTCTCTGTTCAGCTGTCTGAAGGAAGTACTTTTGCCCGTCTCCCTGTTGACCAGACAGCTGAGGTAACGATCAACAAAGATACAAAAACAGCTGGTGGAGTTACCAAGTTTAGCTTAAAGACAGGAGCCGTCAACCGATTCTACATGACTGCTGAGTATCGGTGTTTGTTTTTGACTCAGCTCAAATCTATGGTTCAGACTTAACAAGCATAGCTACTATAGAACCCAATTCTGAGGCTACAGATACTGGGTCTCACTGGTGCTATGGGCAATGGCCTTCTAATTGGCAATATCAAAACATTGCCATTCTCGAGTTCTACCCTATTGTATTAAGCCTATACCTCTGGGCTGCAGCTATGAGCAATCAGTGCATATTGTTTTTTACTGACAATGAATCCTTGGTTCATGTCATTAACAAGCACACTTGTAAGGATAGGGTTCTGATGGCTTTTGTTCGAAAGTTGGTTTCAATTTGTTTACATCACAATATTTTGTTTAAAGCCAAGCACATACCGGGAGTTCGCAACCAATTAGCTGATCCTCTATCTCGCTTGCAGGTACAGACTTTCAGGCACCTTGCACCACCTCACATGGACTCCTTGCCCACAGAAATTCCCCAGTATCTGCAGCTTCAGAATTGGGTTCTATAGTAGCTATGCTTGCTAAGTCCAGCCTACAGCCTTCATCTATTCCAACTTATCGGCGGGCTTGGAGATTATTTGACCAATTTCTTAATGCCATTTTTCATTCTGTTAGTAAGCCGTTTCCCTTCGCACCCCATACATTGGCTCTTTTTATTGCTTATATGTACGACAAAAAGTATGCTCCATCTACTGTAAGTTCATATGTTTCTGCATTAGGCTATTCTCATAGATTTTTGGGCCTTTCTGATCCTACTAAAGCCTTTTTTATAATCCAGATCTTAAAGGGTTATGGTAAGATAGGTTCACGCTTAGATAGTCGCTTACCTATCACCCTTCCAGTATTCAACAGAATCATTGAGTCTTCTGCACAGCTAGCTATTACCCAGTATCAACGTTGTCAATTTCAAGCAATGTGCTTGACTGCCTTTTTTGCTTTTCTTTGAATTGGAGAGATAACCTACAATGCACCTAAAGATGCAGGTTTCCCCTTACAGGTTCATCAGTTGGCTAAACTAGAAGATTCCTCAAAGCGTGTGGTGGCTCTCAAACTCACTTTCGGAAATTTAAACATAGCTTCAATCAGCCTCCATTCTCTATAATTTTCCATCGCCGTAACTCTTGTTGTCCGGTACAATTGCTCCTAGACTATTTATTATTACGGGGAAACCAGCCAGGCCCACTTTTTCTTAATTTGGATAATACCCCAGTTTCACGAACCATTTTTGCAGAACTACTTTCTCTTTCCTTGAAGGCTTGTGGGCTTGACTTGACACGCTACAAGGGTCATAGTTTTCGCATCGCGCTGCTTCTTTTGCTGCAGAATGGGGAATGTCTGACGCTCAGATCAGAGCTTTGGGTCGTTGGAAGTCCAATGCCTTCCTTAAGTATATTAGGATACCTCCACTTATATCTTAGCTTGTTAGAACATGGATGGCTTGCGCGGGAAGCCATGTGCAGGTACCTATGAGGTGATGGGACTAATTAGCAAGAGCAGCAGTCTCATCACTTTTTGGATGCTGCACCCTCAGGGAGTTTGGGGTTGTGATTAGCAAGGGCAGAAGTTCTCCATGCTCCTTGTAACAGTTAACAGCTATCCTCTCCTTTCCTCATTAATCTACCTTTGTGTAGTTTCTTTATCGCATAATTCGTCAGGGTTGGGAGAACAGATTAGCAGGGGCAGCTGTTCCCCCATCCCTGTATAGACATGCATTTCTTGTCCGGGTATAGCCCCATATATTGGGGAATCCTCCTTTCTGCTATTGATATCTGAACTGCTTAGCAAGGGAAGCAGGTCATGTTAAATTTATCTGGTAATACTTTGTGTCTTCAGGTAGTCAGGGTTGGGGGAACAGATTAGCAAGGGCAGCTTTTCACCCTGCACTGTAATAAGTAGCTATTTTTGTTCCGGTTCATAGCTTTCTTATTTTGTTTGTTTGATATCTCGGAATGATGGGGGAATCCCCCTCTGTACCATAGACTCTTGAACTGACTGTCAGGGGCTGCAGTTCATGTAATATTTTGCATGTTATTGCATTTTCCACATTGTCACAAACTGATTTGCATGGACAGCAGTTCTACTTGGTGGATTTAGTTTTTCGACTATCTCCTTTCCAATTTATTTTGTGGGCTGCACTTCCCTTGGGTGGGGCGGGCATGATGGTTATCATTCTGCTTTGGCGTTTTTGTGCCCTCACCTTTACTGGGCTTCACACATTTTATAGAGCCAATTGTTTTTGTAATTTATTCAAGAAAGTTTCAATGATTAAATCGGCTTTGGGTCTTTGCCCTCAGCCATTTTACTCCATGTGGGTTTGTCTGTTTTCATTCTAGCACCCAGTAAACAAGCGCGGGTTATGCAGCCCACTAGTTTGCAAAGTTCCTAGCCTGAGGAGGGGAGAAAGGCATAAAGTGTGTACCGGTGCTGACCAAAACAATCGTGGTGGAGGACCGGAAAAAAATTGCAAAGCGACAGAAGCGATATTGAATGCGAGTGGTGCAAAACAAGGCACATTTCTTCAGCTTTCTTGAGGTAAACATTCGCTTGCGGATTAAACGGGATGACCTCTGCTTTTTTCAGCTTTTAATGCAACTTTATTCAGCTTTAATGCCATTATCAGCGCCATACAACGCTTTACACCCACAATGCTTCTACAAACTCGATCAAGCTGATATTATTTTTGCACTTTTATGTCCGTTCCCTTGACATGTTGATGTCAATAGACATCGATACAAATCGATAGCCAGCCCTGAGAACTCTGTGATTATCAACTTTTACCGCCAAATTAAACTAATCAATTGACAATTATCGAGCACTATCGACTTATCAACTACCTTTCCAATGCTCGATTTTGATTGACATGTCACACCCTGTTTTAACTGCACCAGAAGCTGTCCGTCCTTTGGCCTTTTTGAATTAGTTATATAGCTATTTCAATTAACATTGTCAGATTAAAATCAAGGTAAAAGACAAGACTGCAATGTTTTGTGGGATTATTTTTATGAATAATTTCATCAAAATCATCCCTGCACGTGCAAGGGATTGTACTGCTAATTACAACCTATTGTTTTCTCCAGGCATGACTGATTTTGATGAATTTATTCATAAAAATCCCACGTAAACTTTCGATCTTGTCTTTTAGCTTCATGCTTTGAACCGACAACGTTAATTGAAATAGCTGTATATACTATGTATATATAAAAAAAGACATACTTAGGAATATAATAAGGTTTAACCCACGGTACAAGAGAAATGTCAAAACCAGCATAGGAAGAGCATTCATTAGTCTGATCAACAGATTTTTCCCAGCTGATCACAAATTGTGGAAGATATCCAATAGAAACACTATCAAATTAAGCTACAGCTGCGTGCCAAATGTGAAGATAAGATAAGATAATTTATTTAATCTCAAATACACAGGGGGTGGTCTTCCAGTCCCCTGAGCCACAGGCTCATGATAAAAGTGTTTTACAATATAAAAAAGCTAATTTAGTCAATAGCTACTAATTAAATTAGAAAATAACATCTATCTATAAAGATAAATAGATAAAAATAAATCAGGTCAAAAGCAATTGCTGCATTGACAGCCTATAAAATTAAACTTAGTTGAAAGTCTTCGAAAGGATGATGCATTAGGTGCGTTTTTTACGGCAGATGGCAACTGGTTCCAGATGCGTGAAATCATGAATGCATATGAGCCATGAAGGAATCTACTATTATATGAAGTTTGTACAGCATTTAGACCATTGCTTCTAAAATGATATGGTGTAACTTGGGGTTTGAATAAATTGGCTACACAGCCTGGACCATTCTCCTTGAAACATTTAAAAGATATCATCAAAGATCGTTCTATGCGTCTATTTTCCAATGTATTCATGTCTGCCATCCTAAGGATTGATTCATAATCAGTACTTTTCCCCATGTTCATTACAGTTCGTAGACCATAATGGTTCGCATCTTCCAGTTTCTTGTGGAGTGTTTTACCTATAACCATAAGTAAAGAGTTGCAGTATTCAAAATGCGATAATACAAAGCTCTTATAAAGAAGCAACATAGTACTTGCCGGTACTAAGTGCTTAAGGCGGCAAAGGGTACCTATCTTAGAATATACTTTCTTCAGCATGATACTTATATGTTCTTTAAAAGATAATTTGTTATCTAAACATATTCCTAGGATCTTTAAATGGTTGTTAATATCAACAGGAGTGCCGGCAACCTCCAGGTCATATCAATAGGATGAGTTCCCAAGAATCATCGCTTGGGTCTTGTCGTCATAAGCCTGTAGATAGTTAGAGGCAAAGCAGGAAGATAGGTTTTCCATGTCTTGGTTTAATAAATGAACAAATGGGCTATAACCTGCCGTATATTGAGTTGTATCATCTGCATAGAGGCGGAGGGAAAAAACGGTGACAGTTTCGTTTATGTCGTTCATAAAGATGTTAAATAGTAGAGGACTAAGGAGACTTCTCTGTGGAATGCCACATCGTACCGGTGATCAGCTAGCACACTTGTTATTGCAGATATGATCTTAAGAGTTGAAGAGCCGGTTCCTGAACGCCATACGCCTTTACTCTTGCACGCAGTAGATTGTGGCATATATAGTCAAAAGCCTTGGACAGATCCATGGCAATCACACCCATTTCCTTATTTTTGTCAAGGGCACTTCTCCAATCATCCGTCAGCTTGATCAGCACCATAGTGCATGGGTGTCCCTTAAGGAAACCTGACATGTTCAATAACATGTTCCTGACATGAAACAAATAATACACGGACACAAAGATATCAGCCTCAACAAACCCAAACCACAAAAGTGTGCAACTGCAGGAACAAAGCTGAGTACCCATTAAAAGGCAAATGCTTGATAAAAGAAATGGTGTATCAAGCAGAGGTTACCACCAGTGGCAACACCGAAACGTACATAGGGCTAACGGCCACAGAAATTTACTCAGCTCAGTGTCGTTCTTCTTCTTCTTCTCCTTGTGTGTAAATGACTGCTGGTGGTTTCTCCATCAGGTTTTAAATTCTGGGGCAGTAAAAAGAAAAGAAGGAGTTCACCATCCATTAAAAAGGCCAGAGCCTACAATAACCTCTCAAAGCGATGAAATCTCTGCATTACAGTGAAATTCTTTATATGTAAACTCAAAATGGCAACCTTGAACAAGCGTAATGAACTTTTATCAACCTGCAGACATCGAAGAAAATACATTCTTAGATATAATAGTTAAGTAAACGCGCGCACATGTATCTTTCAAATCTGTAAGCATTTGTTTCAATGGTCAATTGTAACAATGTCATGCGTTCATATTACTGATGTAAACTTTAACGATACTTCAGTGTGTATGGTGATTAACTGATGAGTGGATCAACCTCACGTTGATCTACGAAACAGAGTTGTATTAAAATCCATATGTGCTCACATTGAGTACTCCAGCGACTTCTATAACCGCTCCTTTCCTGTAGAGCACACTATTGGCTTCACCGGTGATGAACACCTGAATTATAAACTATAAATGTATATATAATTTATTTGCCACACAAATAAAGGAAATATACAATACAAAGTAACAAGAAAAGAAAAGTGGGGAGGGGACCTAAAAGAAACTATAGAGAGCTAATAAGAGGTTAGGTCCCCTCGAACTACGAACTTTTAACAAGAGATGGTGTAGAGTTAGTTCATTATTCATAACTTATCATTAGTTTACTCTTAAGTATTTTCTGAAAAGAAAAAATATATTTAGAGTTGATGACTTTGTTGTCAAGTGAGTTAAAAAACTTGGGTACCTGGAAAAACACCGAAAACTTCTTAATATGTGGGTTCATATTAGACCACTAAGTCTTCTCAGCAATCTCTCAAGTCGACTTAGTATGGGGGGGGGGGGGGGGTGTATTGTATTAGCTTGGCGTGCTTGATTGTATTATACATGTGAACTGATAGGTCCAAAATGCACGATTTCCGACTTAGGAGCAGCAAACTCAAAGGGACAAAGACATTCTTAAGTCTGTTGGAAACACGACTTAACACTTGCTTAGGAAACATGATTAGCCTATGATATGCAAAACCTGTCAAAACCACAGAAAATTTATCAGAGTCAAGAGCCTGCGTTTTGGCACTAAACCAAAACATGTATCGGCTCCTGGACCACCATATGATTCTCCACCGTGTTCCACGGATTTCTCCTCATATAAAACGTTAATTCATGTTAGTTGAACCCTTTTGTTGTGCCTACAGTTTCAATTTTTTCTCAAGGCTTTTCTGTTACATTTTTTATCAGTGTCATTTCACTAACTAGCTTTTGCTTTTGCAAAAATACAACTGTGATAATAACAGCGATTTTAAGGCCTCTTGGTCTAATTTTCTACAGAATTTCTGTGTCTTGAGGCAAATCAAAGGAAACTGGATAGAGATCCGTCTTCTCCGAAATTAGAAACCAAGATGCATATGACAAAAACAAAACAAATAATTTTTATCACTTATCATACCACCACCTGAAAGATTAGGATAAGAAGATTTTTTCCCATCTGAACGACTAAGCATACTTAGGCTGGTTTAGGTTGACTAGGGCTTATTCTGCTTAAGACCAACTTAGTGTCTAGTCTGAACTCACATAATGTTTGTGTGACAATAGGGCAGACGGTAGGCATAAGAATTTATAGTATTGTAAGAGTAGAACTGATTCTTTTGGGAGAAGTTGTAAAACCTTGGCGGCAAGAATGAATGTTTGCAAGAATACATCAATTGGCCTAGTTGAAGCAAATGGATATCATGACCGAGAAGAATTGGGACTAGGTTTTTTAAGTGTTTCTGCAGATTTTTTGCGCCGATTTCAAAGTGTCATCGTCAGAGATTTAAAAATGGCAGCCTGTTGTTCGATTGATGAACTTCCTGGGCAATTTCCAACACAAAACGACAATTTAAGCGATTTCGGTAGCTCTGATTCAGACTCTGTCCTCAGATTAGCACACACCGCTTTCTAAATTCCTTGCATTTTATTTTCAGAATCAAGTCAACAATGGAGTGGTCTGAGGCACATGATGTGCTTCTTTGCAGGGAAATGCTAGCTTTGAATCCATTCAAGGCAAAAAGGAAGACGACACAACGGTCAAAGATGTGGGAAACAATTGCCCAGAACCTTGAACTAATTGACCAGCTGACCTTTAGGGTGACAGTCCGTGCTGTCCAGGACAGGTATTCCTAGCTTGACGAAAATACAGAAAGCATATGCAGACTGAGAAGAAAGCCAGTGGAATCACCCCTTAAGTTTCTGAGTTGGATGTTCTTCTAGAAGAGCTAATTGGACTGGAAGATCTGTCACAAGAGGAGAATGAAGAAAAGACAAAGAAAGATGAGCAAGACAAGGTCAAGGCCCTGGATATGAGAAAAAAGCCATGGAAAAGCTTTCAGACACAAAAACCCTAAGGCACGAGAGGCAGATGGAGAGCCAAAGAAGAAGACCAGGCGATCTCCTGGGGCCACCACTGAATACCTGAAAGAAAGAAATGAAGTGGAGTTTGACCTGAGGAGGCAGGAGCTAGAGCTAGAAAAGAGAGAACAAGTGGAAAGGAGCAAGAAAGAATATGAAGCAGCAAAAAGGCAGGAGGGAATGACAAAGGTGATGGCACAACAAAACCAGATGATGGTGAACTTGATTAGCAAGTTTCTTCAAAAATAAACCTCTTACCGGAAGAACTGTTGGGTTCCTTACATTTAATAGCCTTTGTGTATTAATTATGCTTTAATCACAATTTAACTGTTTCCTTTGTTAGAAAGCATTCAACGCTTAAAATACTATCTATCACAAGGTTACTGGCTGAACCATTGTCCTGATTAAAAGCGTACTGTCTTGTTTCAGATTTCTCACTTTGGGTTTGGTCACCTACTTGCAGTTGTATGAAATATTCATGTTTTAATGTTTTTGTTTATAGAAATTGTACAAAAACAAGTGTGGGATAAGGAAAATGCTTCCTTTTGATTATTAAAATCACACATGGTAATTGTTTAAGAAAAGTATTCATTTAGTGTATGAGGTTCCAGCTCAAAAAACTCTGACGTCTGGTTGCCACACAAGCAAGTTATAGCATTTAGTATTATTGCACATACTTAAGAGCGCCTGTCTGCAAAAATCAAACATATCGTGGCAAGGGTGGAAAATTCGATTTCTTTCATATTTTAATGTTTGATGGGCTACGATATAACTAAAATCACAGTATAGTTTTTTCGGTGAAATATCCTTTTATTTCAAAGAAAAATGCAAATAACGAAAATCCGTTAAAATCGTCACTTGAGGCGCTAAATTATTACATGTGTTTGAGAACCTCGCGTGCAGAAGCAAATCATCCTACCGCCTTTAAAACACTCAAATAATTTTTTACAATCTCTAAATATCTGTTAGAATGATTTTGGGAAATATTGCGTTGTTCTGTGTATACGAAATAATTTAATTTCGAAGGCATACAGTTCACTGCAGTAAAAGTACTTCGTGAATAAAATTAATTTTCACCATGTGCGAAACCTTCAAATCGATTAAGCTTCTGGTGGTTGAATGTTAGAAGGATGGTCTATAGATTCCTGTAAAAATTTCTTTGGGCAAATGATTGAGAGCGACGCGAGAGCTTTTCAAAGTCCGTAAAATATGCAAATATTTTGACCCTCCGCGGTCAACTTTGAAGTTGAAGGTCAGACAAAAATTTTAGTTCACGCACATGTCTTAACTCATATTAGGTTAAACTAATCACACATAAAAGCATTTCGAAATGTTCTTACCTGATAATATGCTTAAAAGACAGGTCCAATGGCCATTTAAGCGCGATTCTCTGCTGGTTCGTCGCAGAAGTTTGAGCCCTGTTTGTAACGTCCGATGTACACCGCGGAACTGTCGATGTGTAAATTAAGTGGTTGAATACAAATCTTTGATCAACTTTCGGCACATTTCATCAAGACTGCATCTTCTTCGACGCCTTTATAGTCATTTGTGAAGTGTTGCTTGGTTTATAGTGCACGAAAATATTACATCTGATCGCTGCTAGCCAATTGCATGGCATAAAAATGTCGGCGTGCGTTGCAGGCAACCGTTTGTTTGTCACGCAATACAATGTCATGGACATTTTAGGGGGTGGAGGAGAGTGAAAATGCGAAAATGCTTGATTACTGAACATGTACATATCCAAGGCAACAACAACAACAACAATTAAGATAGTAATTTCTTTAGTTACGTTCTTTTGCCCTTTCCCTTTATTTATTCGCGAATTCGTTTGCGCCCGCGGGCTGGGTTGTTAGGAGCATTCCCGGTGGAGAGGGGCGCGAGGGGAGGGGGGGGGATGGTGGGGGTGGGATTACATTTTACAAAACGGTATCAGTAGACTTATTGATGAAGATCACTGCATCCTTTAGCTAGCCCTTTCAATTTTTTTAATACAATAGATCCTAGTATGAAACCAAAAACGAAGAGATATTTCATGTCTAGTGTTTTATTCTTATTTATTTATTTTTTCATTCAGATGACCCCAAATATCGCATTTCCGGTATTAATAGCAAAGAAACAACGCACCCCTACATAACAAATTGCCTTACTTTTGTTTCTTGAGGGAGTTGAACCCTATGAGAACATTGCATAACCCATTTTTTGGTCCCTTCATATGCCCTTGCTGGGTGACCTGTGGCTTCATCTGGGTGTTTCTTCCTTGGGGGTGTTTTTCAAATACTATCAAATTTATGATGTCTAAAAATTAAACAATAACTAATATCAAATTGTTACTAAATTTAAAAATATAATTGTTAAAAAAAATTCAGTCGAATTTATCAGGGCTATGGCTATGGCCATTCTGCGTGTGAAAAAAATCGCCAAATTAAATTTTGTGGCTTCCTAAGTAAACAAACCTTGGTTGTGCTAATTTTTTGGCGCCGTTTGTTTGCTTAGAGGCGGGGCATGAGTGAATTTTACAAGTCAAGTTTATTACACTGAAAATGAAGGGTTGTTGTTCTTTCAAATCCCTTGTTGGTGGAGTTTGTGGTTGTGACGCTAAAGATCGAAATCGTGACACTAAAATTGTTCCGCTACTGTCGTGTGATAAGGACATCGACAGACACAAGTCTCAGAATAAATTCACCGGGCCTGAAGATGAGGTTGATCTGATTTTATGTCGAGCAGCTAAGTTTAAAAAAAGTCAAAGCTTGAATTCAATGACGATATGTCCAAACCACCGATCAAAACTTAGAATAGGTTGGAGCAGAGGGTCCAGCACTAGGTGCAGGGTTCCGGAGCAAATTTCGAGCCATGGTAAAGGAAAGGAGTGTGGCCGAAAGGTGAAAGAGGGCTGGGGAAAAAGGAGTCTGAGGTTATTTTACTCAAGACTGGTTCCTTCGTACAAATTGGGTCAGGTAAGTTTTATTTTTCATTTTGTAGGTTAAGTTGGGTTATCAATGCTAAACTAATTGGTATTTCTTCGTTATTTAGGTGTATGTAGGACATGTAGAGAGAGGTTGAAAGATATGACAGATGATCCTTCCTATCCAATTTCACAAATGGTAATTGATTCCAATATCAATGATCAAATAGCAAGAATGGCGTTGGTGAGTGCACGACACTTCATGTGACGTGAGGAATAAAACGTTACTACTTAATTCATTAGGTCTGGTGGAGTAAGTTGGGTAGACCAGGCTTCCCTGCCTATGTGCAAAAAACAACAGCACACATGACGTCACATCGAAGACGTCATCCCATGGTGTATGGCCGTTCGGCGACCACACCTTCCGCCTGTTTATATCCTAAAAGAGGCCTAGGTTTCATTTTCTATTTATTACGTGTATATAACGCAATCCATGTCTAAGGAGGGAATTAAATGACTAAAATAGTTATGTGTACTGTCAGAGCATCCCGAACACAAGTAAAGGACTTGAGACGATTTTGATGAGCTTTGAAAATCTTTATTACACTCCTATAGACCCATGCATACGGTCTTGCATGCATACAGAACTTTACAAACAAAGCTGCAAGCAAATTAAAGGCATACCGTTTGACTTTATGCGTGTTTGTGTGACTAAAGTTAACACGTCGCTCAAATTTTTGGCACTTTGTAGTTAGTGGTAATTCTGAAGGCAATTAAGTTTGGAATTTCTTTATCCGTAGGATGATGATGAGGTAACCTTTAACCCTACCAGCGTAAGTCCAGTATCATCTCGGACACCGAAGAGCGTAATTTCGATTCTTGAAACACCGTCAAGTGTCTATCAACCGTCTGAGGGTGCTACAACTCCATCTGGAGATGACTTTGAAGCGCGTAGCACTTCAAGAGAAAAGCTGAATTCATTTTTGACTGCCAGAGACATTAGCCCCATCCGTTACTGCATGATTACACCCTGGGATGAAGCTGCAGGAAGAACAAAACGGTTTCACACGCGCAAAGCGAGACAGGTTGTCATTGCAGCTTTGGAAGAAATAGCACCCATAGCGCAGAGATGTTGCTCAACTGCTTGCAGTCATCTAAAGAAGACGAACGCGACATAGATTGAACGTTGATGGGAGTTCTTGTCGAGTGCTATCAAAATGCAAGTCACTGGAGCACGCGTAGACAGATACTGTCGATCATGGCTGATAAGGTCAGCTTTAAAGTAGTCAAAACGTGGATCCCAAATCTTTCCAGATACAGATACAACATCGCGCGGCACCATATCTTACTCCATGGTAGAGGCTCTGCTGTTCCTTTAGCTGAAAACACAAGAATGAGAGTCTCACCAGTAAAACTTGACCACTTCTTGACATTCATTACCAGTCCGTACGTAATGCAAGATTTGCCATTTGGTGAGAAAACCTTGAAGTTGTCCTCAAACACCGAGATTAAGATCCCAAATGTCGTGAGGACCATGATTCCCGAGCAGATTGTCCAGCAGTATCAGCGCTATTGCCATGAGACTGGCTTTGTCCCGATGAGTCGCCCTACACTCTGTAGGATACTTAAAGTTTGCTCCGCGTCGGTGCGCAAGTCTTTGCAAGGACTTGACTATGTCTCAGCAGAGGGCGCAAAGGCCTTTGACGAATTGGTAGATGTCATTGACAAGCTAGGTGACAACTATGGCAATGGGCTCTCATGGGCAAAAGACCAAAGCGAGAAATTAAAGATAGCAAAACGTTATCTGAAAGGTGACTATAAGGTAGGTCTGTAATTCAATACAATGAATTTAGAATTCTCAGGTGTAATTCTTTGTACTAAGAGAGGATCGCAAGGGGTAGTTCGTACTGATGTCTTATCTTCGGGATATCTTTAGTAGCCTTGAAGAATAAGTTTGTTTTAGCATCCTTTTTTTTTAATAATGTAGATTTTTTTACGTTACTTGACGTCATATTACGTCATAATGAACAGTTAAAAAAACGCCTCTTGTAAAGCAAGCTACAGACTCTCAGGTAAAGGAACATTGCTTTCAAGGCTTAGTTACGACGGAAACCCCTTGGGAGTATGCGTTTTCATGTACTGTACATTCGAGGGTTAATCCCTGTAAACGAAATGACTCGTATTGTACTGTGACTTATTAGTGACCACGTACTCAGATTCAGTTGTTTTAAATTTACATTTTCATAGCATCGTCAGTGAAAATACGTAGAATAAATTTCCCACCGTTACCATTCGATTTGAGGTACATGTATCACCAAGTTCCAGAGTTCCAGATCATTGTAGGGCCTACGCCCTGAGTTATCAGGGTGATCCCGATTACGTCAGCACCTGTAATCATGAACATGATCTTAGATGTGATCGGTGCGACTTGTTCTCGAATGTAGTCAGTGAAATTGAGTCTGCACTGGAAAATGTTGACATCTCAAGTGAGGAGAAAGATGAGATGAAATATGTCGATTCTTTAGCTAAAAAAAAATCGAAGCATGGAAAGCTCATTTGCTCAGATCAATCAACCAAGATGAAGCGCGGCTGGATGTCTTAAAGAACCTAGACACTTACTCTGTACTTTTAGTCCTGGATTGGGCCATGAAATACCTCCCAAGAGGGCCAATCCGACTGGTTTGGAAAGCGAGGTATTTCATGGCACATAATCACTGCCATGAAAAAGTCCGAAGATCAACCTCAAATGCTGACGTTTGTGCACATTTTTCAAAGCTGTAACCAAGACAGCGTCACAGTTTTGGCTATCATTGATGACGTCTTGAAGCAGCTCAAGACAACAATGCCTGACGTAAATCGTGTGCACCTCAGACAGGATAATGCTGGATGCTACCACAGTGCATCCACATTACTGGCAATTCAGCATGTAGCTAGCAAGTACGACATTAACGTGAAACTGGATTTTTCAGACCCACAAGGGGGCAAAGGGTCGTGTGACCGCAAAGCAGCGAATATCAAGAATCACATGAGAATATATCTAAACTCTGGTCAAGATGTTGAGACTGCCGATCAAATGAAGAATGCCATAGAGTCCACTGGTGGGGTCCCTGGAGTAAGGGCTACGTTATGTGATACACAAGATATTCCCAAGTCCGCGCCTGTAAAGTGGGACGGTGTTAGCTTCATCAATAATATTGAATATGGCAATGAGGGAATGAGAGTCTGGAGATCGTATGCAGTTGGCCCTGGAAAATTCCTGCCGTGGAGTCACTTTAATTTACCGGAAAGCTACTCCGTACCAGCGCTAAACAAATTGAAAGAGGCCAGCATTCCAAAAGCTCAATTTACTGCAATCACATCAAGGAGAAAATTATCCCAAACGCAGCAAGAGGATGATCAATTGGGATTGGCTATGGCGGAAGCTTCAGATGAACAGAGTGACGAGGACAAAGAGTGTCATGATAAACTGTTTTCATGTTCTGAAGAGGGATGCATAAAATCCTTTCAGAGATTTTCGTCCCTTCAACACCATCTTGACGTCGGAAGGCACAGCTATGCTCTAGAGAATGAAACGCTTTTCGAATAGGCAATGATGTCATATGCAACAAAGTTAGAACAGGGTATTGGCACTGTTGAGAATCCTGTAGAAGATATTGAAACACTGCAGGCACTGGATTCCTGTTCATCGTTGCCAATGGGGTGGGCTTTAAAATCCGCCAGTACTCAAAGAACCCGACTGACCGAAAGCCAGAAACAATACCTCACAGAAGTTTTCCAAATCGGCGAGCAGACTGGGCATAAAGCCGATCCTTGTAATGTGTCTAAGTCAATGAGAAAGGCCAGAAACGCAGATGGCTCCTGTAAATTTGATACTTCACACTATCTAACATCTCAGCAAATTCCAAGTTTTTTCTCACGCCTTGCTGCAAAACGAGTTGCTGCAGCGGAATCTCAGGACGAAGAAGGTGAACACCAGGAGGAGATGGATAGAATCCAAGAACAGAATATACAAGATTTAAGCAACAAAGTCATGGCAGAAATGTCCATTCAACATCCCATCATATATGACACACATAACATTTGTGAAATAGTTGCTTGCTCTAAACTCTCAAAATTTTCTGTACAGATGCTTCAGGACATATGCAATTTTCATGAACTTGACATCTCATCAATAGCCATCAAACGCAAAAAGCCCTACATTGATCTTTTGACGAGTTTAGTACAAAGCTGCAGCTGCCAATTTGAAGAACAGACTCTAACATAAGCAGTTACAGTCTTGAGGCCTCATCCAAAGGTGGAAAGACGACTTTTTCACTCCAGTAAAAAGCTCAAACCTTCATTCAGGAACATAGTAGCTCATTGGTGTTACAAGGCAGCTTTTGGAAACTTCGTCATAGTCTGCAAGCAATAGAAATACACAAGTACTTCAATTACACGAGCAGCTGCCATAAAGGGATGGCTCCACGAAGGAAGATAGCAGCCAGTGAGTAAAGGCCTATTGAAGTCACATAACTCACTAGTATACTTAAAAGACACTCCTTACCGAATGAATATGCTGACTACGCGGTACAAGCCACCAAACGTGTCTGGATGCTACCGGAAGTGAAATTATGGTCTTACGTGTCGCGCGTGGAACGGAACATTTTTTGTGAAATGGAACGGAACATTTTTTGTGAGGGATGGGGGAGGGGGAGGGGATGGGTTGTTACTTGTTTTCAAAATCTGACAATTGGCGGAGAGGAGTGCGTATCAAATTTGAGGCCGAAACCATTGTTTCCAGTATGTGGCATGATGATTGGTTTATGAATTTAGGCAAGGGAAGGAATGTATACCAGTAACGCGAAGCGAGATCAGATCTTACGGGTTGGCTTTAAACCAAGTCCTACCACGCGCTTCCCACCCCACCCCATACCAGCACTCCTCCACGGTCCATAAATAGTAACATTAACCAGTCCTTAAGTGTCGCCCATCTGGTTGGAAACAGAGCCACTATTTCACATTTCAGACTGCATTCATTAGTCAATAGGAGCTGATTCTGCTCCTCCCTTCAGTCATGTCTGTATGAACAAAGCACCATATCCTATTACTAGCCCCATCCATCGGTCAAGAACAGCATATTTTTCCTGCAGCGATAAGCTATGACCCTGGGGCTATAACTAGTCAAATAACTACCACTGACGTGCTGTTAACATTGCGTAAGCTGTTAAGTTGAGCTAATTTTCTTCAAGTTTTGGTGAACAGACTAGCATAGTTACTAAGAAGTAACTAAGCAGTGCTAACCTGCAACCAGTGGTAATTCATACTAGGGTTAAGCAAAGATGAAGCAAGCAAGAAAGAAGAAATTCCTTAAATAAATCGTTTTCTTTGTTAATTTACAGTCTTGTAAGTCTGACAGTGTTTCAAAACTAGAGTGTGTACTAGAACTCAGGGCAACTTTCAATCAAGCACTTTAGCCGTCGTCCACCCACCCCGCTCCCCCAGTACATAGTTCGACGAACAAACGGCTATATACAATGCAAGATATTTTTCTTTTCATACTAGGATCTACTGCTTTAAAAGATAAAAAGAACTAGCTAAAGGATGTAGCGATCTTAATCAGAAATTTTGTAAAATCTAATCCCACGTACCACCCTCGCCGCCCCAACCCCCCCACCCCCCTTCCCGCCCTTCTCCGCTGGAAACGCTGCTAACAACCACGCCCGCAGGCGCAAACGAATTTGCGAATAAAGAAAGGGAAAGGGCAAAAGAACGTAACTAAAGGAATTACTATCTTAATTGTTGTTGTTGTTGCCTTGGGTATGTACATGTTCAGTAATCAAGCATTTTCGCATTTTCACCCTCCTCCACCCCCAAAAATGTCCATGACAATGTATTGCGTGACGAACAAACGGTTGCCTGCAGCGCGCGCCGACATTTTTATGCCATTCAATCGGCTAGCAGTGATCAGATGTAATATTTTCGCGCACTATAAACCAAGCAATACTTCAGAAATGACTAAGCCGTCGAAGAAGATGCACTCTTGATGAAATGTGCCGAAAGTTGATCAAAGATTTGTAATCAACCACTGAATTTACACATCGATAGTTCCGCAGTGTACATCGGACGTTACAAACAGGGCTCAAACTTCTGCGACGAACCAGCAGAGAATCGCACTTAAATGGCCTTGGGACCTGTCTTTTAGACATATTAACAGGTTAGAACATTTCGAAATGCTTTTATGTGTGATTAGTTTAACCTAATATGAGTTAAGACATGTGCGTGAACTAAAATTTTTGTCTGACCTTCAACTTCAAAGTTGACCGCGGAGGGTCAAAATATTTGCATATTTTACGGACTTTGAAAAGCTCTCGCGTCGCTCTCAATCATTTGCCCAAAGAAATTTTTACAGGAATCTATAGACCATCCTTCTAACATTCAACCACCAGAAGCTTAATCGATTTGAAGGTTTCGCACATGGTGAAAATTAATTTTATTCATGAAGTACTTTTACTGCAGTGAACTGTATGCCTTCGAAATTAAGTTATTTCGTATACACAGAACAACGCAATATTTCCCAAAATCATTCTAACAGATATTTAGAGTTGGAAAAAAATATTTGAGTGTTTTAAAGGCGGTAGAATGATTTGTTTTTGCACGCGAGGCTCTCAAACCCATGTAATAATTTAGCGCCTCAAATGACGATTTTAACGGATTTTCGTTATTTGCATTTTTCTTTGAAATAACAGGATATTTCACCGAAAAAACTACACAGTGATTTTAGTTATATCATAGCCCATCTAACATTAAAATATGAAAGAAATCGAATTTTCCACCCTTGCCACGAAATTTAAAATTTGTCTGATTTTTACAGACAGGCGCTCTTAATACTTTATATTACCAGCAAATAGTTGCCACTACAGTTGACACCGCTAGTAAGAACTCTTTTACTGTAATGTTCATTAGCCGCCTTGATGCAACTATTGTTTTGTGTCTATAATGTTATGGAAAAATGTTATGTTTCATATATCTCATACCTTTCAGACCTAGACGTTTCCTTGCTTAATTAATCATCTCTATAAATACACGCTTTCTTTGCGCTATAAACGGCATCATTACCCAATACCCCCATTCTGTTTATTTATAAATACCATTCAGGAGACATTATAAGTTATTGTCACCCAATCACGTTTGTTAAGTCACATCTTGTCTTAGGTAAGCAATCCCATTTATACTGTGCGCGCCCTGTTGAGCACTCTAAAGTGTTTTAAGCTGTAAGTATATTTAGCTGTTCAACAATGTGTTCAAAGAAATCTGGGAAATACCGCGGCTGTCCGTGTCGAGATGAAGGTTTGTGATGCCACTTTACTTTCAAGCGTGGAGACAAGAAACCTCCGCAAATTCGCTATTGGTGTTTCGCTGAAAACCAAGATCAATCGTCTTCTGGTTCCAGAGGTTGAGAGTGCTTTCTTGCGACAGAATTGTCTTTTTTTTTTCATTCTTTGGCAGCCTACCATGGTTTGGCAGAGATAGCGACAGTTGGCGTGACCACAACAAAGTCGTTTTTTTTTTTTCTTCTTGGCACAACCTTAATTCAATAAAAAACCTATGAAATTCTATGATGTAATGATGTCTTAACACACCGGACTGTAAATCATTCACATAGCGCAGAAGATCCTCAGAAAAAGCCAGGACTTTGAGAACTGCAATTTTGATATAAGCTAAAATGGCCGCCACATGACTCAATGCCCGTAAAGCGCACTGTTTGACAAAGACTCTTTAATATTTAAAAGCTGAAGTAAATATTCAGTACTTTTGAAACTCAAAGCTCGTGCACGTACCGGATGCTATTGAACCATCATTTGGTAACTGCAAATGGACGATTGTAGCTTGTGGATTGAGTAAATGTTTCGCGCCAAATATCTCCAGCGTGGCATCGCCTGACTGGCGTACACCGCGCACTTTCTCACAGAAAAAAAAATCACCACGGCCAAAGCTTTACCTACAGGCGTAGAATTTGAAGGACATTGGCTAGTTTTTGGCGTTGAATTGACATGAAATACACCCTGACACACGGGGATGCATCGATGCTGGAGTAAGAAAATATTAGTACCCCCTTCCCTTGATATAGGTCATATTTCTAGATTTCAAACGTTCTTTGGGCATGCTTGCAGAACCACCCCTTGAGCATGGTTCCCCTATGTTAGTCTATGAATAATTCATAATATATTGGTTGTTTACAAGTAATTTTATGCATTTTGTCAATAGATGTTCCAAGTGCGTTGAATTCGAAGAGTTATGGGAATCCAGGAAGAGGTAATACAGAGCAAGTACAGAATGCAGGGCACTTATTTGCATGTCACTAAATAACAATAGTTCCCATTGTGATATGCCCCATTCTACAAAAGCTTCTAACACATGCAAGTGAGGTGGACTGAAGTGGCTTGTATTCTGTAGTTTTACAGATAATGTCACAGATGAGTATCGTAATGTTGTAGATCTGTTTAGTTGTTTTGTCAGAATTGAAGAAACAGGCTTATAAGAACGCAGTTATGTAGATTATGGTTCTGAATCAGTTATTGTGAGAGGGAGGTTAAGAGCTAATGTTCTTTTTTGGGAAAGCATTGGTGCTTCTCATTTTGTTCTTAACGTTATTAGGGAAGGGTATAAAATTCCCTTTTACTATACTCCTACGTCAGTTTTTCTTCCGATTATGCCGATTTTGTTTTAGGACGTTTTAGAACTTCTTAAGGTCGGCTCGATCGTGCAGTGTCCTTGTCCTCCAGTAGTTGTGAATCCACTTTCTGTTTCTATTCAACCTAACGGGAAGGAAAGGCTCTTTCTGGACCTAAGACAGGTTAACTTTTTTGTTAAGAAATCTAAGATTAAGTTTGAGGATGCTAAGTCCTTTTTGGAGTGTCTGGTAGCCTCACCTTGCACATGGGCTTGTTCGTTTGATATTATTCTAGTCCTCAAGTAAACGTTAACAAACGGAGAATACAGGAAAAATAATGTTTGGTTGTGGTCCGAAATATTTCAATGACCGCTTAAAATTAAAGCATGTTTACAACACTTAAGCGCTGTGAATTGCGGATGAATTACACAAGTCCAGCACAAAATGTTCAAAGCAATTCATAACTCTGTGAATCTTTTTCCTACAGAAATAATTCTAGTCTCTAAGTAAATGTTAACAAACAGAGAATACAGGAAAAATAATGTCTAGTTGTGGCCCGAAATATTTCAGTGAGCGCTTTAATTCAAAATTAGAGCGTGTTTACAAAACTTATGCGCAGCGAATGGCCAATGAATTAGAGAAACCCAACACAAAATGTTTAAAACAATTCATAACTCTGTGAATATTTCTCTGACAAAAATAATTATAGTCTCTTAGTAAACGCTTACAAACGGAGAATACAGGAAAAATGTTTGTTTGTGGTCATGGAGGCTTACATAGAGGGGCGGACGTTTGTACGGACGGTCGGACAGTGACGTCATAACCAAAATTTTTCGCATACATGGGTTTACCAAAATCTTTTATCAATGGGGCCCCGCACGCCCGCCTCCAGCGTGCTATTATAACTTTATTTATGCATGCATGCATGGTATTTCTTTCAGGTACATATGATAATAATAATATTAATTATCATTTTTTTCTCTCAATTGAGTTCAATAACCACACATAAGTTCAGTGACAGTAGAGGTTAATATTAGAAGATTTTCTTTTCTGTTTAATTCAATAGTTCAATAAGCACATAACCAGTTCAAAAACCACACAACAGTTCCGTGACAGCAGACTTAAATATTGAGGGGGTTTGGAGAGGGCTTTAGGGGGTGAGGTCCACATCTAGAGCTTGCAGAAAGAACAAATACAACTAAATAGTATCTATATATTACAAACATTGTCAACAAGCTTACATTCTTTTAAAAATCCATTAAACCCTTACCCAATGTTTTTCTCTACATGTATAACCATACTTGGCATAGGTTGGTCAATAATGCAGCCTGCTCCGGCACTCATTTCCGCTTCTTGCTTGTCAATGATGCAGATATTTTGTTCCGCTGAACAACCCTGCAACAATGTAGAAGCCCCAATGGTACTATGAAATAACAAATTTTGTGTTCCTGTCTGTGTATTCATATTATTCTGATTTGATACCACCTGTGTAAGAGCAGGGAGTGAGCAATTATGTTTATGTCATATCAATAGGGCCTCCACATTTTACTATTATAGTTTAAACGAAATTTTTAGGGACTAAATGTGTTTAATGATTGCTGGTTGATTAAACTATTTTCTTTTATTGTAGAGATTTAAAGAAAACTCAATAGGAAATTGACTCGCAAATACCCTCAGGATATGGCTAGGAAGAAGCAGATGACAAATTGAAGAAAGTGATGAAAGACTGAAAACAATAACATATGATGGCAGTTCTGTTACATGATTTATTACAACGGTCATTTTCTAATAAATTCTTTCCTATTAAAATGTTGAAAATTCTTTTCAAAATGTGATTGTGTATGAATCCTTATTCAAAGTGCGACTGCCTATGCCGACAACTTCACTTGTTCTAAAATTTGATTGGCCAAGCGGTCAAGCTGACCAGCCATTGGTCGAAGCTGGGCAGCTACCTGCTTGGTCTCAATCACACTGTACGGAGGTGATGATGTTCTCACTTCAATTATTTCATATACATCTTGCACAGATAATTTAGCCAATCAGAGTGTTGTCAGCAAAGGAAGAGTGAACAGAACATAGTCTGTAATAGATATATTTAGCCAAGCCTAAAAGCGGAGCTCCAATTTTTTTTATAACATTTATAGAATTATCTGTTTAGCGTATGAGCGTAATAACCTTACCAGTTTCCATCCTTTCTGCAAGTTACATATCTTTTTAGTGCGTATGCAGCAAAGTGCCCATCAACAATAACAACAACAATGTAATACAAAGGGCAAATTTTTTTGGAATGCCGATTTGTTGTAACAGAAGGCAATTTTAATTCATTTCCGAGGGCAAAATTACTTACTCCTGATAGGTCGAGCGGCAAAAATACTCGCTCCAGATTGGCTGAGCACGCCAGTTCTACATTTCGTTTGTTTCTTCATTTTGTGTCCAAAAATAACGAGTTCTTTCCAGTTCTTTGGAGTTTGACTGTTTAAGCCGGGTTGTTTGTACCACAAATACATGGAAATCATGATCAAGTGCTGCAGCTAAAAGGAAATTCCTAAATGTCAAGTTTTCGTGCCAAGAAACAGCAAAATATTATTTGTGTCAAAGCTAAAAATTGGGATCGGATTGACTACTGTTTAGCTGAGAAACTGAAATCAGTCATGGCGACCAAGTGCTTTCACCTCCCTACTTCTTCTTACAACCAATGATAACCGAGTATAACAGTGTCCTTTTGATGGGAAGAAGGAGCAGGTCAAATTCAGTGGAAGAAATGACTTGGTAGTTCCTTCTTTAGATCCATCATATGCTGTGTTTTATCGATCTATTTTCGCTGATTTTCAAGTGGTAAGAAGCTTCATTGCGCAGGTGAACAATAATTTGATGCCTGACATCAAGTCTTATCGTTGCTAGTTTACTCCTGTATTAAACTTATATTCTTTCTTCAATACATGTGTAAAATTTACAACTCAGTCAATATTGCTCCTACTGAAACCTAAATAAACGCCAAGGAAAGGAGAACAGGGAGAAATCACTCTTCTTGGTTGGAGAACCATGCGGTGCGATCAAAATTGCCCCAAAACAAAATGTTCAAAAATTAGCTTCTCCACGAATATTTGTCCTATCGAAACGATTGAAGTATATTTGTAAAGCTCGAAACATGTAAAATAAGGAAAAAAATATTGATTGTTGCTCAGAAATGCATTAGACTAGCAAGCAGCTAGCAAGTTGCCTAAATTGGTAGGTTACGTTCAAGTTAACAGAGAAAGAACAATTCACCGTCGTTTTGCTCATGTTCTCCACAAATCCCTTAAATAAGGTCATTTCACGTTGTTGTTTTGCGGATGACGGCAAAGAAATGTACCAAAATTTAATATGCGGAACGATTATTTTTGTTTAATTGTTGTTGCTGCCGTCGCCGTTGCTTAACAGGGCTCCCAGACTTATTTGGCGCTCGGATAAAAATGTTTGAAGAATCATAATTCGGTCAATATTCCTCCTACTAAAATAATTCTGGCCCTTACAAAAATGTTTTAAACACTTTAACGCTTGGTTGTGACTCGAAATATCAGAGGGTTTAAAATTTGTGCATGTCTATACAGTCCAAGCGCATGGAAGCAGAGCGGCGCAAATGCTTTGCATGTACACGGCTCCAAAACAAAATGTTCAAAAAGTACTTCTGCGAATATCGGTGGTATCGAAACGGTTAGGTATCTGTCTAAAGCTTGAAACACGTAACATAAAGAAAAAATACCGATTGTTGCCTGGAAGAAAGCATTTTCGTCTACAATGATTTGTAGGCGGCCGTCAAATTACACGTCATGACAATATTTTTGGTGTAATAGAAACTGAGCGACCTGGGGAAAAATGTTTGGAAATTCAAAACTGTGTCAATTCTGCTCCTATAGTTATAAATCCAGTCTCAATATAAATGTTAACAAATGAAGAATATTGCAAAAAAGTCTTTGGTGTTTGGTAGAATTAGTTTGAAGCTTTTAAACTTGTGTGGGTTTACAAACACACGAGAGCTGTGGTGCGAATGAAAAAAACAAGGCCACAAAAAAATATTTTTCTAAAATTAATTTCTACACCAAATAATATCGATGATATCGAGAATTTAATAAACAATCGAAACATCTGTCGGTAAAACTTTAAACACGTAACATAAAGAAAATTAGCGATTGTTGCCTGGAAGAAAGCATTTTCGTTTACAAATGATTTGTAAACGGTCGTCGAATCACGTACTGCATGATATTTTCTGCCAGAGCAAGATAGCTCCCGGAGGAAAATGTTTGGAAATTCAAATTTGGGTCAATGCTTCTCTTATAGTAAAAGTTCTGGTCTCTAAATAGACGTCAAAAAGTGTAGAATACTGGAAAATAGTCTTTGGCTTTTGGTAAAATTATTTCAGAGCTTTTAAACTTGTGTGTGTTTACAAACACATGAGAGCCGCGTGGTGCGAATGAAAAAAGCACGCCCACAAGAAAAATATTTTTCAAAAATGAATTTCTACACCAATATCGATGGTATCAAGAATTTAATGAACGATTGACGCATCTGTCGTTTAGGCTTTAAACACGTAACATAAAGAAAAGTTATGAATTGTTCCCTGGAAGAAAGCATTTTTGTTTACAAATGAGCTATAAACGGCCGTCGAATCACGTAAACATTATATTTCTGCGAGAGCAAGATAGCTCCCGGGAAAAAATGTTTGGAAATCAAAACTGTGTCAATTCTGCTCCTATAGTAATAGTTCTAGTCTCTAAATAAATTAACAAATGGAGATTACGGGAAATAGTCTTTGGCTTTTGGTACAATTATTTCAGGGCTTTTTTTAAAAGCTTGTGTGAGTTTACAAACATATGAGAGCTGGCGGTGCAAATAAAAAAAAAACAAACCGTGACGGCCACGTAACACAATGTTCAAGAATTTTTACACGAATATCGATGGTATCGAGAATTTAATAAACGATTAAAGTATCTGTGTAAAGCTTGAAACACGTAGCATAATAAATCATCATCGATTTTTGCCTGAAAGAAAATATTTTCGTTTACAAATGATCTGTCTAAACAGCCGTCGGAATCACGTAAACATGGTATTTTTTGCGAGAGCAAGTTTATAGTTTTAAAATAGCTTGCAGGGAAAATGTTTGGAAATTCAAAACTGTGTCAATTCTGCTCCTAATTTTTAACCCTTTCCCGACCAAGAGTGCCATATGGCACAAGACGCAATTATGAGCTCAGTATTTGGTCAATTTGTGTGAAGTTTGCACAACCAAAAGATCTTTGAAAGATCTATAAATTGAAGGCATAGAATCATGCCCCACTCCTATACGAGACTTGATTTACCACCCCTCAAACTTTTGGATTTTTTTTTTCTTTTTACGTTAAGGGTCCAGTTGATATCTTACAACAAGCAATGCACTGAGAGCTGTACATTAAGCTATAGTTTAGGGGGATACCTAGTATGTACAACGAATGAGAAAATTTTCAATGGTTTTCTTCTTTCGTTTTGGACTTTTCTCACTCTAATATGTGACCTCCTCCATCTCTGTTGGTGTGATTTATTGCACACCCCAGAAAATACCTTTTAAATGGTATATCACATGTGGTCTCCCAGTTCATAGTTAGCGATTTAGAGAAATTCACCATTTCCCTCGGACGGGAAAGGGTTAATAATTCTAGTCTCTAAATAAACGTTAAGAAAAGGTGAATACAAAAAAATGAAGGCTCTTTAGTGTTTGGTATAATTATTTCAGATGAAAAAACACGGCCACAAAATATTTTTCAATAAGTAACTTCTCCTCGAATATAAGTGAAATTGAAAGCGATTAAAGTGTCTATGTAAAGCTATTTTAGAGTTCTGAAAGTTGCCATAACTGATCACGAACGGGTAATATAGACAATCGTGAGGCTTCTTTAAACTTACTTTTCCGGCCGGTCTGCTTTAACTTGCTATTTATCGCTCTCTTTCACGTTAAACTTCGCTTAATCGTCCCCGCTTTTCTGTTTCCTTTTTCTCTCTCTTTCTCTTCTTTCCACGTTTGTCAACATATCCAACGAAAAAATGTAAATTGACTTTGTATTTTGTGTTCTTTAGCATTTCTGTTGTAAACGCATCTCGCCATGCAACTTCCTGCCAAACAAACATGGGCGCATTAGCATTGTGGGATTGCGTATGTACGGGCGGTCGGTCGGATGCATGTGACGTCATAACCAAACCAAAATTTCTCGCACAGATAGGTTTACTAAAATCTCTAGCTATGGGGCTCTGCAAGCGCGCCTCCGGTACGCAGAGCTCTGCTATTACAGGCGTCTCCTCCAATAATTATTATATTCTCCAGCAACCCCTAACCCACCCCCAACCAATTTTTCCTGTTCCCTTATCCATTCTCTCTCAATTTACGCCTGCATTGCAAGCTTTAATAATTATTACTGTCAAGAGAACATGATACTGTACATGTCAGCGTGACAAGTAAGTTATATAATATACATAATTTGAAAGGGGGGGAGCTTATTAAAGTTATTTACATGTACAGAGACTAAAGATTATGCCACAAGATTTATGACGTACACAGAGTTAAACAACGGACACTTTCGTATTAATAAGGAAAGAAAGGAAGTTTCTTAAGCTTATGAGTTGTAAAGCCATTAATTAATGCTCTCAAAGTCCTCAAAGTCCTCAAAGTACAAACCTCCAACAGATTCCAAGATCCCTTAGCAAATACTTCAAAATAATCGATGGCCTTTTATTGAGTTGTAGCAATTTATCTACGAGTGTTTCAACTAGAATTTGAGCAGAAAATAGACGTTTTTTGGTTTGTACTACGTGAATTTAATTGCTCTTTTGCAATGCAAAGTACGTTCTTACCGCGCACCTTCTGTTCGTGGTCCATTCCTCGATGAATGAAAACTTTGCCCCAGTCTTCGGCTCTGTTATGAAAAAAAGTTGAGGGGAGGGGAGGGGTGGTCAAAGTGAAAACTCGAAAGTCGAAATTGAGAAGTGAGAAGTGCGATTCGAAAATGGAATTTTTTATTTCGACTTTCCAGTTTAAAAAGCTACTTTTTAATTCGACTTTTTATTTCGTAAATCGACTTTTGATATTTGATTTTTCACTTTGAAAATCGACTCTTGATTTTGAGTTTTTACTGTCAATGCCATACCGTCATCACATCCAACTGATTAAGGATAAGCAAGCTGATTTCGCCGATTTATTGTTTGATGCAGACTGCATAAGACGAAGATTCTTCATCTCTGCCACTTTAATCTTAGCTGGCAAGGGAAATTCTAAACAGTAAGCTTTCCTTGCATCGGCAATTTGGATAAGCTCCCCCGATCAAGACTCCACAATGAAACACAAAAGTAGGTAGGCACCCCAACCTATTAAAAGCAACAATTTAACCCCACTTATAAATAACTGAATCAACTGCGGAGTAAGAGACAACACTGAAGAACTTGGGAGGGGGATTCCACGCACAGATTGATCGCGGATAAACTTCTGCATCAACTGAAGTTCAATAGAACGATTGTTGGTGTGGAAGCCTCCCATGATACCATTGTACCTTTCAAAAGAAAACAACCAAAATGCATAAACAGGACCAAAATCTAAAATACATTCAGTGAGGTGAGTATGCATGTGCATGTTTGGAGTAACGAGCTCTGCACCATAGAGCCTCTGGAATTCTACACAAAATGTTTGCAAAAGGGATCCTCCTCTGATGGCTTCCGCGATTGTAATACAAGGACTACAGAGTAACTGACACGCAATCACAAACACTCTCCACACTTCTAGGTGATTGTCACGCAGCTCGTCTTTGAGAGTGTAAATCGACATGAGCAGTGTCCACGTTTTCCACTGGTCCGCAGTGAACCCACCAAAGCTGATCCTGATTTTGTTCGGCAGCCGACCAAGCCCAGATGGAAATTGGACGTCATCGACCTTCTGCTGGATAAGCTCCAATTGCGCATCGGTGATGATTCTGTGTTTCTCGTTGAGCCAAACATTCTGCATGACATGTTTTGCACTCCCCAAGAGCATATTGTGCATCGGATCGACAATTGTAAATCGAACACAGTCAAAATATGGCAGACGCAAGAGCTCAGTATAACGTGTTCAGTACTTACTTTCTGAATCGTGTTTGTCTTTCATAGTTGTTTGATTTTGTGTTTCCTGGGCTTCTCTTCGGTGTCTTCTTCACCAAAGTTTCCTTTAACACTTACTTGCATTTGCTGCATCCCCTCCTCGCTGCAAAGCTTAGAAATCCACTCACCTATTTATTTGAAAGAATAATTATCAATACACAAGTGTCTGCGTTATTCACTCGTGTCTGTTTGTGCTTGCGCTTCATTCTCGCTCCCAGAACCAGTTGTAATGACAGTTGTGAATTCAAAACAAATTGTAACCTGAAATTAACTAGTTACCGTATACGTTCAGAGCTCAGAAATGAATTTTTTTCGTTTTCATAAGGGACCAGCAATCAGTATTAGGGGTGGGGGCTGGCAGCCGGAAAAACGGAGACCCAGTAACATATGACTCACTGACTGTCATGGACTGAATTCCACCCTATAAATTACTGGGTGAAATGTCCGATTGGCAAGAGCCTCAACAAGTGACATCTTCCATTTACTTCAGATGGAAAAGTACGCATTTTTAAGTTTTGAATGTTTTCATTGTCTTCAGGAATAAAGTAAAAACCCATGTATAAAAACCTAGATTTTACTAGTTAGCCTAAACAGGTTGTTGTAAATAATTGTAGGCTTCATATAGACAGGTTCGTATGTAAAGGGGGTCTAAATCGAAAATTTTAACCTAGCAAGTTCCTATATTCTAGGTTCTTATACGTGCGTGTTTACTGTGCTCAACTTAACTTGAAAAGGTCTTAAATAGCCACAATCATTTGTAGGGTATATGAAATTACCGATTCAAAACTGAACGAAGTATTTTCCGATTACAACCAACTCTAGCCAAACGTTTGTCAAATGCCCCACTACAATGATCTGAAGAGGGGTCAAATGCCCCACTATGCGGAACTGAAGAGGGGAAGAAGCGCCTGTGAAAGGGCGGCCTTTCCCAGACCCCCATCAGCTTCTTGGCTCGCTTTTCTCGCCATATTTTCTCCCCTTGCCACTATTTAGCCCTATCCCCAGAACAAAAGCTAATTCTGAATGTGTAAATTTTCCCACTTAGTAATAAGCTTCTGATTAAACGTATAAATACCTTTCTAGCAGCCGGTAGATCCGAGGCAACACACAGAAGAACACCGCGCACAATTTCGTCTCCAACATGCCATTCATTTCACTACAGGTTGCCCGGAATTGCATCTCTCTGTGGTTGGGGAACGGGCGATGACAGCAACATTTCGGGATTCTCCGACTTCCAAGTGTGTAGAAACAGTCGGAGAAGAGATACAAGGAATGGCAGTTCAGGAACACAACGTATTTAGTGAATCTGTCACAGCCTACTCCTAATGTCTTTTGAAGGAGATAAACGAGGTTGGCATCAAAAGAACAACACCTCCAAACCAAGGAACTTAACGCTGACAAACGGTAAAAAGAATGTTAAAAAACTTAAGCACAGTTTCTAGAGCGTTATCCAATATTTGCAATAGCCCATTTTACAGTTGTGTGCTAAGTGACCTGGTCTTTGATTCTAAGCGAGGCTGGGGGTGACCTTGTTTTGATACAAACCTCACTGCTTTTCATATGTAGATCATACTGTTCTTATGCCAACTATATGCATTTACATATGAAAAGCAGTGAGGTCTGTATCAAAACAAGGTCAACCCCAGCCTCGCTTCCAATTCGAGACCAGGTCACCAAGCACACAACTGTAAAATGGCCTATTGTGCAGTCCAAAACATCAGAAATAAACAAATCCACTTTAAAAGAGAGAGATGTTTTGCATACGTTTCTGTTCTCACTTCAGCGTCAACAGAGAGCAATGGCGGTCATCCAGCCTCTAAGTTATCTTCAATCAAAACGTCCTTGATTGCATCCTCCCACAATTCCATACTTCCTCTTACTCTTTCAAGGTCGACCTCCATGTATTCTTCATCGTTGACGTCTTCTGCCTCATCTGCGTATTCTGGAGATAATACGTCGTACTTATCATCGTAATATTCTTTTGCCCAGCATTCTTCATCCGATGAATAACGTTTGCCTACATCCCATGATCCCATTTCTTCGTTGTAGTAATCACGTTTGTGTCTGCGATAAAATCTCAGTGCGCCAAACTCGCCACGATCAGGACAAAAACTACTGTTACCTTCCATTTTAGTATTAGCACAAGCGAGCACAAGTTCCCTAACCAACTGTCGAATAACCAATTTGAAAATCAACAAGCTCACATTAGTCCTCCAAAACGACCCTCCTTCCCAGTCTGGAGCAGACTGCTAAAAGCGCGGGAAATAGATAGCTTCGGGAAGCTTCGTTGAGTGTTTTTCACACTGAGATTGCTGGGTTTTTTTAAACAATGAGGGGTTTAAGCCATGCTGTTTAAACGCCATGTCAGAATATGGATCTCAAAGACAAGATAAAAAAGGGACAAGGACCCTTTGTCATCCGTTACGAACGTCAGGTGCAACGAATGTCAAAAGTACAAGCCGAACAGAATCTGCACGGCCATTACTAGAGGAATTTCCAGCTCTGCTTGCGGTTAATGCCGGAATAGCCGATATGCTGAATGATATCAAAAGTCAAAATCAGAAAATCCTTGACCAATTGGACCAGGGAGGAACTGAAAAGAGGGCAAAACTAGTGCCGAAAAAAACTGAGGTAAGATAATAATTTACGACTTGGAAAGAGCAGTAAACCAAACTTATGCGACTGTGACAAGGTTCAGTAGATAAAATGTCACCTTCTATCATGATACCTAGGGGTCTATCTTTTTCCGAAGTGTTTTTTTTAATTCCGGAGTACAAAATTTTACAGTTACTGCTCATGACATGTGCACTTTGTCCTTAATAATCTAAACAAGTGTACTTTGTAGTTATTAATCTGGAAATTCTTCTTTTACGATTAAAAATCGTGCATGTTACGATTAATATTCGTACTATTCAAGATTACTAACTAACTTTGACACATTTAACAGTTAATAATCATAAAGTACGCGAACGTTAATTGCGTTTGACAGGAAATGCAGTTATTTATCGTAAATTGCGTTTTCTCGGTCAAAACAACAATCATGGGACGATTTGACTTGACGAGCCGCCATTTCGAAAATTATTACGAAGTCAACCACTGCTCTTCACTGGGCTTGCTTTGAAATAAATCTTATACAAACGAATTCCTTATGGGACTAAACTTCCCTAGAGTTTTACTTTTAGTTTGCCCGTGAGTTCGCGAATTATATTTTCCTCATTTTCACTCTTCGAAAAACAACAACGCGAGCGGAATTTGTCACTTACAGCAGTGTGATTTATCTGAAATGTTTGCGAAACTTTTCAAACAAAACGATGATCTTTTCAAGTCTTATTTTGAAATAAGTAAAAGAAAAATTTGTGTAATGGTTTCACAAATTCAATAGATTTGACGTTTGTGTTTTATTCGTGTTTCGAAGCTTATAACACACCATGAAAACAAGTGGTCGAAAGCTTCCGCGGCTGTCAAACTCGCACAATTATATTTTTGTTAATTTGCACCGTTTCGCGTATAAGTTTTGGAAACACGTGCTTTCAAACAAAGAAAAATGAAAGGTAGGTCGCTTTGACCTGATATTATTTCTACTTCTGAGAATTTCTACCGAATTAAACTTAGAAATTGATCACAAACTGGGAAAGAAAAACCCCCGGCGACGAATTATTGCTATCTCTAAATTCACTCACGCGCGGTACATGACATATCAAAACAATAAACTGGTCTGGGTGATTCTGGGTCTGGGTGGGCGTCTAGGTGATTCAATAGTTATTATCATTGTTAAAACTGTAAAATTGCTATACGTTAGATAATAGTTGCCTTAAGATTGTAAATAGTACTCGATAGTAAACTTTTGATGCGAGTCAAAGCTAAATTTGACTACACCTTTGATACAACTGATGAGAGTCAAAGGTAAATTTGACAATACCTTTGATAAACATTTGTTGCAAGTCAAAGGTAAATTTGATAACACCTTTGATAAACATTTGATGCAAGTCAAAGGTAAATTTGATTACACCTTTGATAAACCTTTGATGCGAGTTCAAGGTAAATGTGATAACACATTTGATAAACCTTTGATGCGAGTCAAAGGTAAAATCTCAGTATGACGTGGGACACCTTTGATGTAAGACAGAGGTAAATTTGAGTACACGCGGGTACATCTTTGATAAGCCTTTGACTCGAGTCAAAGGTAAATTTGACCACATGCGTGTACACCTTTGATAAACCTTTTACTCAAGTCAAAGGAAAATTTGACCACACGTGTGCACACCTTTGATAAACCTTTGATACGAGTCAAAGCTACATCAAAGATCACTTTTGACATATGTAAAGGTGAGTCGAATGCGGCCTTTGTCACCTGTGATTCGAATCAAAGGTGAAATCAAAGATCACCTTTGACACGAGTCAAAATTAATTAAAGGCGTGTCAAAGGTGGCCTTTGACATGTTTTTGACCACACATTTGATGTTGCGTAAAGGCGTTTTTTCGTGCAGTGTTAGGGAGAGGGACAACTCCTCACTTTTTTCTCACCTCATTTATTGTATTATTATATTATTAGACGTGACCATTTATTGTTACACAAATAAATTCAATAAAGCATCTTTCAACAGTTTCAACTTCTTGTCATGTAGTGATCTGTAGTCTATCGTAGCATCGTAGGTCACAAAGGGTACATGGTCATGACATCACTTATCAAATCAGAGTGTCTGGATAGTCTTGATCAGTCTTGAGAAGTCAGCGGAAGTTCGACAGATCTAGAAGTCTCATTGCAGACATGACCAGACATTGCAGTATTGTAGTTTTATTTTAGACATTTTAGGTTTTTAGGAATATCCGTCATATGTAGTGGTTCTGGAGGTCGTTACAGTGATTTTATTAAGCTGACAATTAGCTAAAGTCAAGGGTAAACACAAGAAGAAAAAGGACAAAGAGCAACACAAATTTCACAGCAGTCACGGAAAGGTTGGCAAGAGTGTGAAATATAAAAGGTTACACAATAATGATGACAAAACCCACAAGAGAAAAGGTGAGAGGTTAACTGAAATCATAATGGTCAATGTTGTAAATAAATTTTTTGCGCCTAACATTCAGTCGTCAGTTTAGCCGCAGTTAAAAGCAAAATAAAATAACATTAGAACCACGAGCTTGCCATTGTGTTCTGCCGTCACTGAGCACAGCGGGACGCAAAGATTGTAAGTTGCACAACATTCACGTGAACTTGCAATAGAGGATAAGATAAAATAAAGAAAACAACTAATGTCACTAATATTACATCATTATGAAGATTGGTAAGATTTGAGAGGCTTTCGATGTCTTTCGAGCTTTCGAGCGTAGGTTAATTATTTACTGTGATTGTCAGCCACAGTTTGTTTAAGGGATCGTGTTTGCGTCTCACAACCTGATAGTTTTCCTCATGTCGCTAGTACTCTTATACCAATCCACAGCCCCCGCCGCAACCACTTTCGTTTGTTCTCCCCAGTGCGACCTTTACCTCAAGGCAAGACAGCTTGAACTCCAGTGCTGATGTGTTATTTTCGACGCAAACTATACTGGCTATAAAACCAAGCCTCGTTGGTATTGCTGGAAGATCAATTACCAGTTCCACACCTTTTTATCTTGGAGTTGCAGCTCAAGATATCCACCAAGATCAGCATAGATCGCATTTGCCAAAGATCAATATCTTTATTCCCTCTGAGCAAAATATATTTCTTTTTGAAAGAAAAGATCAAGTCAACTTACCTAAGGAAGCTGTGGGATTGGTCCTTGATGCCTTGACACCACCGGCTAGCGAGGAAATAATACTACCAGAAGAAATTTATGAAGGAGTGGTCAGTGTTTTTAGGGAGGCAAGGGAACCATGCATTGAAGGTGATGAATGTATGACAGATCCAGTTGTGGAGGATGCCGATTTCTTGACGACAATCTAAACGGTGTTGTCTGTGCTGACTCTGTGATCTTGTCTACCATCTCCACCTCCCGCAGAGGAAGAAATATCCGCCCACCGACCAGATTGGACTTGTAATTTATGATTGGTAACGGAAAAGGTTTTAAGATGGGTGTCAAAAAGTAATTGGTTTTGCATTATTACACTATTTGATTGGTTGAGAAAACTCGCACCACTGTTCTCAACCAATGAGAAGTACAACCAAAACCAAACATGACTTGCTTGCATGCATGCATTTTCCCATGCTTGACCCCAATTGCATATACTTGCTTCAAATTTGTAATTGGTCAGTTAATTGCAGGGGCACAAAGTGACACATTTTTCGCTGTACATACAATAATTAGCATTTTCCTTTGATTCTTTGCTCAAACCATCAGCATGTAGCAAGCTATAGAGTGTTGCCTGTGTATGACCATGCGTAATAACTGTGCAAGACTTAGGAGCTTGACTGACATCAACTATATAAATACTAGGAAGGATACCAGTATCGGCAGTCAGTATCATAATTTAGAACTATCAGTGCAGGCAGCAAATTTGATCAAGGACAATCAACTAAGTGTAAATATTTTTATATGTATTTCAATGGTACCACATCGCGAAAATTTAAGTACCAACAGCGACATTTGCCCTTCTAGCGAAACTTCGACAGTGACATTTTTTGTTAACCCTTTGTGGACCACTGTTCGATATATCGGACACCTTAGGTGACTGCAATTTTTTACTCAGCAGTGATCCCAAATTAAAGTTACCAGGCCCCCACGGTTACTTTCGTGTTTACAGCGCCTGTAGCTTTCATTAGCGAGTATTTTCGTCTTTCTTTGAGCGTTTCATCAATATTTTCCGGCTTTTTATTCGCGATTATCTTTGTACAGCATGTCACGCAGGGAAATTATTTATTCTGCTCAAAATGTGGCCGACTTTTTCCAAGGAACCTTTGATATTCGTCAAATCGGACATTGAAGGTTTCGAAGACGATATTTCTGATGTCGCTGAGTCCTTAGATTCAATTCCAATGGAAGAAGATGAAGAAGATTTGCCAAGGTTTCCTGATGAAAGCAGTGAAGCCGAAGACAGTGACTCTAGCGAAGACCGTGATTCTGGCGAAGAAGAGAGAGAGCGTGGCCGTCCTGCACGTTTTACATTTGAAAACATTGCATGGAGTGAACAGAGGAGTGAGATCGATATTCCTCAATTTCGAGAAGAAGTTGGTCCTACAAAAATTCTCCCAGCTGAAGCTTCAGCAAAAGATTTTTTCTCCTTGCTGGTGGATGACAGGATGCTAAGCAATATCGTGCGTGAAACAAACGAATACGCAAAACAAAAGCTAGAAGAGTCTGGGAGAGAATTGTCACTTTGGAGCCCGGTTGATTTGACAGAACTAAAAGCATTCATAGGGCTTCTTATTGCAATAAGTTTCCATTCTCTGCCTTCATTGAAAGATATATGGAGTGAAGATTGGATTCTTGGCGTGCCTGCACTCACAAAGGTAATGAGCCGGAAGAGATTTCTTGACTTGTTGTATAACATGCATGTCAATGACAATTCAACAATGCCAGCTGCTGGAGCAGAAGACTTTGACAAACTTTACAAAATAAGACCATTTCTTGACGACTTGAAAACCAATTTCAAGGTACAGTACAACCCTCACCGGGAGCAAGCTGTAGATGAGGCAATGGTAAAATATAAAGGAAGAACTTCTTTGAAGCAGTACATGCCAATGAAGCCTATAAAAACAGGCATAAAGTTATGGTGTCGAGCAGACAGTATCAATGGGTATATGTGTGACTTTGATGTTTACACAGGTAAACAGCCTGGTGGAGTTCAGCACGGCTTAGGCTACACTGTTGCGTGGAATCTTTGCCAGCACATAAAGGGCAAATGGTACTGTGTCTTTTTTGACAATTTTTTTACTTCTTGTAAATTTATTGAAGACCTTTACCGAGAAAACATTCTGTTGTGGAACGGTCAGGCAAAACAGAAAGGAATTTCCTCCTGCACTCTTCCACAAGGACACAATAAAGAATTTACCTCGGGGTAGTGCTTTGTGGAGAATGAAAGGCCCAATTCTACATGTCTTGTGGATGGACAAGAAAGCAGTTTGGGTTGCTGGAACCACAAATGCAGCTCCTCCAGCTGACCTACCAGAAGTTCAAAGAAGGGCTAGGGATGGAACCCTACAAGCAGTGACATGCCCACCCATAGTGTCAACCTACAACCAATACATGGGTGGGGTCGACAAAAATGATCAAATGAAATCATATTATCAAATTTCTGTCACTGGGAAGAAGTGGTGAACAAGGCTGTTGTTTGACCTTATAGACAGGGCTATCTACAACGGCCTTGTTCTCCACAATGAATCTCCAAACCATAGGAAAAAAGACCTGAAAACCTTTCGGAATGAGCTCGCAAAGAATCTGATGGGTTCTTTTTCGTCACGTCGGAAGAGGGGAAGAGCATCCCTTGAACAGCCTCAAGCCAGATTTGCGGAGAGGCATTTCCCTGCCTATCTTCCTTGCAATGAAAGTTGAAAGAGAATGGAAAGGAGATGCACAGTCTGTACAGCCAACAAATCAAAAAAGAAAACAAGTTTTTATTGTCCAGACTGTGATGTTGGATTATGTGGTGCCCCGTGCTTTGGAATCTATCACCAACAAAACTAAATAATGACAAGGATACTCCAAATCAGTCAGAAATAGTACATTTTATTACTTACAATATTTACTAAGGGGAAAAAGCAAAAATTTGGCAGAAAATAGAAATATCTCAGCTTTAGTATTGCTTTATCTCATTTACTGCTCTTGCGAGAGGAGTACCTTGGTCAGAATAAGTGACTTTTTATTGTTGTATAGATGTAATTACTTGGTAAATTAGGTATCAAAACAATAGTTAGGAGTTGTGGAAAATAATTGGCCACACAGCCGATTTTTTGAGCTGCTCACTTTTGTTTTATCCGCATTTGAAAATGGGAGAATTAATCGAGGTTTTGCCTTTGGTTAAATATTAACTAATATTATGATGTCATAATGACGTAGTATAATGTCACAAGTTAACTTTTTGACGAACATTTTTCTTGGAAGTTAACTTGTGAAAAAATTATCAAAATATGTTAAACAGTTTTGGAGATATGGCTATTAAATCAGAAGCCACTGAAAAGTTTGAAAATTCATGAAAATTAATTTGGTCCACAAAGGGTTAACAAAACAGGCGACAAGCAGGCTTGAAAACACGCAACAAGCGACACCAGAACCCCCCTTGGAGGGCCTCATATAGGGCATTTTCCATTTTCCAAAAGATTACTAAAAATTCCGCGAATTTAAGTGCGAAATGTTCATCGGTGAAGAAGAACATGTTCCATTTGACACAGGTTCCATCCATTCCCAGGCTCCCTTCTCCATCCAATGTATTTCATACCAAAATACACAATGGGGGCACAATTGTTGTTGTTGTTAAACGAGATTGTAGAGTTGTCTTTGGAAGAGTCTCCTGAATTCAAAAAATGATCATTACATTCCTATCCTTCACCAAAATTAAAGTTTTTTATGAAAATATTTGCCGCGATATACGTTTGATGAATTTAAAAGGCACTCCAGGATGACTTGAGGGACCATTGCAGTTCTGTGCAGAGAAGTACAAGCGCCCACAGGAAGAGCTCATCAGCGACACACACTTGAAACAGCTGCTGTGAAAGGTTGAATGACAAAACACCTTGTTTCATTACAGATACAAAATTTTAGGCCTCAAGGCAGGAAATAATCGGAACACTCAAAGAACCCAAGGGTGAAATGTAATGTTTTCTTTGATAAATACTACTTACCATGGACATACCTGGCACAGTTGTGATTAATTAACGTTTGAAAATCTGGAGTCAAGCCATGGCACACTGAGCATTCGTATAACGTACTACTTGAGGAGAGGGAAGTCACCGATCGAGGGAGTGGAAGAATTCCGCCATATTTTCTTACAGAAGATATGGTCGTGAACGGTCTGGAACTGGTCAAACCTTCTGAAACTCGTAAATGGAACACGTAGAAGCATGTTCCATTTACAACCCAACCAGAATTTCAGGAACCTCTTGGTAAATGGAAGACGCCCATAGAAACTCTCAAGTTTCCTTCAAAATAACTCAGGCAGGAAAGAGTTAAAAATGGGATCTGTATGAGCATGGAAATGTGATTTATTTATAATTCTGATAATGCGCTTTTGCACAATAATGAGACGGCAGTGATAGGTTTTGTATGTTGAAGCCCAAACTATATTACAATAATAAAAATAAGGATAAATTAAAGAGTAGTATACACATTATAGATTATATTATTGTTGCCATGTTGTCAAGAGAAGAGTAGTCTTTAATTCTGGTTTAACATTGTATGATAAATTGACCAACACTCTGTATACTTGAAAGTTGTTGTCTCAAGTGCTTTATTCAGAGTGGCAGGTGGGGTACTTACTCAAGGACTTCTAAATGGTATAACAGATTTTCCATACCTTTCAGTATCATACCAAACTCAAATGTCGCAATCTTTTAGTTTCACTTCCTGCACTGTTTAGTGGACAGGTATTCCAGTCATCTGTCAGAGGAAGACACGGTTACAATTTGAAATGAAGAAAGCGTGACATTGCCTTTTGAGATTCAATGATCTCGATAATTCTTTTTGGGAAGGTTACTCAAGAAGGCGACAGAAAGTGGGTCTCTGTTATTGACATCTGCACATTTATTACTTTTGCATGTTTAGGCCTTTGTTTGTCGTCTTCCCTTCCCCCCTGCCCCACTGTTCAATGTTGGATTCCCAACAATCCACATACGCGTCAACATTGACTTTTTAAGCTTAACATTGAAACAGGGGAGGGGAGGAAAGTGTAATCAAGGCAGAACTTTGGAACCTTCCCAAGAATTTTCTCGATGATTGTATGAAAATGAAACAAGTTCTGTTTGACGTTATCACATCTGAAGCATTTAAGATGGAGAGTTGAGGTTATGTTTTACATTTGTACAAATAGTCTCCCATCTATTGCCGGTATCTTAGGTTAATAAACATTATTTTTACGAAATGCATAAAACATATCTATTGTTGGTTGATGATAGTGTGACAAGATATGAGTGTGACAAGACTGACAAATTCAGTTTTATAAATGTGCAAGGTGTAGTTTCAGTTATTGAATATAGTGATGTGCCTAGAACAATTCTTTGATGCATAATTCTTTTATAGATAATACAACTTTGTGCCTATAGTAGCCTTGTAGTAAGTAATAGCGTTATGCTATGCCTTATCCACCAACCTATTGCACTTTGTTAGTCTGAGTCCCGAACGTATATGATACTGATAAAACATTAAACGAAAATTATGGCTCTCCTACTTTAATTATATGGTTAAGGTAAGTTTTTTCCAAAAGAAACAGTTGTGGTAGGTTTTTTATTGTGAACGTGAGGAGAATTTTTACTCCCACATTATTGTACATGTGGTCTGTTTTTTTGCGAATGTTAAAGATCATGTTTCTCTCATGTTGTGATCGTGGTAATTGTCTCTTTATAAGTGATGGCACAATTGGATGATCAATGCAGAGTTACTACACAATGGTCGTCACTGCAAGAATATCCCCAGAGAAAAGAGCATTGGTGATATTTGAGGCGAGAGGGGGTTTCCGTTTTCCTTAAATTGCTGAATCAAAGGCTCCTAAGAGCTAACTCATTCATCCATATAACCAAATTGTGGTGAAAATGTGATCAGTTGTTGGAGATGTTGAAGTTACACTCCTTATCCCATGCAATCAAAATCGAGATTAACATTAAGGTCTCTAGCTGTAATTACAAAAAAGTTTGTTGTTGGGTTGATTAATTGATATTGGGGTTTTACGAGATAGATAATATTTTGCTATTTTTGTCCCATGAATGGGAGTTTGAGGAAGGAGACACAAAACAGAGTATTCACTGCAAAATCTGTTCAAGCAAGTAGAATGCTATATCCTAACACAACATCTAACTTTATTTTCCTTAAATTGAACAATACTTAATGTTAACAAGCTTAATCTACAAAATGTTTGAAAGTTGCTCTTTAACTTTATTTATTAACATAGTTAACACTCAGATGCAGTGATTAAATAGGAAAATATGCAATTATACATACTTTCAGATATACCTGATCAAATCTTATATAGAACTGAAACTAAATGCTAGCAGTAATCTGCAACAGATAGTGGAAATCGACAAAAGGAAATGCATCCTCTATACAGTTCCTACAACTACAAGATTGAGGTTGTTATTTAATTGTAAGTAACAAGAACACAGCATTTCTTAACAACAATCAAGGAAGTGTTAATTTTTCTGTGGCAAATTTTATCTTCTTTATGGGTAGAAGTGTTGCACATATCTTGCCTGTATTTAGTTTTGTGACATGTGCTTTGATAGGGAAACTTTGCAAGTATAGTAACATTCTAAGGGCCTCTTGATATTAGCTCGGTAACCGGGACGAATTCTGGGGTGTGTTCATATGGGAATTTTCAGCCCGGTTTACCGGGATGAATTCAAGAAAGACAATCAAAATTGTGGAACATAAATTTGTATTGTTTGCAACTTTCAAAGCTTTCTCTACCCTTGTAACTTTACTAATAAAGCTAATTCACATACTTGTAAAGTGGAAATACTTCCAAGATCAAAACTATGCCACTTTGTTGGCCGCTATGTTTTGAGAGCGAAGCTATTTTGTTTAAAAACTTTCATCGTTGTCACTGGGCTGGAGTGTTCATATGGGAAAATTTTCATCCTGGTTACCGTGATGTGGGCTGCAAAAACTGAGATCTCGGTTACTGGGTCAGCTCAGCCTCTGATATGAACACATCGATATTTTTACAAAGAAAAGAGCGGCGACGCGAGATCTCGGAAACCAAGCCAGCCTGGTTTACCGGGCTCATATGAAGAGGCCGTAAGTATATCTCACCTAATCTTATATAGCACTGAAACTAAATGCTCTAGGCAATAATCTTCAATGCATAGTGAAATGTACAAAAGTTAATGCCATCTCTGTGTAGTTTTTATGACCTCAAGATTGAGGTGGTTGTGATTCAAGTCTAAGTAACAACAACAGAACATTTTTCTACTACTGGTATATCTCATCTACCAGGGGTAATCTTATATAAAACTGAAACTAAATTTTAGGTGAAAAAAGAATATGCAATGTTTTTGCAGTTGCCAACTACCTCAACATTGAGGCAGTTGTGATTTACAATGCAAGTCTAAGTAACAACAATACATTTTTTAACAAAAGTCTTGGTACTTCTAATCATTGTCCTGCACAATTTGCATAGCGTGTTCGTCACTGCATATACATCCTAGTGGAAGAGTTTTCGGTCCACTATCATTAAGTTGACTTTGTAAATCAACGTTTTGGTACCAACAAAGGCAAAGAAACGAACGTACATTACAAGCGATGGAGTTAAACTTCTCCTGTATGTAGCTGATAAAGCTTTGCATTACACCATAAATCTGCATCTTAACAGTTTTTAAGGTAAGTTTGTTTGCCAGTTTGATAGCTGGGCCTTGTACGGCAATCTGTATAACACATGTACGCGCGACCGTGGAACCTGATCGAAATTTGCGCCGTAAAAACAGATTTAGCCAGATTGTAGGTCGCTTCACTTTTTATGTATGTGTTGTAAGTTTTAAAGCAAATGAAATAATCGTCAACAGAGAGAATTTACTTACCGAAATGACGTGTGAAAGAGAGTCAAATATTCCTACCAAAAATGGCTTCCTTCTCTGGCACGGAACACGAGGCGATGAGACCCAATGGACAAAAACAGCCCCTGGAGGGGACGGTACGTGCGCGGGCTCATTTTTGGAGTAAAAAGAATGTCTTGGACTAATTTTATTTACTTAATACCCACCTTAAAAATATAAATTCCCTCACGGTGTTTTGCAATCTTTAATTAGGCTTGTTTTGTTTGCTATTCGTGGCAAGTTGACTTATTGGTCAGCGGTTGCTCAAATCCAACCAAGTTTTACGTCACTTCCGCTATTTTCGCTAACGACGTCACATCCGTCTACGCAGATTTTGCTAACGCCGTTTTGCCCATCTCTGCAAAAACTCATCCATTGCTTCGCAAGCTCCGCAATGAATGAGTTAAAAATGCAAGATCTCAACATCAGCTGAGCGAATTTGTAAGGAGGGTCTCAATAAGAAGAGAGCAAAACCTATGACATGCAAGAAAAGCGGCCGTCCAAGGAAAATTTCCCCTCGCGTAGAACGCATGTTGAAGAGAAATCTCTTGAAAATGAGAAGTGCGGGGGTTGCAGTTACTGTAAAAAAACTAGTTGAATATAGTGGACTTAAATTTCAAACAGCAACTGAGTGAACCTATTCCAGATGCTTGAATAACATGGAGTTTTCGTCCCTGCTAGCACAGAAGAAAGGGCTACTCGACGAAAGCAACAAGAAAAGTCGTCTCCAATTTGCGAGAAAAATGAAGCAGTATAAGAGGAGTAATCCAAGTCTTTGGTCCAACGAAGTCGCTTTTTACTTAGATGGGGTGTCATTTGTTTTCAAAAGCAACCCAATGAGTGCTGCAATGACCCCTAAAGCCCGAGTGTGGCGCATAAAGAGTGAGGGGCTACAAATAACTAGCAAAGGGTCTAAGGACTTAGCTGAAGGAAAACGTTTGCATATCATTGTGTCAATAGCTTTTGGCAAAGGAGTTATTTTAAAAGAACCATATGAGAAGTTCAACGGAAATTTTTTTCCAAATTTCATACGGCAACATTTTAATCTCTGTTTTGCACTTGCAAGACCTAAGACCGCATTTTGGTAATGGACAACGATCCCAGTCAGGTTTCTAAAGTAGCAATGAGGGCTTTAGAAGACATTGAGGGAGAATTGTTAAAAATTCCAAGTTGTAGTCCAGACATCAATCCTATTGAAGGAATCTTTCACATTGTAAAGAACATGCTTGAGGAAGAAACCATTGAAAGAAGCATAACTTAAGAGTCTTTTGAAGAATTCCAAACTAGAGTATTGCGAATACTAGGGGATTTAGACACTGCTGTTATTGACAAAGCAATTGATAGTAAGCCCAGGCGAATGAGAGCAATCATTAAAGGGAAAGGCTCTAGAACAAAATAGTAAATCGTTACTGTATTTCTAAACATTCTGATATAATTAGTTAGCTGATATATACAATCTTTCTTAAGATATGTTGAAAACTCGCTATTTTAGCTATGTGTACAATAAAAGGGAACAATAACAAATTGTTACTTTAATTAGTCCGCTTTTTCATGACGTCACCTGTCAATCACAGTTATTATTGAGAGCTGTAAACAAACGACAGCAACATTACTCCATAGCAAAATGCTTAAAAATTCGGCAAGCTTTCTCTCTTCTTACTACAATTTCCATGCTAATGCGTTTAATAGTCATTGAATTCATCATACATGTCATTAATTTGTCAAATCACCCTCCAGTTACTGATATTCGCAACAATACTCCACAAACGTTTGTGTTTTTTAATATCAAATACCTTAAGCTTTTTAATTTAATGTACATTTATGGAGAAATGTTCCATTTCACCCCTAAAAGAGCAACGATTTTTTTAGATTGGAACACTACACAGTACATAGATAAGTAGATTTAGAAAATGTGCTTACTCCAGTTTTGGCAATATTTAAATTCCTAATTTTAATCAAACAAAAATGGAGTAATGTTCTTTACTTCCCAGCGGTGGAGTATTGATGTTAGCGATAAGGAGATCAAGTTGGTAATGTTGTGGTTGTCAGCAAGTCAATTATTGTGTTGCGAAATCAGTTGAGCAAAGCAATGTCCACAAGGCACTAAATAAAGTTGCTCCGCTGGGGGAATTTGTCGCCTGAAACGGAAAAATTGCCAACGAACATTCATCATTTCGATCATTTCGAGTGGCAAATTGCCCCTCCTTTGATAAAAACAATTTGCGCATCAGCAGTTGCAAACACCGGGGTATCTTTGCTGAGCTCAATGTCACGCTTGGAAAAATTTTTAGGAGCTGGTAAATGTACAATATCCCCTTCTAGTAGTTGCAGCATGTCAGCCAACGCCATTATTGATGTTTTCCAACCGAAGTCGTTAAGTAAAATAATGTCCGCTTCTTACGCGCCAACCCAAGCGAATGTGCCGTTTGCAGGGTTACAAAAAGTGTTGTAGATTTCCTTGTGCGGGGAAAGCATGAAGTTTTCCCACAGTTGGCAGCTCCATTTCTGTACTTGCCCCTCCCTTGTTCCAATAACGTAAACACTGCTGTGGAAAACACGCTTACTGCAATTTCATTTTGTTGCAGTAAGGTATAAGCGGCTTGTAGCCATTTGCCGTTACAATCAGCTACACAGTTTGTGTCCTTCATTTCCTGTAGGAGTTGAAGACTCGACTTCTACCTTCTTACGTACTTTTCTTCCGCTGTAGACAACTCTGGGGCAAGAGCTAAACACTCGTCAACAACTTTTCCTCCACGATTGCAAATGAATTCAGACAAATCTTTCTTTCCCTCTCGATTCTGTGCTGCTGCAAAAGTCATAAGTTGGAGTCGTGAAGTTATTTTCTTGGCCTGAATCAATTCTGCGATTTCATAGGCAGAAAGGCCACGCTTTCATGACTTCTGTGTGGGATTCTTCCTCTTGCCAGAACTGTTCCCTTTACGTTTGTTGTTATGGATAGCTTGTTCTGTTTTGGGAGGTGAGCGCACTTGTTAAATCTGGGTGGCAATTGGAATGCACAGCCTCGGTGTCATCCTTCGTAGTACATTTGTATGCAGAGTAGTATGTATTGTGATGCGAACTGAAACTGTCTTTGATGCCAAATGAGTCATCTAGAAACTTATGTACTCTCATCCACCTTGTTCGCTTCTCCAGCTTGAGCGCCATGTGAAAATGGGAGCTGTTCCGTGCTTCAGAGGAACTTGCATCAGAGTGGTATTCCAACGCAACAACCCATTGTTTCAACTTTACACCTGTGACCGCCATCCATGCCTGCTCTACTACTTCGGAAAAAGGCTTCTCTTGTAGGTATTTTGTCTAGATCTGCTTTACTGTAGGCAATTAAATACACCAGTCACTGCTCGCGTTCTCTAACGTCGTGGTCGTTAAGGGTTGCCATATTGTAATCACTAAACGAGACCGGCGTGACGCCACTCCTTGAGATAAGCGTCTCTGTCTACTGACATAACGATTTGCACACTCTCCCCCCAACACCCTAAAATAATGATAAGGACTGGAAATGGACACCTGCATTCTGTTTTGCAATAAACTTTGTGGTTTACAGTGAAATCAAACGTAATAGAAGTAAATTATAAGAATATGCTACACTGAAGGTATTTAGAAAACAACAATTCTACACTTCCTTTAAAGTAAACATTAATTACCAAAAATAAAATTCCTCTGCGAAACACGGAGAACAACATAACAGAAACTGCAGCTCGCATCACATCTTAGAAATAAGGTGTGGAAATTTGTCCTAGACAACTTTCACAAACTGTAGAGACCCAACGTACACATCACATTTCGGCAGACAATCAACGACAAATCTTTATGGGAAGGTTACTCAAGAAGGCGACAGAAAGTGGGTCTCTGTTATTGACATTGGCACATTTATTACTTTTGCATGTTTAGGCCTTTGTTTGTCGTCTCCCCTTCCCCCCTGCCCCACTGTTCAATGTTGGATTCCCAACAATCCACATACGCGTCAACATTGACTTTTTAAGCTTAACATTGAAACAGGGGAGGGGAGGAAAGTGTAATCGAGGCAGAACTTTGGAACCTTCCCAAGAATTTTTTTGATAATTGTAGGTTCTTGTTCAGTACCACGAAAGCCGTAAGGCTTTAGTGGTGGAGAAAGCTTTTGTGGAAACAAAAAAGAAAGATAATCTGTTCATGTTGTCCTTCAGCAGCATGGTTAAAAATATATAAAAACTGTTCAATTGAGGCCTTACACTGCTGTTAAAAACTAAAAACTAAAAACTGAAATCCAAGCTTTCGCCGATCAACGGCATCATCAGGGATGAGAAAATATTCCACGCGCGCTATATATATATATACAAAGAGAGTGTAGGGTGAAGGGTGAAATGTGTAAAAAATGTGACGTATGTGTGAAAGCTATAGAAATAAAAATAGAAATAAACTGCGAGCGTATACAAGGTTCTAATGATGGATTGTAGTGTCTAAAATTAAATATTAAAATAGCAGTTCCGCAAATTCAGTACATTCCTCTCGGGAATTGAGTGTCGGTTTGTATTTTCTGATATAAAATGCTTCGTAGAGGCGTAGATTAGCGGGATCGTTTTCGCTCATAATAATTTTGATGTTGATGCCTTTATGGTCGTTGTTCTGGCAGGAAGAGATGTGTTTTTTGACGGAGGAGCTATCGTTATGGATGTGTTCTCTTAGGCGGTCATGGATGAAGCGTGTTGTGCTACCAATGTAATGTTGATCACAGCTGTTGCACGTGAGCTGGTACACTGCATTTCTTCGTAAACACAATCCGGTGTTAGCGATGGGGCATTTGTCTCTGGTGCATTTGCGCTCCGTGGAGGTGTGGGAAAGGGCTTGTCTGAGCGTGTAGGACTTGTGGGCAACGCGTACTGGGATGTTTTCCTTTCTAAAAATGTTAGTGATCTTGTGATTGAGTCGCTCAGAAATGTAAGGGATCTAAAGGTCTTGTGATAGCACTAGCGTCAAACAACACATTCTCTATTTGTTTGTGCAGGTGTTACTCGTATCGCCAAACTGGTGGTGCTCTATCTGCAAATCTGTTGACAGGACTTTTCTACGGGTTATAAACCTGCCTATGGGCCTGTATCTATGAATGAAATAAACAATAACTATTATTAAATAGTGTTCACAGTCTTGAATGTATACAACTTTAAAGGACAATTGGTAAAGTGGTTGTACTTAAACCCATTAAACACTATCTAACAAAATTGAAACAAACGAAAACAACCAAATAGTGTCTGATAGTGCTTTATGCTGTAAGGCTGCATTTATCTCAAGGTTTTGTTACTGTAAGAGGGTGGGTAGTAAATGGCTAGGTGTTTTCTTTAGAACACATTTGCATTATAATAAAATATTCAATACTGATTTCCTGACATGGGTTAAGAGGATCCAGGTATTTTTGAAAGATTTGGATTTCAGCTGAATAGAATTTCTCATTTATTTTTGTAACCCAACATGTAACACTGAATAGACTAAATGCAGCTTGTATTAGCCAAAAAAACTCTTGCACAGCTTAAAGGCGAAAAAAATATATTAACAAGACAAAATTGCCCCCGCCCCTCCCCTCACAAATAAAATGGTCCATCCCTTACCGTATACCTTTAGGTGTCTCGCGTCCAGTTTAAACACGATAAACCCCACATCAAATTAAAGCTTCTAGAGCTGGCTATCACACTATACCAAGAATTTTGAAATAAAATGAATTACCGAATTTTAGCTCTGTCTTCTCGAATCAGATTTTTTACTTGGAGAAGACACTTTAAAGAGCTAAAACTCAATGGGAATTTGTTCGTTTGCCTTCAAATTTCATACATGTCCAATACACTCCACCTGAGTCCAGTTGACTTCACTCCCAGGCGGATTGAGTCCGATCACGACCGGAACTGGAAATGAGTGCAAGGCGTCGGTGGTACCGGAAGTAAGGGGTTAACAGGAGCAAGCGGGGGGTTGAAAAGTTGGCAAACGGACTCGATCGGATCCGATAGAGACAGTTCGTCTTGACAAGAGTCAATCGGACTCCCGGAAGTCTGTTCGCGCGAGACAAGCACGCTACACAGGGAACATTACTTGTTCTTTAAGCCATACAAAACAAGCACGCTGCACATGTAATATTAGTCGTTCTTTAAGCCATACCGGCAACAAGCGCGCTAGACATGTAACATTACTCTTTCTTTAAGCCATACAAAACAAGCGCGCTACACATGTAATATTAGTCATTCTTTAAGCCATACCGGCAACAAGCGCGCTAGACATGTAACATTACTCGTTCTTTAAGCCATACAAAACAAGCGCGCTACACATGTAATATTAGTCGTTCTTTAAGCCACACGGGCAACAAGCGCACTACACATGTAACATTACTCGTTCTTTAATCCATACAAAACAAGTGCGCTACACATGTAATATTACT
>NW_028145473.1:3730000-3927500 GCF_977016875.1 Pavona decussata
AGATTGATGACGATGCAATGGAAGAACCATCAAAGATGATTTCAGCCAAAGCCATTGCTATAGCACACTCTCTTGTTACAACATGCCTGTCTCAAATATGTAAGAACATACATATAGCACATATATATTAGGCTTCTTCAATACTAAAATATTTTTCAAGATTAAAATAAGTTCCCAGAAAAATTAACGATTAATAAACACATTTATGATAGAGTCAAAGCCTTTTACCAAAAAACATAACCTTCTGCCATGGAACATAAAATGGCATGCACCAACAAACATCTTCGCCCCTCAGGAAAACAACCATAAGACAGCTGAATTATAATTTCATGTATAATTGCTTCTTTCAGTAACAACTACCAAAAATTTTGACTGGGAATTTTTTCTTGACTGTTTAAAACAGCAAAAAGACCTCCGTATCATATCACAAATCCAAATGCAGAAGCATAAACTGCTGAATCAAACTGATAGTACAATCACAATTAACTTCCTCTCTATTTTGGATTGTTATACCACTGGTATCCATAACATATACTTTCCTAAAAAAAAAAAAAGCAACAGAACACCTCAAATAAAGTATACAGTCAACCGCCCTTTGCCACCACCTCTCATTAACCACTTATCTGATTTTATCCCCCTTCTCCTTCCCCAAGCAAAAGAGCACGTGTGGACACCCAAGCATTACACTGATACACGCTTTCTGAGGGTTGTTAGGTAGAATTGATAGTAGTTGGAAATATCTAGGTTGGAAAAACCATACAACACTTAAAGAGAAAGTAGATCTTTTCCCAGCAAATACATTCATTATTTACTATTATCAGACTTGGTTGCACAAGACAGCATATATTCCATCTTATAATCCATCAAATATTTTCGCTTGCGCGCGATTGGTCTAAATGCCTCACGTGACCGAATATACTCCAGCTAAAACTGGGCAAATATCCGATGATCTTCCCCAAGTGATATTCTCCAATTTCAAAAACAGCAAGGTGCGTCTTGTTTACAACTAAAATTAAGGTCAAGATGGGGAACGGTTTGCTTTTGTGACAGAAGGAGAGATAAGCCTGCTGGTCGATAAAGCAGTATCAGAAAACAACATACTCTCTAAACGTTTTTGACGGTAAACTGTTCTTAAACAAAATGTTCAAATACTCAAGCTCGTGGCTACATGTTGCGAAAAATATTTGAAGGATAATAACCACAATAGCCTCCATTTGGCTTTAAAAATATGCTCAGATATTTGTCCTTGGACATTATCTGCTCCTCGAAGCTCACAGTTTTCCTCGATCTTCGCTCTTGGAAAACTGTTCGCTTCTCGGAACAGATAATGTCCGCGGACAAATATCTGAGCATATTTTCGTGCCAAATGGAAGCTATTGTTTATATATAAGCTAGAATTCTTGTCCCGCAGGGGTACTCCCCTAAAAAGTGATAGGAGTGCTTGCCATACCTTTTAGGGCTATAAAATTGTGGATTGGTACGCTTAGGGGGCTACATCGTAAATGCCTGCTCTTAACACTATAACATTATTTGGATAAAGACTTATGACAAAATTTCAAAGAGTCCTTGATAAGAAAGTATTCGAATGTTACCTTATTAAAAATTGGAGTACCATTTTATAAATTGCTGTTGTTGAATTGCAACCTACTAGGAGTGGAATTAATTTGAAACATGACTATAAACCAAATTGTGCTACCTCTTAAGAGTGTTGTAGAAATTTTTCAACAAACAAGCCCATCACTTTTATAGGGAAGTAGCCCCTGGGATTTCTGTTGGGGGACCAAACTTGTCATGCATAACAAGATTTCTCCTAACCAGATCAATTAACAGCTTTTTGATAAATAATATAAACAATGTTATGAGTCCCACAAGTTCTTGAAATGAAAACTTTTTGGCTGAATTGTCTTTGTTTATAATGAGGTGATTAAACCAGAACAGCTTGCTTATTAACTTTAGTATAACACCAAGATTCTTCTTCTTTGGTATAAATGGATTGACTGATATAAAGTTATCAGCCAAAAAGTATTATATAATTATTAGTTTAAGTTAATTTCCATGAAGTAACTAATGAAATCAGCATCAACTCATAGTAAGCAATGAGTTAAATAATGCAGCCGTTCATTTCCTATACAATAAAGCGATTGCATTACAAATTTACTTGTTTTTTGGTGTAACTTTAAAGCCACATTTCCACATAATCTGACTACGATCACTTTTATCTAAGAAAAGCAGTTCCAAGAAAAACAGATCAGCTGACCTGAAACGACTGAAGGGATATGACCAACTGGCATTCAGGGAAGCCCTGGTGCAACAGCTGGTTGGTATTGAAGAAGTTGACCCAGTTCCTATCAGGGGGAAGCAACCCAAGTTACCAAAAAATGCCTGGAATGGAGCCTCTCACCTCCCAATTATTGAAAGCAGTCGTGGTAGATGTAGTGTGTGTATATCATCTGGTGTCGAATCTCACTCCAATGTAAAATGTGAGACGTGATGTGATGTTGTTCTATGTCTTACCAAAGAGAGAAACTGCTTTTATTTGTATCCTACCTTGGATTACCAAGGACACAGATAAATGATTGACCTCAGTAATGTATTTCATAGCTCCTGTAAGCTGCTTATGAACATTTGTCGTGGCCATGGCAACGCTATGCTGCTTTGCTATTGAAGGTTTTGGGAGACAGTGCCTATAAGAATATGTAGATATTGACATTTCTGTCCAGTGTTTTGTTAGAACTGGCATAACTGCCGTTCTGTGTGAAAGAAATCAAAAGATTGCTAGTGTCTGTACACCTATTTATTGTCATGTTATTCACACTGGAAAAAGTTGAAGTTTCAATGTGCTTGCTGACAAGCCCTGGGCACTCAGAGAGCCAAGAAATACTTGCTTATGTCTTGCTCAAAGAACCTTGTGAAAAATAAAAGTCTCCCTTCATGTACCTTTGTTGCTTTTTTATGACAAAAAATGGATTTTTTTTTACTTTCAATCTCAGTAAGGACATTTTCACAGGCCATAACCTTTTTCAAAAACAACTTTATTGAACAGTACATTTTCACAGCTTTAACCCATACCGCACCGTGCTGGCCAAAACCGGCCGTGATTTTGGCCATCCACGCGCTCGGTCCACGTTGGGGTCCTACCCATCCCTAGAAGAGATTTTTTGTCCCCTATTGTTCTCATTGCCTTCAGAAAGGACTGACCAATCAGAATCCACTTACTGCGCATATATTTTTAGGTCTTAGGGGGGCCCAGACAAAAGAGCTTTTTGTCTTTACGAAGCGGTGTCCAATTTCAATGTTTTTTTTCCTCGTGGGCCGCGCGGCCAAATTTTTAGTTGCCGATTTTTGCGTTTTCTAAGGGAAAACACATCTTTTGGAAATGGTAAATCAAAAGAAGAACTGCTGATGCACCAGTCAATGTAAATCCCCGGCCCCCCCAACCCGGGCAATGCGGGGACTTTAGCGGGGACAAAGTTAACGTTTGACAATCAACAGTGCCCCGGTACACGGGGTTTTGGATGAGATTTGCTTCTTCGGTATCTGGACCGGGGAATATTTTTTGCAGGAGGAGTGGAGTCTCTCGTAAGAGACTGGGACCGACCTAGAAGACTACAAAATGGCGGAAAGAAACGTGAGTAATCTGTTGACATTCGAAATCTTGTTTTATCCTTATTTCGTGCTTGCCATCCTTCTCTTAATTGCCAAAAATATTACTTACGAAAGTAACACGATTGTTTTTATGTAAATCCTTTCGGTATTTCCGGCCTTCGATGTGGGCTTTTTATAAATATGTATGAGTCTGGTTGCCATGTGATCTGCCGTTCTCTGTTTTTATTTGCTTGGTTGATCGTGCATTCACACAAAACTGATGACAAATACCTTATACTTTTTACTGCAGGCCCTCGTAGAGTTTGGTGAAAGTAAAAAAATCCTTCCAGTAGCTGGAATAACTCTCAGCGAGGCTTTACCACCAATACAACATGCATTTGATATACCGGTAGGATGTGACATTTTGGTGCAGCAATACGATCGCGAATGGGACGATTTTATCGATTTAGAGACTACTGCAGTTATAAACAACAGAGCAAAGCTTCGGTTGCTGAAAAAGGTATTAAGACTGTTATGAATTGTTTTGCTTTTATACATCACTGAGCTTTATAATATATGAAACCTTTTGTATTTAATATATTTCCATTTTGAACTTTTTACAGGAAGGCCGTTCTGAAGATAGCTTATTATGCACCAGTCAATGTAAACCCCCGCAAGAAACAGGTCGGTTATTATTCAAATTAATATGGATTCAATTATATTTAATATCTAAAACATTTGTTTTATAATTTTGCCTATATATAAATTCCTATTTAAAAGTAGGAGGAGGTATTTGGTTCTTTATAATTTGTTTAATACTTGACTTGTTGATTTTTTTTCTGTAGGTCCTAAAGTGCTTTCTTCCAATTTTGCTGGTGAAACATCTGACAAAGGTACAGATATATAAAAAAAAATTGATATCCATCTGGCCCCAGGTGGATGTTAAAATTTATAGCCATGCTGAATAATTATCTATCCACCCAATTATGTATTTCCTATCTACAAACACTTTATATCCACTGGATTGGAACAGGTGATCTGAAGCCTGTTTTATAAAATAAGGCTCAAGGGATGTAAAACTCTGTTAATAATAATAGAATTGGGGGTTTTCTTTTTTGTCACAAAACTACATGTACATTGGGGTGGGGGGGGGGGGGGGCTTAGTAATATTTTACTACTTTTCATGCCTTTTCTGTGTAAACCTGAAAGTTGCTTTTTAATAGGTGCACTTTCAAAACAAAGAACAACAACCAGCAACGTTGTTTCCGAGAGTGGTATGTACACATTAAAATAAGAGAAATATTATTTAGTAAGTAGTAGTAAAAATACGAGCTGGAGATCTGTATGGGCGTTTACTATTGTGAGCCAAAGGCGACCCACTGTAAATGCCCATACAGATCGAACGCAAATATTTCATCGTACTTGTGAAGTGAAACAATGAGTAGAGATGTGTATGGAAAGTTAATGAATACTAATCAGCTGAGCAGATGTTTGTATCAAAAGTTAATTCTACTGTTCAATAATCATCAACCAAGTTGATTTGTATTGGGGTTTACTCAAATGACTCAAATACTGCCTACATTGTATTTATTGGACATACCTGTTATGAATTTTACAGGGTTCGCACACGCCTTGAAAGTCCTTGAAAGTCCTTGAATTTCAAAATAAAAATTCAAGGCCTTAAAAGTCCTTGAAAATTGCAGTCAGTCCTGGAAAGTCCTTGAAATCGGTAGCTAATTTCATCCATCCTAGATTCTAGAGTGCCTACTATGAAAATATATGCTATTTGCAGAACAGTAGCAACAATAAAAACGATCATTACACCTCTTCGAACCTCCATCAAGCGCCCCACGCACATTGAATACATTTTCCTCTTCTTGGTTGTATCCATTGCTCTGATTGGTTCAATATCTGCAACGCTAAGAGCCAATGAAATGTTTTGTACTATTCGCTCTTTCCATGAAAAGCCATGTGCTTCGAGTGCTTCGTTGTTTGCGTGGGAGTTGTTTATTTGCATGTTGTTTCACGAGTAAACGATTTACAACAATGGGCAAGTGTGTTTTCAGCGACTTGTGGCTTCAGAACCCACTGTACAAAGAGTGGCTACAAGAAGTCAAAGGTGACAAACACAAGGCACGATGCATCGTGTGCATGAAGGATGTTGACATTTCGAGCATGGGAGAGTTGGCGCTTACAAGTCAAAACGAAAAGAAGGCATTTAGAAGCTGATGTTGATTGTCTTGTCAAATCGGCAGATGAGTTTGCACAGAAAGCAGAAGATATTGGTAGACTTGAGTGGATTACAAAGTCAAATAGTTTGAGGAGAACTGCAAAAGAAAAGGAGACGACTCGCAAAGACCTTGAGGCCAAAATTGCTAATGTTGTGGATGAACTAAAAAAGACATAGACTTTTACCTCTCTGGTTGGCACACTTTCTACCTTGAGCAGCGGATTATCGCTTGATTTTGTAGTGTGTGGAGTCCTTGAAAAATGGAAAATGTGTCCTTGAAAGTCCTTAAAAAGTCCTTGAATTTTTACTCCAAAAAAGTGTACGAACCCTGATTTTACAAGTTTAGATACAGTTTGCAAATTTTGAAATGTTTATAGTGATCGATGTGTTGTAGTTCTCATGCAAAGATGTAATCTTGTTATTATATATTGTTTTATAGGTGGCCAAAGAACAATATGCATCCAGGGGAGTCAGCTATCACTTGGTCCTGCCGCAAAGGTGCGAAACAATGGAACCATGACTTATTATTATTATTATTATTATTATTAATGCCTTTTACCATTCTTTGGTATTATTGTAGTTGAATGCAGTGGCATACATACTTATTTTGGATAATTTGGGTTGAGAAAAATTTGTTTTAAAAGTGGTTTGAAGTATACAATCAGGGTACATAATCAATGGTGATATGAAATGAGCCTTAGTTTGGCCACCAGCATATGTCCCTCATTTATTTATCACAATTCTCCTTCCATGTTAGCGAAATAGTAAGGTTTATGGTTTATGTACATTGCAGATTCAAAGCAATTCTACAGTTGAAGTCACATTACAAGTAGATCCTGAAAAGCTGAGAGAGGAAAGTGCAATTTACAAGAATCTAGAACCTGGTTGTTTCTTGTATGCGTACCGTAAATCATTAAATGAGGCTGCTTATGAGCTGGCTGTTGAAAATCCACGTTTACTATCTAAAAAGGGAGAATTGCAAGCATTGGCAAAGAAGAAAGTTGATAGTGATGGTTATCTATATAAAAAGAAAAAGTCCAGGGCAATTGATTTATCCCCCAATGAGCTGCTTCCTGTGCCATCCAAAGTAACTCCATCCTTGCGCTCAAAAAGGATCGGTGAAGTAGAAGAAGACCTGAAAGAAATAAAAATGGAAATGACTTTGATCGAAAGATCAAGAGTTAAAGCTAGAAATGTTGACAATGATGAAAGAGCAAGGCGCCTAACCCAAGAGATGACCCCATTGAGAGAAAGAAAGCGAAAATTAGAAGACGAGCTTACATTATTGCAGAAAAAGGAAGCAAAGTCACTCCTGCAGAAGAAAAAGAGAGATAACAAAGAGCAAAGTAAAGAAGAGGGTCAACCACAAGCCAGTCCACAAATCACAATTGACAAGTTGCTGAGTAGAAAAGCAAAAGAAGACTTGCAACAGAAAGACGGCAGTGACAAGGTAGAAGCTTCAAGTGAATGTGATGTAACTGACGTTGATCGTGCTGTTCAAGCCCAAGGCGCAGATAAGTCAAGTCCTGAATCCCAAAACGAACACATTACAACTTCACGCCGATTTAAGTGTGTCATTGAGAAATGGGTGACTCCGCTGGATTTTGTTGCCTGAAGGCTCTCTTTATTCCTTTGGGTATTCACTTCGGCAGCTGCGAAATTAGCTCGTTTTTACTCGGTTGAGAAAAGGTGAGAACTTTGCAGGAGGACCAACATGCGAATTCAAAAGACAGGAACAATTGTCTAATTAAGCAGCCTTGAGCCGCGAAGTTGCGAGAGTATTCCTTTGTTCTTGTTATCAATAGGAACTGCGCGGAATCACTGCAGACGTTTGATGGTTTTAAGTTCTTCGCAAAATACTTTAAGCTGTTATTTATATCAGTGAACGAAGAGTCTTTTGAGAGCTTTAAAAAGAGATCCTAAACGTGGTGTTTTGATCACTGTAAGCCGAGTTTCGATATTTTTCACCAAGCAGTGCTTAGAGCGGCGAAGTTATTATGCTTAATTAAATTTGTGCATGGCATCATCTTCCCAACGCGTGGAAATCAATACCATCTGTTTAATGATAACTTTTTTTTACGAAAACGCTAAAAAATTGATTTGTATTCCCTAAAGAAAGCACCTTAGGAGCTATGAATGAGTCAAAAGAGTTCCAATTGTAATTCCCTGTAAGCAAACTGGTATTTGATGTTGTGCGCTTTGTTTGTTACGAGTGAAGACGTGGTCGATCGTAATTAAGTTTATGTTTCTAAAATACTTGCTTCTAGCGAAGAGATTCCAAAATATCAGACCAAAAAAGGAAGAAACAAAAGGGAAACTCAGCGTGGAAGTCGCATTCTGATTATACTTAGTGATGCATTGACAAACAATAACATCAGCTCTTTGGCCTATGTAGGCACGCGCTCTTTTCAGTTGACCTTATTTACATTTTATATTCAGCGATGCTCTAACTTTTAGCTGAAAAGCGAGAATCTATTATAGATCGCTGTCATTAAAGATGACAGATAAACAAATCGGCAAATCCATGTATCCGTTTAGCGAACGAAACTTGTTTATTACAGTAATTATTCGTTAGTTTGCAGGACGGGAAGTTGTTTTTCTCGATACTCTCGATACTGGAGCGGCGCGTTGTGAGTCGATGTGTTCAAGGTGACTCATTTCTCTAGCCTCCCCAGGGAGCTTCCACAGGCCAGCAGAAAACTCTAAAACAAAAGATAAAATATCTCACCTACTTCAAAGGCTTTGCGATCTTCGGAAACATGCTCTATTGTCGGAAATTGTTCGACAAAAGAGAGAACAATAGCTTGAATATATGAATACTTAACGACCCCAAAATTTGGGGTACACACTTAAATCGGCGTGAAGTTGTAATGGTCCGACTTGCCACAACAGAAAAGCTGTCAAGAAAATACTTTTTTATAGATGAAAGCAGTAGGCCAAAGGATGAGACATTCAAACACTATCAAAGACAAACAAGGAACAATTTGACTGACAATTTTAAAGAGGAAAGTGGACTTTACATATCCCAATTAAATGGCATTTCTCTGGATCAGTTCATTTCTTTTAGATCTGAGTTGTGTCGTAATAGTCACAGAAGTGACTGCAAAGAATGTTCTTTGTTGATAAACGTTTCTGTTGATATTTTGCATGGTGGAGTATGTGAAGTTTCCAAACTGTATAAAAAACATTTTACCTCAACCTACCGCTCATCAAATGCCGTACGACGATTCATGCAGCTGCCAGTTGTGGTTTTTAGAGTTGGTCAGAAAATTGGCATGCAAAAATTGTATGTTGTTGAGAAGGAACAGGGTATCGATTACAAAAAGGTAGCCACCTTGATTGAGAAGTTTACATTGCAGCCGAACTTGGAAGTTGGAGGAATTGGAAGAGATATTTTAATTGCTCTGTGTAAGTTAGCGTCAACAGAGAGTGACAGGAAACTTATAAAATTTGCTGCGTGTGAAGCAAGTAACTGTTCAAACAAAAAAGCTGAAAACAGGTTTGGCATACAAAATATCTCCAAGTTAAAGGAATAAGTAAAGAATGCTTTAGAAATATCACAAAATATAAGAAAGGAAGTTGCAGACCTTGCTATGGTAAGAGAGAAATCCGTTCTTCGTTGTCTTGGTTTGTATGAGCCCCGTGAGAGTGATTCAAGTGACAGTGACGTTGAGTGCGAAGCAGAAACTTTAGGAAAATCTGAAGATGAAATTCAATGGGTCAGTGATAATGAAAGCAACAGTGAGTTAGACTCAACTGATGAAGTTTTGAGAGAGGCTGAAGAATCTGAAATGTCACTCAATGAAGACCCAAGTAAAAACAACAAACCAGAAAAAAGTGCTAGACAGAAGCACATGGACCCAGATGAAGGACTGAATAAACAACCCCACATATTTTCTCCAAACCATGACCATTTAATGCTTATGCTTAGAGACAATCAATTGAATTGGTTTGCATTTGTCGAAGAGTTGAGACTCTTGATGCGGCAGTACACTAGTGAAGTTGTCAACCAAGTTCTTCTTGATTTCAGTGAAAATCTGTTGTCAATGGACTTAGATGATGATGAGCATGAGCGTGTGGAAATATCAAGACAGGCACATTTAAATAGTGAGAGGGTAGCTGTTGAAAATGAAACGGGGTTAACCGACTCAGAAAGTGATGACCCAGAGGACTGGGTGGGCCTTAATTTGCAGTCTGAAAAAGGTAAACAAGTTTTGTTAAAGCAGCGAGAAATCATCAAGAGAATGGCCAAGAGAAAGGAGGCAAAAGAAATTGCTGAAATGAATCTTCTGAAGCGGAAAGTACCTAACAGGGTGGGTTCAATATTACGAAGGTTCCCCAACATTGGAAAAGACATTGAAGAGTTTGTGTCCAGTAAGAGGTGTGGGGCAGATTCATGGCGAAGAACTGGAGTGACAACCTTCGATGGGAACAGAAAAAGAGGCCCAAAAGCATCATTTCGTTCAATTCAAGAACATTTACAAACAAAATACGACGCCAAGATTGGGTATGGCACAATTGTACAGCTATGTGTTGTACGCAACAAACGAAAGTTATCATCGAAGAGGTACAAGGGTGTGGCAAAGGTAACGTGTCGCCGAGCAAGAAAGGGCTTCAATTTCAAATTTAACCCAGATGCACATTACAGCTGTGCCATGTACAAGATTCTTGACAAATTGCAGTTAACTCATGGGCATGACAAGCTACTATTAAATAGAGACGACCAAGCAGGGTTTCGACTTGACACAACCTACACACACTGCCAGCACAAAGGACTGTATTCTGAAGCTCAAGAGGTCACAACGCGTACAGATTTTGTGAATAAGTACTCCTCTGTGCTACAAACGTCCTCGTATCTCTTTATGGAAACTCTTACAAATGAAGAAAGAGCTGCTGGTTTGGTGAAGGACCATTTTTCCTTAAAAAGAACCCATCGCAACATGCTGCTGATTTTAAGTTTCTTAAAGCAACACAAGAGTTTAAAGATTACCTATCTGGGAAGCCTGTTGATTGCATCCGGGTTGATGGTGCCACAGATGAGCGACCTTCTATTCAAGAGGTTCAGTTTCTTTGGACAGAGGTTCATCTAGTTGAAGAGAAGATATGTACTTGTCTTACAGCACGAAACAGTGGAGGAAGTTTCTTAAACCGAGTTGAGTTGGTCAATGGTTGCATTGCAAGGGCACATAGTAATGCCTTCATCCCCTCCACACTGAATGGATCGAATTTCAACAAAGATGGCCTGAATGAAGAAAAACTGAAAGAAAATTTGGAAGCAGCCACAGAAGTATATATTGATAGGGTACAAGATGCACCATTCGGAAATACAATTATCAAGTTTTTCATGGGTGCTCAATGTTGAGAATGCCAGATATTTAGAGGAGAGAAGAGAAAAATTGTTAATTTTTTTACATGGTTCTAAAAAAGCAAAGCAAGAACTACAAAAGACAGAACCAGTACTTTACAAGTATTTTGAAGAGATATGGCAAGTTAGGAACAATCACTTAGTTAAAGGGCTTCCAGAACAGTATGTGTTCTTTCTATACGCGTGCTACAAGCCTAACTGCTTTCACCCAGTGTGCAAAAAAGGCATCCCTCCTACAGAACCAAAGTGGTATGATGGTGGTCCCACTCTTCGTTGTCTACCAATGCCTATGAAGGACCCAAACCGGCCTTGGGGTGGGCACTGCAAAGACTGTGAGAGCTGTGCGGGGCACTACTTGTCAGCTGAGGATTCCATTGCTCTTTGACTACAAATGCAACCAGAGACAGTGTCATGGAACCTCCTTCTGTTGTGTTGAAAAGAGAGTTTTCTAAACTTACCAAAACAGTGGATGCAGATAACATAAGTGATGTTGAAATTACAAGGTGTGCCAAGGAAACTTTATTGACTTCAAAGGAAGTGAAAATGTGGTTTAGTCACCTGGCGGAAGTAAGTAAACGCAGGAAGATGGGAGCAAAAAAGGCTGCAGCAACACGACAAGCAAAAAATGGTAATTATATAATTTGAATTATAGTATCTATGAACTGAAATGTTCCTTTTAGATACTAGTGCTGGGGTCAATTTCAAAACCCTTTTACAAGTGTGATTAACAAGTGTAGCCATTGTTTCAGAGGTTGAAAACAATAGCTATACTTGTAAATTACATGTACAGGTGTAAAAGTTTTATTAAATTGATCAATGGACATTATAATTTTTTCCCTTGCATTGCAGCAGCACAGCAGAAAACAACTGGATTTTGTCCCTGTGGCCAATCCGATGATGACTTCATGATCGCATGTGATCATGAAAAGTGCAAGTATCAGTGGTTTCATTATGTTTGTGTGGCTCTTGATGTTATTCCTGATGGTGACTGGTATTGCCCTGAATGTGCTGGTAGGCAGATACTTGCTCATGCTTTTTCAGTATCTTTAGGTAGACGTGCAGGCACTGTTAACAGGGAAAGGGGAGGGTGGGAAAACACTACCCAATTTTAAGGTCAATTTTTGTTTTGTCTTGCAAATTCAATCCAGTCTCAATAGAAGTGGCGAATATGCAAACAAACACAGTGACCATGTACATTAACAGAGCTGCTTTTCACAGTGTTAATATAAATTTTAATCTTTTGTCATAGGTGGCGAAGTTCCCTGGAAGAGACAATGAAATGCTGCATGAGAGATATCAAATGAAAGTCTGTTTATTTTTGTGACCAAACGCTGCATGAGAGATATCAAATAGAAGTCTGTTTATTTTTGTGACCAAACGCTGCATGAGAGATATCAAATAAAAGTCTGTTTATTGTTGTGACCAAGTTGACTATCTTTTGAGTGTTTTTGCTGTGGCCATCATGAAGGAGTATAAAACAACGCAATGATTTTCCTTTGGGAAAAAAAGTTTAAGTTTTGTGCAAATGTATTTTTTTCATGTTTTACTCGTGCAACATGGTTGCAGCGAGAACACTCCATATGACTTTTTTAAACGTAAACTTTCCCTGGTAGGCGGGGACAATCGAGGGCATTTGCATGAAAATATCGCCCCGGGGGCGGGAACATTTACTTACTTTCTCCAGCCTATTAGTCCAAGTCCCCGCCTTTGCCCGGGTTGGGGGGGGGGGGCGGGGATTTACATTGACTGGTGCATAAGGAATACTCGACAGTTTCGACAGCGAAAATCCGAGAAATAACGGTGAAGAAATTGCGCCTTGCGCTCAAATTGTTGTTTTATACAGGCGAAGAGCAAGCGGACAGGTCAAATCATTATTCAGCCCACGGACTTTCTGCGAAAATTTAGAGTACTTCTGGGAATTCAACAGCCAAAAAATTACACGTTTGATTGTGAATTTGTACTGAAATACTATTCTAATTGACCGATTCTTTGTACTCTGAACAGTTTTTGCTAAATATTTGAAAAACGTACCCCGCACGGGTCGATAAATTCGCTTCAAATTGGAGTTGTTGTTCCTTCAAATCGCTTGCGCGTCACTCGTCTCGCATTTATAATTATACGCGTTTCTTTCTAAGGCGTAAACAAAGACTTTTCTGAATAAATTTTTCATTTAGGAAAGCTTTCTGTGCGTTTTTCTTTCTATTTTCATTGAGGAAGCGTGACAACTGTGTAATCTTGCGTAAACAAACACATGCTCTCGAGACAGATCAGATTTCATCCATGTGACGCGCGGATCAAATTTCATCGTAATTTCGGAAATTTTTACCTTCAAGTTTGTTTCTTGGAAAATTTTGAATTGGCAACTAGTGTATTTTATTCCATAAGTAATTTTAACTATCTTAGACTAAAGGGGTGTTGTTTTTTTTCCCCTGTAAGTTATGTATTTTTACTGCACATGGGGTAGGAAATAACCACTTTGCCAATTTTGCTGAATTTTGAAAAACCTCTGGAAACGGCTGGTGCGTAATGGGTTAAAATGACATGTAGCTTCATAGGATTAAATGGTTAATAAATATTGTACAATTTTTTTATAATTTTCTCATTCAGCGTCAACAAAATTTCTGAAATTCTGGCCATCAGAAGAGTTAATATTACCAACCTTAGAAGCATGAAAGAAAGAAAGAGGAATTCAGCTCTGGCATAAATATATTCAGAAGATGTCTCAAAGTGATCACCCCATTAACTTCCTTAAGCCGAGAACAGCAACTAGTGGTCATAGTTACAACCTGTGGCAACCCGGCGGCACAATAGAAATGATAGGGACTTTAAGATCCAGGACGGGACGGCTCTGAGACGCCACCAGAAGTAAAATATCCAGGCATGGTACATAGTGCGCTTGCCCAAGGTGTTCTATCAGTGGCGCCAGGTCGCGCCGAGAACGTCATTTGGCAAAGTTTGGCGTTGTGCACAGAACGTGAGTATAAAATCCTTTTTTTTGTCCATGAAAGTAATACTTTGTCTCCCTTAAACCTCTCAGGGTCTCAGTAGAGATTTACTTAAAATCTTGGTCCTAGATTGCAGTCAATTTGGAAGGCAAAGATATTTTTCATCATATATTCACAGGTAAACAGCTAGTTGAATTCCTGGATCGAAGTATGTCATCCAAGCCTAAACCTCCCAGGTAAAAATGTCAGCTTCATTTATGTCTATTTGAGTCGGTTGAACAAATCGTCGTATTTTTAAATGTGTTATGTTTGGGAAAGGATATAGGAATATTTGGCGGTCACTAAACGTGTTTTCATTCAGTCAAAGTTTTGAAGGTAAGCTTATACTCTTGTTATTTTATTTTTAGCTCGGTGTTGTTTTGGTCTAACTAACATGACGTGTTTTTGTGCCGAGAAGTGGTAAATTTAAACCCTTTTACGTCCAAGAAAGGATCCACTCGAAGAAGCGGGATGTGGGAAGAGATAGCTCAAATTTTAAACGAATGTACCGTACTGAGATTCAGCGTTGACAAGCGATCAGTGCGCGACCACATGGGAATTCTCGTAAACAAGCATAAAAGGAAAGTCAGAGCCGAGGAGAATGCATCCTGTATAGCGCCCGACAAGCCAAGCGAACTAGAAAATCTTTTAGACACTATCATCGCTTTAGAAGAAAGTCTAGAAGCCGAATCACAAGAGCAGAGAAAAGGCAGAAGATGCGAGATTAAAGGCGATGGAAAAGCTGTCTGAGACTAGGAAAAGATTAAGTGAGGGCGAAGAGGAAAAAGCCAAACGACAGCGAAGAAGTGGAAGTGATGCTATGGAATTTTTAGCAGATAGGGCTAAGATGAATTATGAACTTAAACAAGAGTTTAAAATGATGAAAGAACAGCAAGAAGCAATGGCCAAACAGCAGCAACAAACACAACAATAACAAACAGAAATGTTTAGGTCATGCAACAGCAACAACAACAGAGCCAACAACAGCTGCTTAACACTCAAATGATGATCATGCAACAACAACAAGAACAATCAAGGGTAATGATGGCTTTATTAGAGAAATTAGCCAGTAAGTGATCTATGGATTTGTGTCGCAGTCAGGTTTTGCAGCATATTTTGCTGCACTGCATATCATTCCCACAAAATAACCAAGACGGTAACTGTACTTTACTGTTATGTACCGGTCAAATCCAAGCTTAAATGTTCCCCTTGCAGTGTCTGATCTAGAGCCCGCCATTGCGGGATTGGCGCAGTTTGAGCAAAAATGTCCACTTCAAATTCGTTGCCTGGGTCATTTTGGCGCACTACAAATTTTGTGGATGCAAGGAATTTGTGATTTCTCCTTGTTCAAAATCTTTTGAAAGCAATATCCCGTTTAAAATTTGGGGAGAATACAAAAACGAGAACCCAAATGTGGAGAATCCTATTCAAGTCTGACATAAACAAAATGGCCGTCATACTCCAGGTCCCTGGAAACTAGTATAAGTAATCGCTATAGGGGGTTTAATTCATTGAAACCCACATGCTTGTGAAGTGGTGACTGATCGAGCTAAATGAGGTCATGTCAAAACAAAGAAAGATTTCAGCATTTTTTGGCCAAGGTCAACCAGAAAACGCAGAAACTGATGAAGCTGAGCCTGGAAAAGATCAGGTGAGTGAACCAAAAGCTAAAGTTGCAAAGCGAAACTTTCAAGATACCTGGCTTAAAAAATACAAGTACGATCCATTGAAGGGTATGTTCTGTTCGTGTTGCCAACAATCAGGTAAATCCAATCCTTTCACCAGTGGTTGCATAAACTATAGGACTTCAACACTAGTTCGCCATGTTGAAAGTCAAGACCACCGAAATGCTCTTCAAGAGATCAAAATGGCCAAAATACATTTGTTAATGAATAAACTTGCTCTTCTCTATAAACAGAAGTTGTACATTTATTTTGATGATAACAATACTGTATGAAAGTGATGCTGTACCCAGATTTGTTTTTCATATTAAATAGAATACAAATTTACTGTCCCTTAAAAAACTGAAATGTCCTCCTGAAAATTGTTGACTGGGACACATTGTCCCCCTCGATGGAAATCCTTGATCAGACACTGCCCTTGCATAAAAGAGCAAAAAAATTCCAATAAAAATAAATTATGGTCACTTAATTAAAATTCTAGGTGTGGGGGAATTTGATCACCTGAAACGGACATAGGATGGGGCATTTGAATGGCTTTTAGTCTCTGGGAGGGGCATTTAAACACTTAATAACCCTAAAGTTCAAATGCCCAGGGAGGATGATTAACCTCTGATTTGACCGGTACATTGAAGTAGCATAAGCCTACACTTCAAACTACACAGCATCAACATTTTGTTGGCTTGTGGATAAAAATGTTTAAAAAATACACTACCTAATTTGCATGCCCACGAGATACAAATGGCATAAAACCGCCTGTTGCATTATATTTTTTTTTTAGGAGACTTGTATGTTAGCAACTGTTGGTGTATTGTTTAAACAATTTTGTTTTCTTTTTTTTTTTGCTAGAAAAGTTGAAATTTGGTTGTCACCAGCAGCCAGGAAAAGTTGACTGATGTTGAATATGTACACAATATTATTGTTGCCAGTTCAGTTTCAAGTGACAAGTGTCTTGTTCTATTACCTGAGGGATTTTCCTTGTACCTCTGTTCTCTGTACAAGGAAGAGGCCTACGTTCCAGCCCATCCGTTGTGTTTTTACATTTCAAACCAGTCCACAAAAAGTTAATTAGATATTATTTTAAGGGTACTTATTTGTGTTTACATATATGAGCAAAAACTATATATGTTTAAACTCCTTATATCTATCCCTATCACTGGTTATTCTTGGCAAAGAAAAACATACAGGAAACTTTACTAACCCAAGCTAAATAGAATACAACATGTTCCAGTCCAAGAGTCTGGAATTCTCAAGGGCTTGAAGGTTAATCACATTTTTATGGAAATTCTTGCACAGAACCCTCTTAAAGAAGGATTTTTGTCACAGGAATTATATATAAAGAAAACTTGTATTATTCTCACGAACAGTCCACTGTGACAAAGCCCTGTTAAATAAAATAGTCATTTAATGAAGGTGGATTTAGTCCAAAAAAATCAGCTGTTGTGTTTGAATAGAGACAAGTCAAAGCATTCCTTAAAATAGAACATACAATGTACATTTTCCCTACTTGACTAAGTTTAATCTTCAATTTTTTTTTTAAATCTAAAAATTTGAAGTAGTTTACAGTATCTCCAAATAACCATTCAACTGATGAGCGAACAGCACTCATGGACTCATTAAAAATCTCCATATCTCTTGTTAGAATGCCAGCTCTGAAAGGTGCCTGCAAGTGAACTCTGAGTGGGTATGCTGGATCCCCATATAAACACATTGCTCTACCAGTAGGGTCAAATGCAAAGTTTTGTAAATCATCGCACAGTTGGGAGACTGCCAGCATTCTTGCATCGTGCATTCTGCCCTCTACAAGCAGGAAAGAAGGCAACGGTTCCACTCTTAAAACAAGTTAAGGATATGTATTTCATCATTAATGTTCACTAAAATCAAGCCATGTAGGCTTCGCGTATAACAAGCAGGTAGAGTATCTGGCGTGAAAACAAGAAATTGAATAGGCTATTATTAATTATGAAAAAGAATTTCACCAAAAAAAAAGGCAAAAGTAAGAGGCAAGTAAAACGAAAGAAAAATACAAAAATAAAAAAACATGCAGATGAAGGGAAAAAAGGTTGCTTTGTGAATGGGAAAAAATCTGGGGCTTACCTACAGGAACATAGATATTAGCAATCAGTCCATTTGGAAGCTTGACCGCCTGGAACTTAAGCGCATGCACGCGCTTGTGGCCATTATAAACAATTCCCTGGTATGATATCGGCCGACTAATGGGCCGCACAGTTCCGTCTATAAAGCCAAAACAGTTATCAAGGGCTGCTCCTTTAGTGTGGACCGCATCTACATACGTAGCGATTAAAGGTGGGTTTGAAATACCATGGTTCCACTGTGTAACCTTGTGCCCGTGAGTATTATATATCCAGTCTGTCACCTGGTTGCTGATCATACTGAGCTCTGGCACCGATCCTGCAAAGATTGGCATCATGTTGGGATAGCGGTATGGATATGCGAACCTCTTTAGCACGATACAGAGGCCTTCAGTTCCATCGCAGGTTGTTCCATAAGAGCACTTGAAGATCGGCGGAATTCTTAAGGCTTCGACAAGTAACGCGATATCCCTTTTATCAACGCAAAAATCAGCTTTGCATTCGGCAGAGTTTTTGTTTTTGAGAGAAAATTTCTCGTATCCAAAGTGCTGAAATGGAAGATTTTGTGGAGCATACGCCTCGTAAAGCACTAAAAATTCTTTCTCGTCTTTAATTTCTTTCGCCAAGCAAGGCAGCAGTAATTCTTGAATTTTTTGGAAGGAAGCCATTTGTTTGTTTCTTCATCCAAACCTTTGTACAGATCAATGTACTGATATTGACCTCATTGCGTCGCAAATCTTAACTTAAATTTCTCGCGCTTACAACGCCGTCCTCGTTCCAGGCTTTTGCCCGGTCACCGTGTCCTAACAGCCGTCGCGTCCGGGATCTTAAGGTCCCTAATATTTACGCTGATAGGAGTTGTTGCTGGACCTAGTGTTCAGGTTCCTTTATTTCATTGGCTAGTAAATATGTGAATGGTTATTTAAGATATTTTCATTGTTCCTATAGTAGTGGTAGTTTAATTATTCATTGATTGTAAATTTATAGCCCTTTAATTCAGTTGATTCTGCAATGTGGCAAATCAACGGTATATTTATTTATTTAGCATACAGGTATTGTAATGTCATTTGCATAATTAAGAAATTTCGGTTGGGGTGGATTTGGAAAATGTCATCATCGCTGTTTTTCGCTTTTTTCGACGTCATACACGTAATCTACAAATCGTGGTGTAGGCGCAAGAGGAAATTGAGATTTCTTTTATCATGAAAGCAACGCAATTAAAGTATTGGAGCCACTATTTGTTGGCAGATCAACCAACGGCATAGGTTTTTTGTGGGTCATTCCACGGCCGCAACACTGGTTTGATACTTTACTGGTCGGGTTCTGATGGTATGGAAGGAATAGTAAATTTAAACGGAGGGACATTCGACATTTTAAGTAAGAAATAAATCTTTAGTTCACAGATTTGTGAAGACCGATTTCAAGAGGTGTAAATACAGGGCAAAATTGGCGGGAACATTCCCTTAATTGAGGAATTTGAAGAAGTTGCCGCCATTTTCCTGATTCGTCCTCTCATTGGCTGATGGAGAGTTAGATCAATCAAATGATAAATCATACTTTCAAAGATGATTTAGAACTAGATTTAACCCATAACGCACCGTGCCGGCCAAAACCGGCCGTGATTTTGGGCTCATCTGCGCGCACTCCACGATTTGAGCCTACCTCCCCTAGAAGGGAATTTTTTGTCCCCTATTGTTCTCATTGTCTTCAGAAAGGACTGACCAATCAGAATCCACTTACTGCGCATATATTTTTAGGTCTTAGGGGGCCCAGACAAAAGAGCTTTTTGTTTTTACGAAGCGGTGTCCAATTTCAATTTTTGTTGCCTCATGGGCCGCACGGCTAAATTTTTAGTCGCCAATTTTCGTGTTTTCACACCTTTTCGAAATGGTAAATCGAAAGAACTGCTAAGGAATACTCGACAGTTTTGACTGCGAAAATCCGAGAAATAACGGTGAAGAAATTGCGCTTCGAGTATGAATTGTTGTTTTATCCAGGTGAGGAGCGAGCGGACAGGTCAAATCATTATTCAGGCCACAGACTTTCTGCGAAAATTTAGAGTACTTCTGGGAATTCAACAGCCAAAAAATTACAGGTTTGATTGTGAATTTGTACTGAAATACTATTCTAATTGACCGATCGATTCTTTGTACTCTGAAAAGTTTTAGCGAAATATTTGATAAAACGTGCCCTGCACGGGTGGATAAATTCGCTTCGAATTGGAGTTGTTGTTCCTTCAAATCGCTTGCGCGTCGTTCGTCTCGCATTTATAATTATACGAGTTTCTTTCTAAGGCGTAAACAAAGACTTTTCTGAATAAATTTTTCATTTAGGAAAGCTTTCTGTGTTTCTTTCTATTTTCTTTGAGAAAACGTGACAACTGTGTAATCTTGCGTAAACAAACACATGCTCTCGAGACGGATCAGATTTCATCCATGTGACGCGCGGATCAAATTACATCGAAATTTCGGAAATTTTTACCTTCAAGTTTGTTTTTTGGAAAATTTTGAATTGGCAACTAGTGTATTTTATTCCATAATTAGTAATTTTAACTATCTTAGACTAAAGGGGTGTTGTTTTTTTTCCCCTGTAAGTTATGTATTTCACTGCACATGGGGTAGGAAATAACCACTTTGCCAATTTTGCTGAATTTTGGAAAACCTCTGGAAACGGCTGGTGCGTAATGGGTTAATGTCTTTGAACTCTGCCGCAAAAGCATCAATTTTCATCAGGGTCTCCAAACAGCTATTTTAGAGGTCACAAACATATTTCGCTAAATCAGGATTTAGCTGTCTAGTGTGACCTCAGCCCATGTGGTGTAGGGCCTACGACTGTGGTGCATTCTGGGTCAAATGTCAATACTTTGTTAACGTTTTTAAAAGAGGTGACGAGTGAAACGTTCATTGGGCAATATAAGGGGAAGAAGGCTGCTGTAGACACTTCTTGCTGGCTGCACAAGGCTTTGACAATAAGCGTCCAGCGAACTGGTCAATCTGAAAGGTACGTGTTAGGGACTGAATACAGATTGTTTCATCAATTAAATCACCTTGAGCATTTCTTAACCTTGTTCGTTTGCACTGTCGGTTTTCTAATAGTAAGGCTTATTTTTTTAATTGCGATTTTCAATATGACAACAGTTATCTTGGCATTTGTACTGGATATTTGGAACTTCGTCTTCACCTTGGTGTGAAACCATTTGTTGTCTTTGATGGTTTTCCCCTTCCCGCAAAGATCAACGCACAAGAGGAACGTAAATGGTACATGTAACTAGAGAAACTAGAATACATACATTCGCTCATAGTTTGGTCTAGATGTCATATTTGCAAACATTTTAAAACCGAAAGCCGCTCACCTGATAGCAGCTGAGGTGTTACAATTTTGATCTTCGATTTCTCGCATGATATTCACTTTATCTTACCCTGGAATTCTCCTTAACTCTTAAGTTAGAAAGCGAGAGTAAATTTTGATGAAAAGCATAGCCTTGGAAAGAGAGGGGAAAAGAGAACAGGCGTGGAAATTGAAAGGACAGGCTGTCGGAGTGAGCTACGAGCATATTGCTGGTTTTATCAAGGTAAACGTGAGAAATTAGCAGGTTAATTCATGGCCGTGACATATGTAAGCTTAAATATTGGAGCATGAAACCGGCGCTCAATTTTTACCTTTTTAGCTTATTGTGTTGAGGTTTTTAAGCTTACAGTAGCTTCTCTTTTCGAAGGTCTGTGTTCAGAAGGGATTACCTTATATTGTTGCTCCATACGAAGCGGGGCCCAGCTGGCATTTCTTGTCACAAGGATATGTTGACTTTGCAATAACAGAAGAATCAGACCTTCTTGTCTACGGCTGTAAGGAGGTAAAGCTTATCTTCTTTGCAAAATGATTTCACTCTCACAATTTGTCACTGTTCAGTTCTTAATGGGTGAAAAGAATGAGTAAACGTTCCGACTTGTTCCTAAATATTAACTTTAAATTTCGGCTCAAGGTACATCAGTCTTTCATGATCACAAAGTGTACGTGAAATTAGAAAGCCTATTTATTAAATATTTCAAATTAGGAGAGACAATGTTTACTTCGAGCTATAGTTGTAATATTTTCCTTTCTTTTATTTAATATTTAACTTTTGTTTCATTTAAACACTAGGTAGTATTTAAACTTCAGATGAATGGGAAGGGGGACGTGATCCAATTGGAAAAAGCACTTGCCTACCATCAGCTGACATATGACCAGTTTATTTCAATGTGTGTGGCAGCCGGATGTGACTACTTGAAGAACATCACGACAATTGACATTCACAAGGCCAAACAGTTAGGCAAGGAAGACAATTTTCTTGATGAGCTTCAAAAACATAAAATTTGCTCCAGCCAATTACAGAGAAGCGTTTTTACAAGCAAGGAGTGTCTTTCTGCACCAGCTGGTTTACCATACTGAAGCACAGAGGGTACAACCTCTTCGTGAGTGGGAGGAGGGACAGTATCCTTTCAAAGCATTCTCATTAGCATGTTTACAAACAGGTCATACAATAATCGTTTATAATAGTGTGCTTCTTACACTAATTTTTCCACGTAAAATGTTTTGTCTTAACTTTTAAACATGCCTATGGAACCTGGTTTTGCCCCTGAGTTTGTGGCTGGAAACATTGACAGACAGTCAAGAATGAATCATGATTCATTTCCACTTCTAAGCACAGTAAGTGGCTTGTTGTGCTTGTAATATTAATTCAATTTCAATTTTTCTAAACCAGTGTTACAGTTACTGTGCTACAGTTAAAACAGGCTTTGGGGGTGAAATGAAAATCTATTATGGGAAAGTCTTTTACACAGATAACAGTCATTTATGATTTTGTCCTGAAGACACTCTAGGTTGCGTAGCCACTAGTTAATGAGACAAGACAAGTTTAGAATAATGTAATGCTTTATTTTGCAGTGCTTCCAGCTGAACCCTAGACAAGTGGCTGGTGATAAACCCACTGGTAAATATTACTTACTACAGAAGATTATCAAATAATATCCTCCCCTTCTTCCCATATTCGCCCACCTTGTGGTTTGCCCAGTAGCGTCCAATTCGTATTCCTAAATTTCACCTACTTTTTGGAAACTGACGTCAACATTTTTATTTTGCTTACACAATTTTTTCCAGGTGAAGGAAATAAGCAACTACCGCTGGTAAATGCTCATTTTCACAAAATATCAAGCGACTGGTTTTCTTGGACTCCCCCTTGCTTTCCAGTACTTTCTACAGAGTTCCAGTATGTTGACACCGAAATTAATGGAACACACAAGCAAATCCCAGTATCCCGGGAGTCAGTCGAGCATATTACATGTGCGGTGATGTATGCTGTACATCATATTGTGAGATTGTTGTCAGTGGAAAGCAACACCAAGTTTTTTGGAAATGGCCACAGAATAAAGGCAAGGCTTTAAGGCAAAGCTTAAAAGTTTGTGAATGATGATTTTTCAGCTATTTTTAAATTCGTTTGATCTTGTGAAATAATTTTTAGGTAATTTTATTGTTTCATTTCATTTTTAATTTGCAGGGCCCCACTGAAAACTGCCAAGGCGAGTGGGCTCCCTGGATAAATATTATTATTATTATTATTATTAAAGGTGAACCTACGAATACATCTGCCAGTGGTATTACACCTAGCCATACAGAAAGTTCAGAGGAAAAGCACCAGTCAGATGATGATGATGATGACAATTCTACTAAACAAACCCTTCCCTTTAAAGTTATGGGTGTTGCCTATTCAGCAGAAAATTACAAACACCTGGAAAATGCATTTCAAATTTTACGTTAAAGGAATGTTAAGGCAAAAATTGTTCCTGAAAGTGACAATCCCTATGATAAGCATGCTATTGCTGTCATGCTGGACTATGGACATGACTGGTCAAAAATTGGATACATAGCTTAAGAACAAACAAAGTTTTTGCACCCATTATTGAAATGTGGTTTCATTACAAATGTTTCACTCAAGCACATTAATTTCAGGACCACTCATTTGAGAGTAGGGTTTTATGCAACAGTACAAGTGACAAGGAAAGGACAGTGGGAAGTTTTTTTTCGAAAATGGAAGTTTGTTTTTTGAAAATGGGAGATTTTTTTGGAAAATGGGAGGGTTTTTTTTGAAAATGGGAGTTTGTTATTTCGAAAATGGGAGTTTGGTTTTTGAAAATGGGAGGTTTGTTTTGAAAATGGGAGTTCGAATAGTTTGTTTCCAGTCCCTCTCCTGGTGCCGTCCTGCAACGAGGTAAGCCTTCACTGCTTTATTTCAAAAGAAAGGGGAAAGGACGGCAGGTAAATTGTTTCTCTCTTCCAGGTGGCCGATTTAATTCATGAACAGTTGGGAGAAGATACTGCTTTCCCAGAGAAAAAATGATCGTGAAACTAAATGTTTTTTTAAGCTTATTAACTGATGTGGTTGAATCAGCGATGACTGAAATTTGTGAATCAAAAGAAGAACTAAAATACTTGACGGCGGAAATCTGATAATTTGTGGTGAGGAAATGACGCTTCCCAGGTGAAATTAATTACACGTAAGGTTAAAATTATCGCGGAGACCATGAGGGCAACAGGTATTGTAGAGAGTTTTTCGCATATTCCTTCAAATCGCCTGCGCGTCGATTGTCTTGAGGGAAAAATTACACGCCTTCACTTGTTAGGCCTATGTGAAGTCTTATCTGAATAAGTTTTGGATTTAAAAAAGATTTTCATTGATGAAACGTGTCAACTGCAAAATATTACGTAAACAATCATACCTCCTCGCGAGGGGATCAAATTTTGCCCCTGTGACGCCACATCAAATTTGAACAAATTTGCAAAATTTGTCCTCAATTTTGTTTTTTTTTTGTAAAATTTTCATTTGGCAAGTTATGTATTTTGGTCGAGATGAAAGCGGAGCTCTTTCTTTGACCCCGTAAGTTGTATATTTTGATTGCATGGGAATTGTTTATTATCAACTAGCTGATTTATTGAATTGCTGGAAATACACGCGACACATGACTGGAAAGCTATAAAGGGAAATTCAACACAGAAAGGAATATATGCGTAACTATTTCTAAAATTAAAAAATTGAAAAGAAAATATCAGGATGATGATGAATATTCCAGCATTGATAATCTTTGGTGCTTTTGATTTCTTTGTCTCCTCATTGTTTCGTTCATTTGATTCTTTGTCAAAGTGTAGATCTTTTGTTCTCGTCAGCCAATTTAGGGCCTTTTCATACGAGCCCGGTTACTGGGCTGGCCCAGTGGGTGGGACAAGTTTTGTCTTCTGTTCATACGTGAAATTTAATCCCGGTTACCGAGATGAAAAATGTCGTAAAGGCCCAAAATACCCGTGGACCCGCACTCCGACTTAACATAACATTTATTCAGGAGGCTTCAACACAAATACAAAAACATCCTGAATAGGGAAATTGTGGGGTTAACCCTGTATTAAAACAATTTCCCTGACTTGTCAGTGACCTTACAAGCCATGCTCCGTTAAAAATGTTTCGTCTCGGTCAGCCCTGGGATCCGAGCTGGAGTGTTCATATGGGAAAAATTTCCAGCTTCATTACCGAGATCTTGGTCACCAAACCCGAGATCTTTCTAACCGGGCCAGTTCGCCTTCTCATATGAACACATCGAAATTTTTGTAAAGAATAAGAGTGGCGAGGCGAGATCTCGGAAACCGAGCCAGCCCGGTCAACCAGGCTCATATGAAGAGGCCCTTAGTTACCCCAGAATACGTAACAGCATAGCGTGACAGGATGAACGTCAGTTGAAAGACGTCCCTTTTAAAAAAACATAGTAGTTTTGTTGTGAGTATTCATGTGAACAGCCTTGCAAATTATTTGTGAATATTAATGTGAAACCTGGAAGTTTCATCAATAATTGAAATTTGAGAATGCTGGCGAATACCGAAATGTGGAATGAGGAGTGAAAGTGTGTCAGAAGTAAGTTTTTGGGGCATTTATTTCATGTAATAGCCCACATATGATTTGTCAGTCTTCTAACATGACTCTCAAAAAAATCGGAGGGATGTAGTAGTGCCAGAAAGCATCCAGTCGTGTTTTGCACTTTCCATACATTTCCCTGTATTTTTTTCCCACAAACTACTTTTAGTAGCAGTTCACGGCTAGTACGCTATACAGACAAATGTATGGAAAATTCAAAACACGACTGGACGCTTTAAGGCACTGCTACATCCCTCCAATTTTTTTCTTAAAATTCTTTTCCTAATGCCAAAAGTTTCCAATTCATGAATTTTTCAGAAACAATGTTTTATGAAAATTATTTGACAACGGATTTCCATACAAACACTGTTATTTTAAGCCTATTTGCCTACTCGTCAAAATGGCGTCGAAAACCGTGATAAGGCCTATTATATTGTCTGCTATTAATAATACGTCCTCAAATTTCTAATCGTGATGTGCAGTGGAACCCCACCTAACTATTATCTGCTTATCATCATCATATCTTTATTTACCCTCGGATTTACAGAGTAGCTTAATGCAGCTAATATTTCCGAGCATTTACCCACCCAACCATGAGAGTATACACACAAAGACCAGACCACATCACAGGGAACTACATCCCCTTCTCTTTGTGAATAGTGAGTGGGTTCTTCAACGTCCCACAGAGTTATTTACAAACAAGGGTTGTGAGACGGGGCCTACGGTTTATCATCCTTATCGAGAAGACTAGAGAGCCTAACAATTTGCAGATATCAGAGCAAAGGCAGCACTTTCTCCTCAGTTATTTAAAGACCCTGAGTGTTGGTCCGACCTCCCGCACAGTAGTCCGGTACTCTACCAACTGAGCCAACTGGTCGGCGGTGGAATCTTTCTTATTACGGTCAATACTTTACAACAACAGAAAGCACGCAGTCATTTCATATTCGAAACTTAATACGTAAGGCCCGTCAGTGGTTTTATAGATGGGTTTCCACTGTACTTGTATGTTAAAATTGTCATCTGCTTTGATGACTAAATGTCCATTAAAAAGGAGGTTTATGCTTTGAATTTAGGTTGACAAGTCCGCTGTTTTAATGTCTGATGAACAGCTACCTTCCATGGGAGTTTGCACTATTGGAGTTCGCTTGAGACTGAAAGCTTTTTGTTCTCCTGTGGCATCAGCATCCAAATCCCGAGGCCTTTCTAAGACCGCCGAAATACAAGAAAAGGTGGAAAAGGTAAAGAGATTCTCAATCGAAACAAGCGTGGAAAGAGAGGGGGTACTGATAAGGATAGTTTAACTGGTTGTCCGCCAAAAGTGCGCCAAAAGGAGATGTTAAAATTTGAGTTTGGCTGGAAGCATTGGAAAGATGGAAAGTACAAACAAAAAAGGATCGATAAAGGAGGTGGAAAGCGTCGTTTAAGTATTTCTAGGGCTGCAACTTACCATGGGTGCCTGGAAATTGGGAAAAAACTTTTCTTTCCCAAAGGCGTTAGTAGCGAGGGTGACAAAGATAACATGTATTTTGCTCTTGGAAACTACGCTGGTGTCGAAATTGAAGAAGTAGATGGTATTAATGAATTTTCCGCAGCTAAATACAAGGAGCTAACAGGTTTCACTCTTCCAAGTCTTTATTTGCTATCAAGAAGTAAAAGTTCAGTCGATGACGACTCGTCCGATGAAAGCCTCAAAGAGTCAGTGTTTGGAAAAATTAGCTAGGAGCAAGACAACGAGGTCGCTTCCCCACCTTCAGCCTTAATTGGTAGTAGCTTAGAGAGGTATAATTTTTTTGATGATCTCCAGCGCCAGGTTACTGAATCGGCTGCTGTAGACGCTGCTAAAGAGGCAGCAAATCAGGCCGCGGAGAATGAGCGACTTGTCCTTATCCAAGAGGAAATAGCCAAGGCAGAAAAAGAGGCAGAGGACTTGGAACAGCTTAGATGGGCCCGAGAGCTAAGAATTCCACCGATACCTGAGGGTGTACTTCCTCGAGCAGTACTCTCAATGTGACATGTACAATTAGGCACTGTAACAAAGCAAAATTTTGAGATAAAAACAAATGTTTCTTGCAGCTTTCATTTCCGATTTGCGCGATTTTACGCTGCATTGTCACTTCCGGTGTTCTACGCAGGCAAATTTGGTTCGTTTAGCTGACAAGTACAGCCGCAGATATAGCGCACCATCTCTTTACGCAAAATTAAAGTCGCAAACAAAACAAACGTCCATTTTACCTGTCACTTCTACAAGAAAGAACAGCACATCTGGCTTGCCTGGTGGTGTATCTTGATTTGGATATGGTCTAATCTTATGTGTGTTCCAGTGACGTGCCACTCTGTGCAACTCTTTCTGCAGCATTATGGTGTAACACAATTGAAGGCAAGCCATGAAATCGTAAAAGGTCGAAAAAATAATGAAAGGGGAACCTGCAGGAAGGCATCGTAATGTTCTCTGAGTGGTATTTCCGTAGATCAAGCTTAGTTTTAATTGAATTTACACCAAGAGAATCCGCTCTCCCTATCACACAGTCCATGTACGTCTACTTCGGATCCCTTACATACTCACACTTGCAGAGGGTTATCGTCATTATCAAGTGAGAGTAGAATAATGAAATCGAGTATATATAGTGATGGGATGAATAAATTGAAAGTTAAACAGAGTTTGGCTCTAATCGAGTTGCTCTGGGTGTTTAAATTGGGTCCTCTTGTTCTTACATTTCATAAACAAGACAATCCCATTTCGTGTTACACTTTTTGAGCATTCTAAATTGGCTCTCATTGTGTATGCCAATTCCCATGGGCATCTCTCAGATGGCGACCAATGGCAGAGTATTGATAATCAGCAATGCGTTGAAACAAATGGCGCGTCATATATCCGATGGTTCATCGTGCAAAGGAATAAATTGTCCTCTACAAATCAAGCATTCATCAATGAATGTAGGCATCTAAAATCTGTTTCATCACCTTGGTTACCCTAGTTCTTTGGTGAATTGTATCATCAAAGAGTTCGAAACCCAGATACAGACAAAAGATTCAGTGTTGCACCATGCTTTCCTGCCAGCTTATCAGTTGGCCAGAGAAGAAATTGCTAATCGCAAGTTCACATCTTTGTTGGAACTAGATGAGATTCTTGGCGTTCCCGAAATACGTCGTTTTGATCACAGATCTCAGGGTTCACAACGAGAATTGCTTTTGCTGCTGGGCCAAGCTTTGAAGGATGAAATAGTAAAGAAGGTAAAGAGCACAACAGCTATGGCCTGATGGTGGATGAGGCCACCAATGTCTCCGTGGTAGAGCAGCTGATATCTTTTATACAGTTTGCTAACCCAGAGACAGGTGTACCAGAGGTCCATTTCCTGTCCATTCAGGATGTCCTGGAAAACTCAACATCAGCAAATGCAGCGACTATTGTGAAACTAATCAGAGAAGAATTGTTAAAAGATGATTTGGATATCAACAAGCTTAGCAGTCTAGCCAGTGATGGGGCAAGTGTCATGACAGGCTCCCGCAATGGGGTGGCAGCCAAGCTGAGGGAAACAGTCCCAACTCTCATTAACATCCACTGTGTCCGCCATCACCTCACCCTTGCTTGCAATTATGCAAATGACAGCATGACCCCAATATCGCAAGTAGAAACTGTCCTTCGGCAGCTGTGGAGTTTCTTTGAAAACTCCGCAGCAAGGTCAGCAGTTTACGTGCAAATTTCCTCTGAAATGAAGGAACTTGAAAGCATGTCTGAATAGAGCAAAGAAAAACTCGCAACAAAGGTACAGAAAGTCTGCAGAACAAAATGGCTATCTTTGGATAAGTCTGTAGAGAGTGTATGTAGAAACTTGCCAGCCCTTCTTCAGACCTTGCAATAGTACCAGAACAAGGACTCTAACCCTACAGCTATAGGCCTCCTTAAGAAGTTGAAGAAACTTCTTTTGATTGGTGTTCTGTATATGTGACCGTACACGGGAAAACGTACTTTAACGCTTATCCGTTAAACGGGCAAAACCGTTTTCCATCCGTTAGCTGCCCGTTAGAAAGCTCTTTCAAAAGCGTTAGAGGCGTTAACAAAACCGTTAGCTTTAAACGTTTAGCGTTAGAACGAAAAGTTTATCCGTTAGCCGAAGTTCTGTATCCGTTAGCCGTTAGAATTAGAGCGTTAGAGCGGACAGCGTAGGCGTTAATACAAAATTTGTATCCGTTAGAACGCCTGGCAGAGGCGTTAGAAAAAATTACCTTCCGTTAAACGGGTAAATCAACTGTTTACTATCTGCCGTTAGAATTGCGTGAGAAATAGCCATGTTTCGGTCAGAAGTTTCACTGCTCCGTACGTAAAGAAAGATTTCGCCGAAGCGACCTTTTTAGGTCATGAAGCAGACGAGCGAGCGAAATTCTCGTTCGCAGGCGTATCCTAAACAAATTCGTTATAACTTCTGCGAAAGAAACTGACCATGAGCGAGCGACATAGTCGCAAGAGGGAAAAAGACGAATCGAATGATTTTATTGTACGTCTAGCGAAAGTTTTGACGATCGGTTTGTGCTGTTGACTGATAATGCATGACCCGGATAAAATTCTATCACTATAAATAAATGCGTTACGAAAAACTCTTTGAAACATATCCAAGTCATTTGTTTGTACTAGAGACTGTAACTTTAAATAAGCGCACCTGTGAGTAGACTTGCCACAAGTCGACCTCACGAGTTAGCTATAGCTAAGCAAGCGAAGCGAGCCTTTTAGGCCGCAAAGCGGCCGTGCGAGGTCGCAAAGCGGCCGAGCGAGCGACGAAGTCGCAAGAGGTAAATAAGACGAAGGACTTTTTTGAAAGTCTAACCTGTGAGGTCGATGACAACTAAATTACCATGTGACGTTCCACGAGGTAAACACTGGTCACGTGTCAAGAACTGGTCTTCGAGTCACGCAGCACGCCTCCCCGTCGTCAAAATGCTAATTTTCCACTGTTTTTCCATGACAACAAAAAACTGTTGTGACGACCGATAACACTATGCCTTTTGGTAAGACGCAATCAGGAAAGTTTTAAACGACGCTATGGCTGAGACCTATCAAGAAGAAACGGAGAACGAACAACTTATCGAAAAAGTCAAAAAATTTATGCGCGATGGATGTGGCTGTGCTCTTGGAGCGAAGGGTGGTCCATGTTCTGGACAGTTTTCGGAAGCAGAAGTCCTATTTAACTTAAATAATTGCTTGGAACTATCAAATGACGAGCTTGACTTGGTGATATTAGCAAGTATTCAAGCTTTCACCCACCGTGAGACCAGTGGAACCAAACGAAGTAGGAACCCTCGATGCAGCTTCTACTTTCACTCACTACCTATTTGCAAAGAAATGTTCCTACACTTCTACGGACTGAGTGACTCTCGATTTCGGCGGCTGAAAGAGCATTACCAAAATCACGGTGTCTCCTTGAGAACACATGGCAACACGAAGAGACTGCCGCACAACACGGCTTCCCAAGCTACGATCGAAGGAGTTAGGGCATTCTTGTCGAACTATGTGGAGGAAAATGCGATCTCCCTCCCTGGAAGGATTCCGGGATTTAAGAGCGATGAAATCAAAGTCCTGTCTTCGTCCGAAACCAAGAAAAGCGTGTGGCGAGCATATGAAGTGGCTTGTGAAGCTTCAGATTTGCAAGCAGTTGGTTACATGAAGTTCCTACAGCTATGGGAACAATTTTATCCCAACGTGGTGGTCGCCAAACCAATGACTGATCTCTGCTTCACCTGCCAGCAGAACACTACGAAGTTACAAAGAGCCGCAAACCTGTCGGATAACGCAAAATCGGAATGTGTGAAAGCTCACCAGGAACATCTGAACTGTGCTCAGGCAGAAAGACAGTTTTACAGGGACTCATGTCTCAGCTCCGAGAACACTCTGGAAACAATTGGAACCGGAACCTTTCTAAGAAGTGGAAGCCGCGAGCCCTGCTCTCTTAATGCTACAATTCACTATTCCTTCGATTACGCTCAGCAGGTCCACATCCCCAGCAATCCCTTTCAACCTGGACCTATCTACTTCAAGACTCCTAGAAAGTGTGGACTATTTGGTGTTATTTGCGAGGGCCTACCAAGACAGGTCAATTTTATCATAGACGAGGCTTCTTCTACCGGCAAAGGAGCCAATCCAACCATCAGTTACGTGCACCACTATTTTAAAAAACATGGACTGGGAGAAACAGACGCGCATCTGAATGCTGACAACTGTGCCGGACAAAATAAAAATAATTATTTCCTGTGGTACTTGGCATGGAGAACTATGATGAATCTGCATCATACCATCACTTACTCTTTTCTTGTCGCTGGTCACACGAAGTTTGCTCCGGACCGTTGTTTCGGGTTAATAAAGAAAGCGTACAAAGTCAACCATGTCTCGTCGCTGTACGAATTTGCGCGCCTGGTAGAGACTTCCAGCTCAACTGGAGTAAACAAGGCACAACTGGTGGGAACGCACGATGGGAGAGTGATTGTTCCGGTATATGACTGGATTTCATTCCTTGGACAATACTTTAAGAAGCTTCCAAACATTACCAAGTTTCATCATTTTCGCTTTTCAAAGGAAAACCCTGGAATGGTCTTCTACAGAGAATTCGTGTCAAGCCCGGAAAAATCATTCATGCTGTTTAAGAGAAACGTCATTCTTCCGTCTCCTTCGTCTCTGCCAAACGAAATCAATCCTGATGGACTGACAGAAGAACGAAAGAACTATCTCTACCGCGAAATAAGGCAGTTCTGTAAACCTGGAACTGAAGACCTCGTAGCTCCAGCGCCATGAACTTTCGATAACATTGACAGTGTATCCCTAATCTGAGACACACACTAGTTTCTATATGTAATAAACACTTTTAGGGCGCGTGAATACCAGGGTCACGCACATGTCCCATTGTGTACCTAGGGAGTTAGGCATTAAATTTGTTGTTTGCTGTAAATCTGTTGTAGCGTGATATTCTTTTCGACCTCATTTCACAACTTCCATTCATATTTACGAACTCGCGCTTTGAACGTGAAACCTCGTTTTACAACTTTTTATTCAGTCATATTTGCGAACTCGCGCTTTGAACGTGAAACCTTGTTTTACAACTTTTTATTCATATTTGCGAACTCGCGCTTTGAACGTAAAACCTCGTTTTACAACTTTTTATTCATATTTGCGAACTCGCGCTTTGAACGTGAAACCTGACGTTTTACAACTTTTTATTCATATTTGCGAACTCGCGCTTTGAAAGTGAAACCTCGTTTTACAACTTTTTATTCATATTTGCGAACTCGCGCTTTGAACGTAAAACCTCGTTTTACAACTTTTTATTCATATTTGCGAACTCGCGCTTTGAACGTGAAACCTCGTTTTACAACTTCTTATTCATATTTACGAACTCGCGCTTTGAACATGAAACCTCGTTTTACAACTTTTTATTCATATTTGCGAACTCGCGCTTTGAACGTGAAACCTCGTTTTACAACTTTTTATTCATATTTGCGAACTCGCGCCTTGAACGTGAAACCTCGTTTTACAACTTTTTATTCATATTTACGAACTCGCGCTTTGAACATGAAACCTCGTTTTACAACTTCTTATTCATATTTACGAACTCGCGCTTTGAACATGAAACCTCGTTTTACAACTTTTTATTCATATTTGCGAACTCGCGCTTTGAACGTAAAACCTCGTTTTACAACTTTTTATTCATATTTGCGAACTCGCGCTTTGAACGTGAAACCTCGTTTTACAACTTTTTATTCATATTTACGAACTCGCGCTTTGAACGTGAAACCTCGTTTTACAACTTTTTATTCATATTTGCGAACTCGCGCTTTGAACGTGAAACCTCGTTTTACAACTTTTTATTCATATTTGCGAACTCGCGCTTTGAACGTGAAACCTCGTTTTACAACTTTTTATTCATATTTGCGAACTCGCGCTTTGAACGTGAAACCTCGTTTTACAACTTCTTATTCATATTTACGAACTCGCGCTTTGAACATGAAACCTCGTTTTACAACTTTTTATTCATATTTGCGAACTCGCGCTTTGAACGTGAAACCTCGTTTTACAACTTTTTATTCATATTTGCGAACTCGCGCCTTGAACGTGAAACCTCGTTTTACAACTTTTTATTCATATTTACGAACTCGCGCTTTGAACATGAAACCTCGTTTTACAACTTCTTATTCATATTTACGAACTCGCGCTTTGAACATGAAACCTCGTTTTACAACTTTTTATTCATATTTGCGAACTCGCGCTTTGAACGTAAAACCTCGTTTTACAACTTTTTATTCATATTTGCGAACTCGCGCTTTGAACGTGAAACCTCGTTTTACAACTTTTTATTCATATTTACGAACTCGCGCTTTGAACGTGAAACCTCGTTTTACAACTTTTTATTCATATTTGCGAACTCGCGCTTTGAACGTGAAACCTCGTTTTACAACTTTTTATTCATATTTGCGAACTCGCGCTTTGAACGTGAAACCTCGTTTTACAACTTTTTATTCATATTTGCGAACTCGCGCTTTGAACGTGAAACCTGACGTTTTACAACTTTTTATTCATATTTGCGAACTCGCGCTTTGAAAGTGAAACCTCGTTTTACAACTTTTTATTCAGTCATATTTGCGAACTCGCGTTTTGAACGTGAAACCTCGTTTTACAACTTTTTATTTGTATTTACGAACTCGCGCTTTGAACGTGAAATCGTTTCACAACTTTCCATTCACATTTAAAGTGCGCGCAGCTCAATTCGATTGTTGCGTTCAAGTCAAAAGTATCTTTTTTGTTTTTATTCTCTGTCGCTCTTGACAAGCCGATCAACAAATTGAAAAGTCTGTTGTTAACAGCTGGAATCATTTTGTTGGCGGCTTTCGTTACGCGTTTAGAAAAATCAAAATGCCTCATGCCGGCTACTCTGTTATAACGCCAGTCAAAACAAAAACAGTTTGCCTAACGTCTTTAGTCTTTGGTGAGTCGTGGAGACTTCAAGTTTTAACTTGAAGGCCGTTGTCATAGCAGCGCATCATGCCAAAAATTAACAAAACAATAAAATATGTTTCTCCAATGGTAGCACGGGGATTTCGATCATTGCCCGGAGTTGAGCATTCACATGTAAATAACGGCTAACAAAAGAAATCTACCTCACCAATTAAAGGGCGGAATTTTCGATCCACCTGCTTTCATTAACTGGGTATAAAAGGACTATACGATTTTGTTTCGCATTTGTACCTAAATAGAAGTCTAAGTGTAAGCGTGCGTCAGCTATATCATTTCGTAATGTCGTTACGGCAGTTGTGTAAAGACATGAGGAAGCGCCCTTTGAAGGCTTTGTTTCTTTTCCCTGGCGAAAATTTAACTGGAATAGCGCCAACGCGGCTCATCGTAGAAAAAGACAGAGAACTCACAGAGGGAATGAAAGTTACAGTAAACTGGCAGGGGAGGAAGGTTCACGCTGAAATATTGGCCTTGAATGGTAAGTTGTCAAAATAAATATTTACGGTGATACATAAAGTACATCGCTGAAAGTCAGTAGAATCTTCTAAATCAGATCTTCCGCATCGATCCTAGCATGTTGTTGTACGAGCAGTTCCTAAAAGGTCCAACATGAAAATTTTAACTTAATGAAACTTGCAACTGATACAGTTTTATGCCATTTGGATGCTCGACTCTCTGCTTTTCTGTTTTATAAACTGGTTAACACTGTTTATAACGTAACTAATATCTTAACAATTTGTTCTTGTAGATGACGAGGATGTGTTGAACTCAAAAGACCTCGAATGGAGTAAAGAGAACCTGCCGGACATGTCAAGTGCGGAAAACGAGAGCATTGAGCCGCCAAAAAAGAAAGTATCACGGCCCGACAAGGTAAAGATGATCTACATACTAAACTATTATTGTCTAACAATCTGAATTAAGTCAGTTTCTTCGTCAGTTATTCAACACCACTTTCCTTAGTGTTTCCCGATTTGACGATTTTAGTTTCTATTCCTTTTTGTAAAAATGAAGTTTTGGCCGAGAACGAAGTATACTTTAGAATCATAATTACCCGGTGAAGTCAATCAAACTTTCAATGATCAAACTCAATCGAGCTCCAATCGTTTGATTTATATGAATTCGGTAATCAAACATATTCGAATTCACACTTGTTTCCAACAATCGTTGTGGTCGCATAAGTTATGTTTCAAGCAGTTATTCAACACCACTTTCCTTAGTGTTACCCGATTTGACGATATTAATTTTTATTCCTTTTATAAAAAAATATAGATTACTATCCGGTTAAGATCTCTTGGCTGAGAACGAAGTATCTCAAATCTTTTGACATAACGCGCACATACTATATAATCATAACTAGTTTTAGGTTTCTGTTGTTTGAATTAGCGAGTTCAACAATTAGCTAATCACGAGGGTGGTCATAGAGGTCTATTATCCGGTGAAGTCAATCGAACTTTCAATGATCAAACTCAATCGAGCTCTAATCGTTTAATTTATTTGAATTCGGTCATCAAGCACATTCGAACTCACACTTGTTTCCAATTTTACTTTCTTCAATCGTTGTGATCACATAAGTTATGTTTCAAACACGAATATACAGGTAAGATTTTAGAGAACACCAAATTAAGTTCCCAAAGCTCCAGGCTGGTTATGTTTGATCGCCAAATTAATCGAAAGATTGGGTTTCAATGATAACTCACTCGGCTTCGTTCGATTGACTTCACCGCGAGTAGTAATTATCGAAGTTTGCTTTCCAGCTTGAATGAATTTTTATCAAAATGCCGTGGTTAAAAGTGCTGCGTTTTGTAGGCTTTTGTTTGGTAAATTAAATTGTGTTGACTTTTAGGTAAAGCCTAAAACGAGAGCCCCAGCGACACTAATTGAGCCCAGCCCTCAGTCAGCCGAAGAAAAAACGGAACACCCATACGATAAGTTCGTTTTGGAACAAGAAGATAGAGAGGTGCAGTGGCTTGCCAACCGCGGCGCACATAAAGAAAAAAAAAATTCTGAAGTCAGCATCCTAAAACAGCAGCTGGAATCGAGGGACCGAGAGTGTGCTTTGTTGAAGGAGCAGCTCCGGGGACAACAAAGTCTCTGCAAGATAAGCACAATGGTCAGTCAGTAACCTTATAAGCAAATAACCTTTCCGATTTATCTCTCGATTCGTTCTCCGAAGGTTTCCATTCTATACATGTATTTCTCGTCTGATAATGATATTATCTGTAAGACTTATTCCAGTAACTATTAAGTTCGTGTTTAGACTGCGACCAATCTCTAATTTGCTCTAAAACTCGGAGAAAAAGGCCGCTCGAGCTGGCGTGTACGCTCAGAGCGAAATAGCGAGAACCTCGTTCTTCCTATTTTTTTCCGGGAGGTCTAATATGACGTTGAAATAACGCGTATTGTGTCTTTATTCGGCAGATGATGGAAAGATTAGAAAATGCGTTCACGGCCATGGAAGGCAACATCGCACAGCGATTGACCAGCATCGAGCGGCGATTAGAATCCTTGGAGACAGCGGTAAGTTGTGGAAAAAAGTGATGTGTCACGAACCACACGATCTACTCCATTATGACCATGAGAACACTAGTGCGGTCTTCTTTTTCATTTCCATGTTTGTTTTAATTTTCGCTATTCACATTTTTGTCGCTTGACACATTTCGGGACAAAGAGACTTCAGTGTATTAGCCATAAATTATATCTGCTGGCTTTAGACTCCTTCTCATATTTATTCATCATGATAATAATTACAGTATATTGAAAGAAAATTACAAGGAAGCAAAAAATTAATGTCAAAGTGTTTGAAGGAACCTGACAGATCCAGTCGTATTTTTCACTTATGGTCATTACTTACTTTTTTATATCTTTTTTTACAGCTTACAGTCCCAGACAATATCGCACCGTCTTCATCAGACAGCTTATCTGCGACATTCCTTGACCTGCCAACAATTGACGTGGCGACTTTCTCAAGGTTGAGCGGCGAAGTCGACGCTGTCAGCCCACAAGTCGGCACAGTCACGCCACAAGTCGACGCAGTCACGCCACAAATCGACGCCGTTACGCCTCAAATCAACGCCGTCACGGGACAATCACCCACAGCAGTGCCTGTTACACCCAACAATGCCTGGGAGACAGTTAGCATCGAGCTACCAGTCGGGGAAGAAGTTATTCGCTCCTGTGTAACCCCGAGAAAAGTCCACAGCGTTCAAGAAGCTCTCCGAAAAGAAGCGGATAGACATCGTTGTGCAGTGAGGCTCCTCCCCTACTTCTTCTCCAAAGAAGAATTAAGCAGCAGTAATACGGATGGCACACATGGGAAACAAAGTCTAGATAGCAGCAAGTTGAATTCGATAAAAGTTTTAGTTTTTAGTAAGTTCCCGGTGGAATCTGCAGCGGAAAAAGATAAACTGTGGAGATTTATTAAAACGAAAATAAATGCAAGGTGTCACGCTAGCAAGTTCTCCACAAGGGATCACTAGAGAATGTAAACAAAAGATCAGGCGCTCGAGTTTCTTTACGTACTTCTAATAGGGTTAAAGTTTATTTCGTTTAAGAACTTGTCTGTAATTTCCTTAACTTGCTAAATAAATAGATTATTTAAAACAATCATGCGTGGTTCGGACTCTGTTACTCGGGTGGGACTTTTTTCATAATTGATTGTTAAGTGCTTAAAGATGCAGGAAGTGGCATCGAAATTCAAAAACGCAACGTGTGGACGATATTTTTTTCGAAAACGGAAAAAAAAAATCAGTTCAAACGAAAACGGATACATGTGGACGGGGCCTAAACTTTGGACGTGGCTCGCAAGGTATGAATCGACCTAAAATTATCCAATTTGCATACAGTTGTTTATGTCGTAATTCAAGTGGTAAGTCTTTGTCGCGTCAGGTCGCAACTTTGATTTCGTGTGCTCTTTCGAGCGGAAAGTTGTTTACATAAATATGTCCAGCACATACGCTTTTCGCTATAAAGTGGTTGTTGTCTTGTATTTGGTTTAAGCTTTCATGGCGATAAAACCTCTTTAGCTTGACGACATCCTGAAATTGGCATCGGAATAAATTATTCTAATATTGAACAGGAATTAAGCCGTCAAACGCTCCTCGGTGGAATCATTTGACATCCGTGACTATATAAAATGAATTTTAAACATTACTTTCATTCAAGTCTTTTATATTTCTGATGGCAGTATAAACGAAGCAAGCAGAGCGTGTGAATGCGCAAGTTCACGTCAACTCCGTCGTAAACAAAATGCAAAATAATGTTGACGCTAAAAATAGACGCGGCAAGAAATTGTGCGAACAGTTTGTTTTCATTTTGCGCTCGTTGACTATGTTTACATGAAAATATTTCAAGCTTTTATGCCTATACCGATCCGGCCATTTCGCTCCACGACAACCTAAAAATTAATTTGCTTCAGACTTTATTCAGATCTTGTCAAACGCTCCTCGGTGAAAACATTTGACATTCACGACTATGCAAAATGAAATTTAAATTTTCGTGTGTGGTTTTTTTATACTTCACATCGTGCAACGTGATTGTGAGATATTCGGCAGTTCGTGAAAATCTTGTCGGTACACTAAACTGTATCTACCGCTTCTAACGCTCATGCAAGTCGTTAATGTAAGCGTTAGATTTTTTTCTCGGCCGTTTAACGGCTCCAGCTAAGCGTTAGAACAGGTTGCGTAAGCGTTAGAAAGTTTTCATGAGCCGTTAGACAGAATTAGTTAGGCGTTAGAGCGTTAGGGTCAAACGTTAGAACGCTCAAATGATCCGTTTGCCATGACCAGTTTGCCGTTAGACCGTTAGGACAAACCGTTAGAACGCTTTCAAGGCCGTTAACTACCCGTTAACTACCCGTTAGTTTTTAGCCGTTTAACGGATAAGCGTTAAAGTACGTTTTCCCGTGTACGGTCACATATCTTAAAAGGTGTTCTGCCTGTGCTCTCGACTCTTAGTAAGGTGTTTCAAAAGGGCTCCATATGTTTTTCTTCTAATTCTCCTTCCATCAAAGCATCTAAAGATTCGCTTAAAAGGCTTCTTTAAGAAAACATCACTGTCAAAGAGTTCCGAAAGGAGACAACTGGAAAACTTGCTTGCCTAGAGTTCAGTGAAGACAAGATTAAAGCAACAGAGGCAAAGATGCACGACCTATGCTCCCAATATGTGACAGCCTTGACAGACAATATAGACCAAAGCTTCCAGCACTCTTTGACAGTCGTTTCATCCTTCCATATCTTCGATCCACTTTCCGTGCCTATTGCAAAATCCCGAGTTTGTAGGATATGGACAAAACGATATCCAAACTCTTGCAAATCACTTTTTTAGTGGAGATGAGAACAGCAGCAAACACCTTAAACTGAAAGCGGAATGGAACAACTTCCAGTATGAGCTGTCTGACTGGAGTAAGGACCATCAGGTTTTACTTCGCCTTCTACAATTTCCACAGAATGCGCCCTACGGAGGTTCCTAAGGCACAAAGAATCCTACCGTAGAAGTTATCCCTTGCTGTTACAAGTCGCAGAAATCTGCCTCTTTATGCCTGTTTCAAATGCATGGCTGGAAAGGGGGACCAGCGCCCTAAAGCACCTAAAAACACGCCTTAGAAATACCCTGAAGAAAGAAGTGCTCGAAAGTCTGCTTCATATTTCCATAAATGGGCCCCCATTAAAAGAATCTGAAGCTGTGATTAACAAAGCAGTGGCGTTATGGAAGGAAAAGAAGCACAGAAGAAAACTGCCACGGTCTTCTCGTCTTCAGCAAAGTGAAAGGGCTATGCCAAATGCACAAGAAGAGCAGGAAGTGGAGGAAAGAGAAGGAGCCAGCGGCACACAAGAAGAAAAAATACAAGAACTACCAAGTTCTAACCAAGGGGAACTTAATTGTCTCGCAACTTCCCCCATAAGGCAGGAAGAGGAAGTTGAACAACTTGCAAAGGAACTTGATCTTACATTCTTGTCAGAAGAAAGTGTATATGAATCTGATATAGAAAACTCACTTTAACTTTCAGTATTGTTACCAATTAGTGAGCACCAGGTCAGCAAAGGGCAAAATCAAAAGGACAGCATGAACGTAACACATTGAATGTATTCTTTTGAATCAGTATTTGAAGATTTATCATTTCACTCTTTTCTAAAACACAGTGATTAAGATTTTGAGGAAAGCGGTTGTAATAAGCATAGTATATGGTTAATAGTATTTCCAAGCATCTAAATTTTTTTTTTTTTGGGGGGGGGGGGGGGGCATACCAGCACTGCACTGCCTTGGCGACAACTTGGAATCTGAACTGCTTCCACTGGAGCACACAGAGAGATGAGGAAACAAGTTGGTCACCACAATGAAGCAAACCCCCTCTGCCTATGTTGGTGATCTCAAGGAAAAAATAATCAGCTTCATTGACAGCAATTCAGAGTAAATACCTTTATTTTGTTTTGCTGTTATACTATTTAAAGTTACTTTATGGATTACTCCCAAATTATATCTAATTCTTGTTTCCTTTTTTTAATGGGGCAGGGAAATTAACCTGGCATGAAGTGAATATCCCACAGGATGAACTGTACGTAAAGATTAGCGGAGACCATCGCCAGGGATCCATGAAGTTTGCCTTTCAGCTTGGTAATGCTGAAAGGCCAAACTCCAGGAAAAAAACCGTTGTTTTCTCCTTGTTTGAGGCCAAAGATACTAGAAACAACATGTTGACAGTAACCTTGCCCTACAAACAACAGCTTGATGATCTTGTGGCAAACGAGTGGCAGTACGAATTCTAAATTCAATTTCCTAGTTGCTCAAATACTTATTGAAATAAATTTAAATATCAGTATACAGTTTACTTACTGAAACTGAACTGTTCTAAGTTTTCTCTATCCATCATATCCAATAAGGGCAAAACCATCCACTTGTTTCTCTTTGACGACTACGAGTTCCTCTGTAAAGTCATGGGAATCTCAGGAGCAAGTGGTGAGCCTTCAAAAAGCAGCCAAATGACCTCTCTTATTAGCATTCTTAGGTGAAACAATGAGCTACTTAACTTCCTTGTCAATTGTGCGATTACTTATAGGTCGGCATCCCTGCCTTTTCTGTACTGTAGTACACCAGAGGGGATCAGTAACTATTAGGTCCTTAGAGCATCTGCGCAGCAAGCTCGTAGAGTTTGAAGCTGCTGGAGGGGACTTGAACAAGGCCAAAGAATACAACGTCATCCATGCTCCACTCTTCAACATCCCAATTAATCAAGTAAGCATTTGCTTTCTAGCGTAAATGTAAACAATTTGTCCATTCAATTAAGACTGGGCATTAAATTTGTTTTGATCTTTTACAGAGTTGTATTCCCGGACTTCACATAAGCCTTGGCTTATTTCTCAAGTTCTCTGACTTTTTCGAAAATGAATGTAGTGAAATGGATGAAAGATTAATTGCCAAGCTTGCTTAAACTGAGGCAGATCCTGATGATGCAAATGTTGACAATCACTTGCAAACTTTGAGGGAAGCTCATAAACATGAGAAGCAAGCCAAGGAGTATTTGGAATAAGCCACTGCTACCCAGGAGTATATGATGTATTTAATTGCCACATCAAGACTGGACATAGATGAGGCCCAGATACATCCCATGATTGTCCAACTCATGCAAACAGTTAAACCATTGCAACAACAGGTTCAACAAGAGGTAGAGTTCACAAATCTATTCCCCCTACCCTAAACAACGTTTAACATGCACTTACTTAAGTGTATATGACACAAAATCTTTTATTAGCTTATTAGGAAGAGCTTTCAAAATGATGAAGAATGGCATTTATTTTATTGCAATAGCATTCTTGGTTGCCGAGTTATTCAAGATTTAGGCTTATGCAAATTAGACAACTTGTGACGTCACAAGACTGACACAAAATGAAGGGAAATCACAAAATTTGGAATATCTACGCAAATACTACATCTTCAGGGTTGAAATTTTGCAGGGTTGATGCGCTGACAAAACTACACATTGTGATAGTGGCTATGATGTCACCATAGCAACGTACTCGTTACCAGACCTCTACCTTCCTAAAATGACAAATGCCTTATTTATTGCTCCACAGTCAAACAGAATTTCTTATACTTGTGCTGCGTAATGTCCATACTCCCTCACACCCACTGAATAAACATCAAGAGCACAAAGCGCTTCTTGGGACGGAAAACTCTGATTTTATCCTTTGGATGGTGAGGGCCTGGAACCCATTGTGTTGCCATGGAAATGTCATAGTGGATCATATCATGAAACTTTGTGATGAGTATAACAACTCTACAAAGTGTCAGTTCCATACAGAAAAAGGCTTAAGAGATATTCCATTTTTTGTGATTTCCCTTCATTTTGTGTCAGTCTTGTGACGTCACAAGTTGTCTAATTTGCATAAGCCTAAATCTTGAATAACTTGCCAACCAAGAATGCTATCGCAATAAAATAAATGCCATTCTTCATCATTTTGAAAGCTCTTCCTAATAAGCTAATAAAAGATTTTGTGTCATATACACTTTAAGACACAAAGTCTAAAACTGATTTAAAAGTTCTCTTGAATTAGTGCTAGGATTGTCTGGTGGAGACTGGAAAGAATCAAGCTTACATCCCCATTTGCTCTCCAAGACTGTATTTGATAGCGAGAATGCTGAACCATCGGATATGGTCGCGTGGCATCTCAAGGGGAGGAGCTCTGTTATGATCTCCCATAATTTCTGGGTCATTGTGCAGTTTTTTTCATGAGCAAAACTCACCCCCAAACTTCATTCGACACACAAGTTCTCTTGGCTGCAGTCCTGACTCAGGATGACAAGGAGCCCTCAAGCAGTAATCAGAACAACTAAAAGCAAATGATCTTCTAAACTGATGAACTCATTCATCGTAATGAGGTTGCAATAAGGAAGCACGTCACATTCGATGAGGAAATTTAGTTTTTTTGTGCCCGTGACTATATGAGACAGCGGACTTTGCTATGAGGTTGATCGCCCATAGCAACGCCTTTGTTTACTGTTGAAGTGAAGAATAGCTTCTGTTTTTAAACTCATGAAAATGAAGGAAAAACGAGAATTCATCGCCTACGCAGTTGGGAAACATGGCGAAGAGGCTTGAAGCAGTTGCGAGGAGCAAAAACCTCGAAGAAAATTGATGGAAAATTCGATTTTTTCACTTAGAAAATCTGCCCATTTTCGCTGGCTCAAAAACATCTGAATTTTGGACTGCTGAGTTTTTGACAACAGATGGTGCCTGAAAGTGCAAAGAGTGATAACCAACACACAAAATTGCGAGGTTAGTATTTTGTTAGTAATTCATTTCTTCACGCGAGGTCTCGTTGAAGTTTGGGTTTTTTGGGTGTCGAAGACGCCATTTTTAAATTCCTTAGCTTAGTGAATATTTTCTCTGTATGTTTTTGTCATATTGTATAGGCCTTACATTTGAACATATAGTTCGCATTGACCTTATGAGATTTGGTATAAGGATGTGTTTGGGTCAAGTACCAGATACGGAAATATGTCATAGACTCGTCCAGCCAGGTGAGCACGTACGTTTTTTTCCTGCGTCATTGACTCATGCAGCAAAGTGCATGAGCACATTTTTTTCCCCACGTGCAAAGAAGTGTTCCGTGGAAAGAAGTGTCCCTTTGAAGCCACCATATTTGTGCTGTGTGTTCTAACCTCTGCTCCATTTGTAAGTTTAATCTCAATTATTTTTGCAAGTTAACTGCAACGTTGTTTGGACATTTCATAGCTCTGATACAAGGAAGCTTGATTAGGAACTTGTATACTGGAAAGTCCTTTATTCCAGCCACAAAGAAGCGAATATGGCACATGTTAACATCCTGTGAAATTCCATCGATGAGAGAGAGTTCACTAGAAAACAAACTAGTTGATTATTTGAGTTCCTTGTGCCCTTGGCTAAAACGAAACAGAAATCAAAGGCTCCTGTGAGCCAACTCATAAATGCAGATGACACATCAGTAATTGAAATTAAGACGGCTACGGACACTTCCTTGAAAGCTAAAAGAAATTATATCTTTGCCCGATTATGTAACTAGAAATAACCATTCTTGCACTATAGAAATGATTGTAAACTTATTCCCTACTCATTGAATAAGGTTATTCTGATGCGCCAACTAAAAAATTTTCACGTTTTTTTTTTTCAAAGTTCATGCTGACACTTCATTGATTGAATTTAAGACACCGCACTTTATGGAGAAAACGAAAAAAACAACTTTGCTCAAGCTGATCTCACAAAGGGAAATCTGTTGAACAAAGTGTTGCATTACATTACATGCCTGACATAAATGCGTGAAATTTTTCCTTTGGAGTTCAGTCCACACAATCTTCAAGTAAAAATAAGTTGAAATATGACTAACTCTTGCTAAATAAGAATTACAGTAATAGCCTGCGTATAAGAACCTGGGTTTTAAGAACCTGTTAGGCTAAAATTTTCATTTTAAGCCCCCTCCACATAAGAACCTATTTAGGCTAAAATTTTAAGTTAGGTTCTTATCAGTGGGTTTGCCGTGAAAGTGTATAGATAGAAACTGCTGAATTAAGATCATCATCTATTTAAAAGTAACTTGACATAACTTTTTTTTCTTTCAAGCTTAAGTACCATGTTGTATGTCTATTGTGTTTGCCATTATACTGTATTATGAGATGACATTTATAATATATATAGTATATTCAGATCAAATTGATATGAAAATGTAAGAACCTATCTTAAGAACCTCGGTAGCCTAAATTTGCTTTAAGTACCATTTATATAAGAACCTATTTAGGCTGAATTGAAAAATTCAGGTTCTTATGCGTGGGCTATTACTGTATTTCAATAAAAGCTAGTTGTCTGTATTGTGCTTCATTATTCAATGAACGTACCAAAAAGGTTTTGATCCTGTACTACGGTAGGAAAGTTACTCAGTTGCGTTCATGGTTCACATGCATTTCAATAAATTCCACACGGTATGTATTAAACAGTTGATGAAAATTTATCGACTGCGTCCTTTTGCTTTCCCATAAATAACCAGATGTAAATTGCGAAAATGAAACATTTTTTCCCTTTGAAACCTCTATAAAAGCTGAAAAAATCTAAAAATGTTCATTTCACAAGAAATTTGCATAATTTTGTTTACGACGTCACTGATGTGTGACATGGGACTTTCCGCTTTTGCGTGAAAACTGACAGCCAAACTAATTTTTTTAGCAAACTAATCTACTTGATGAAATACTTTTGTACAAGAAGCAAAAATATGATGAAAGATGTCGAGTTTCCATGTATGTAAAAAGTTATGATTACCAGTGAACTTTTCAGTTAACAGTGCTTCTTTCAGCTGAAGACATTTTCCGGCGGGTAATATTATTTAGCGGCAAAATTTCAAGTAGTGCAAGGCAATATCACGCAATCTTTCTGACTAAAACTATTCAGTTAGTTCGATCGCGAAAGGAGGATAGGTTAAAAAATCAGTGAGGCGTACAATTAATAAGGTCACTAGAGCTAAACATACATCAGTGCATGCCACGTTAATGCTCTAAAAAGCGTCTTGCTTATTCCAAGCTCCTGCCGACACTTCACTAGTGAATTTTTAAATTAAATTAATTTTAAATTCAATTATTGTTTAATTAAATTATTTTTAAATTCAATTATTTTTAAGTTCTTAAACACCGCACTTTGGAAAAAACGAAAAAACCTATAACTTTGCTCAGATTCAACGAAAAATCCCCATTCTTACACTAAAATGATTGTCAAATTCTTGTCTACAGATTGAATAAGATTATTCTGATACATCATGAAAAAATTTCCTTGTTTTTTTTTTCACTAATAGACTTTACGACCCTGGACTTTCTGAAAAACTGAAAAAACTCATAACTTTGCTCAGATTTAACGAAAAATCCCCATTCTCGTACTAAATGATCGTCAAATTATTCTCTACAGATTGAATAAGAATATCCTGAAGCATCATGAACAAATTGAATTTAAAACTCATCACTGCGCATGCCCGAAAGTTAACGACAGAACCAACCAAGCAAAAAGTCCGCTACTGCTATAATTCGTTCATTGCGCATGCGCTCATTTACGAGTTAAAAAAAAAAGCTAGGCTGGCTGCCTCCTCAAGGTCAAATATGGCCAACCTCGATTCCCATAACAAACATTCGAAGGCACTCAATAATCCTTGATTACTCCCAGTTTTATGCCTGTATTTTATTCCAGGAAATGACTGGAAAGGAAACTTAACAATACGTTATAGAATTGTATACACATAGCCAAAGTTTTTTTAATTGGAGCATACACCAAATTTATAAATGGTTTCGAATACATGAAAGCGAGGCTTGGTAGGCCAGAGATCACAACAACAATGGTGTATGGTAGTGGTAGTAACAAAGCGAGTGTAATTCTTACCAAAGATGATATCCCGGGAGCTTTTTGGCCAGAAGAAATCCTTCCTCCCTGAAAAAGGAAGGGTTGAGGTTCTGGCTGTGCTGTTGTGGCGACTCTTTTAAAGGTCTTAAGACGAAAAGCTTTGCATGTTAAACAGTAAGCACGTGCTAAAAATGACAGTTTTTTGTTTCAGCTGTTTTACATGTAGCCCTGGAAATAAAATGCTTTTGCTCATTATATTCCAGGGTTGAAGAACATGTGAGGACTAGAGGGGATGAAATGGTCATCGATCCTGATCCAGATGAAATATACACTAAAAGAAAGAAAAGGGGTTTCAAGTCTCCCTAACAACACTCCTGCCGCATCAAGCTTAAAGCATCCAAGTGATGGCTGGGGAAAGTCACTAAAACGAATGCCGTCATTCACTAGAGTGGAAATGAATCAACAGCGAAATCAGGGAAGAGAATGGCAAATACAGAGCATCACTCTATTCCAACTAATTTGAGGAAAGCTACATTTTTGAACGACCAATATTTAAAGGTCATTCAGGCTAACAGTGAACAAACGTATTTTTATTTAACCCTTTAAGACCCAATTGTACAAATTTGTACGATTCAACACGTGGTCTTCAAAATGTGGGCTTACTTCGACTGGCATTCTGGGATTGAATAAAAAGCTTATTATTGGATACATTGAAATGTTATGCCTCTTATCAAATCAGTTCCTGGCGAATTCCTGTTTGCAAGACACGGTTTTTTCTTCGATATTTTCTTGTGTGAATAATGCTGGCGATTTAAAGATGGCGGCGCAGTATTTTACTTTGGAAGAGGTTCTGGAGAGAGTTGTAAATGATGAAGAAGTCAGTGATTTCGATGAAAGCAAGGAAGACTTACCAGATGTGTCAGAAAGCGAAAACAATGGCGATTCAAGCAAAAGTGAGAGTGAATTCATCGAAAATAGTGATGGTTCTGGTAGGCTTGTGCTCTTTGTTTACATTTGGAGAAAAATATTTGTCATTTACGAATAATTTCACTTCGTTTTTCTTTGTCTTCTTATGTGAATTTCTTTTTATAAACATGCAGATGTTAGCAATGAAGAAGTCAGTGATAATGGCGGACCTGATCGTAGTGTCCTACAAGTACTCGTGGTCGAGGAAAAGGTGCGCGTGTAAGACGAGGGCAAAGACTGTGCTTCAGGGGGGTTCCTTGTGGATCTCGCCGTGGTCGCCAAAACAGAAGACAACCACGCAATGCTGATCCAGAATTGCAGTGGTCTAGAGATGCAGGAATTCACACAGCACCCCAACCATTCACTGAGCAAGCACATGGTCCTTCTAGACGATTTGTGAATCCAGAGAACAATCCAGCTAAGTTTTATTTTGATCTTCTTTTCACTGATGACATCTGGCAAATGATTGTCCGGGAAACCAACAGTTATTATAATTTTATGGTAAGAACTGACCCAAACAAACATAAACAGGCATTGCACCCAGTTACAAGGGAAGAAATGGAGGCTTTCATAGGCACAATAATTTTGATGGGCATTATCAAGCTTCCACGTTTTCGAATGTACTGGAAAGAAGATTATCTTATTCACCAAGACGGTATCAGCAATGTAATGTCACGCACCAGATTTTTACAAATCTGGCGTTATTTTCACCTGGCTGATAATTCTGTTGCACCCCCAGTTGGTGATCCTGGATATGATAAACTTTACAGAGTCTGAACATTTGAAATCGAGAGTTTAGTCTCCGCAACTTTTAGCAACAACTGATTGCAACTGGCTTGTGAATTTCAGGGAATTTTATTGTATTCAGAATTTTTATTTTATTGTATTCAGAACACTGAACTGTTTTGTGCTTTTGATATACCTTTTGAGCAAATGGAAGGGTTTTTTCTAAACTCCTTTGCCTGTTATTAGATTTCAGATCAGGTTTGTTGTTGAAAGGCTTGACATTTTGGAGCCCGATCGAAATTACAAAAAATTGCATAATTTCTGTTCTTTTTATGATATTCACTAGGGTTTTTTGCATTCTGTTCCTTAGAAATTGCAGAATCTGGTTAACATAAAACTAAACCAGGCAGGGATCTTTTCCATGATGAACTATGACAGTGCTTTCATCTTTTAGAGTTCATCGCAAACAGTGAGCAAGTACTGTGCTTACCCTGAAAGGATCAAATTGTTATTAATTACATAAAAACAGCTTTTTGGGAAGATAATTTTATAAGGAATACATACATACATGGTTTTATAGCATTTAACTAAAATCCTGATGATCTGTGACTCAAAATGTTGTCGTCGCTCGGGGGAAAAAATATGGTGTAAAAAAAATCTGGGTCTTAAAGGGTTAAGAGCGAAATGTTACCACTGTTTCAAGAAGAGTGATGCATCCCATATTTTTCGTTTCTCTACGTTCATCATTTCAGGTCAAATCATTGATGCTAACTGTTCATGTAAGGCCGGCAAAGTGGGATACCGTAATCATGTTCTTGCCTTAATGTTCAAGGCGTGCAAGTTCAGCTCATTTGACAGTACAAGCACTGATGACTTGTGCCACAATGAGCAACCAGATGTTGCCTGCACATCTCAGCTCTAGAAATGGCATAAAAAAGGAAGGGGGGACAAAATATCTGCACAGCCAGTAAAGGAAGTCACCATTTCAAAAACTAAACTTGATGAAACCAATAGTAGAGATGGAGTTAGGTGTCTGTTGTACGAGAAAAGAACTGATGCAGGTCATGGTTTTCAAACTGAGATACAACTGAATAAAGGCCTCCAGCAAATCAACATCGACATGGGTTTCGCAATAATGGCTTGAAACCATTCTTCAGTGGACAGTTTGTAGAAACTAACTTTGGAAAAAGTCAAATTGGATCATTCTGTAGTTACAAGTTAACCCACACAGAGGCAAACTTCCAGCCTTTGGTTGATATTTTGTCAGTACCAAGAGAGAACAACAGAAAGAAAGCCTGTTTACTTATCCCTGGTTTCCATTAGTTCCAAGTGGTGATTTTGTCCTAACAACCTGGATGCGACAGAAAGAGCTCTTATGAGTTCCCTGGCAGTCGAGGAGACTGTGATTAACAACACTGAATGAAGCACAAGAGAGCAATTTCAATCACCCATCACAATTGCATCTCCCAAGCACTTTAAACTACGGAAATAGTGGCCTCTCTTATGCCATAGTTGGAGATGAAATCTTCCCTGAAAAGCCATAGCCAGGAAGAAATCTTGAGTGTCAGAGAAATTATAACAACAGGCTGTCCAGAGCTAGGTGCACGGTTGAAATTGCCTTTCACATTTTCACAGCAAAGCTTTGAAGGAATGTGCCATCTGCAGAGACTGTAAAGCCGGAAAACTTCAACTTCTTAAAGAGGAAAGTTCAAGAAATGGCCACAGACGGATTCGCATTCTCCAATGCAAATGAGTCAGTTGTAAATTTCATGAGAATCCAAAATGTTTTCACACTTCACAAAAGAGATTGCAATTCTATGAGGTGAACCGTGCAATCGTTTTGGCCTTTTGGTTGCGCTTATTCCGCCGCTCAAACGTTTTGCAGCATTGTCAACCTGCCAAATCCCATCTGCAAAAAACCCAGGTCACAGCACACTTAGGCTATTTTCAAAGCTGCAGAAACTCTTCTCGAAGAACTAAATGATGCCGCCTTTCAAGCTAAGAAACTGTCGAGGGACATTGGAGATATCAAGGACTATTCGGACAAAGAACAAAAGGTTGTCGATGTTGGTGCCAACTTGGATAGTTCGAGGAGCAGAAGAGGTTGGTCAGGGTGCAATGGAGTTGTTCCTGCGATATCGGTCAATACTGGGAAGGTTGTGGACGTTGTTTATTTAAGTAGTCCATGCAGTGAACGCAACAAAATGGAGAAGAGAAACACTGGCAAGATTTTCAGATGTGAATTTCTTGGGTGGTATCTTCATCATGGCGACAATTATTTTCAGAATCATGATGGAACTGCAGCGGTTAATGTTCCATTTGTACTGTTTGCATGCAACAGGTCTAAGAGTACACATGTGTTTACTGTGTTCATGTAAACAACTCCATTGCATGCCAGCTGTTTGGTGAGAGAATAATACTAAAATTGCATGTGACAGTTGGTGTGGCATAGCCCCCAACCCCTCCCCTCTTCCCCTCACTCTGGTCAATGAGATTATATGTATGTTTCCTCAACAATAAAAGGAAGCTACTATTCAAGTTTCTACAACTCGAGCTATTATTGATAACTATAAAAATCCCATAGCTTGCATGTAACTTGACTGCCTAAATATGGTGTATTCTCTCTAAGAGGTTTTACGCTCTTGAAAAAATGCTCAAACAGGTTTACAGTGTAAGGTGCTATGAATTTTTAGAGTCTTTTCGGAGATTTAAAAAAAGTTGCATGAAGGAGAATAAATTAGGAGGAAAAATTAGAATTAGACACTAATGATTCAAAGGGATACTCTAGACCCCTAAACAACTTTCCAAATTCAGAAAGCTTATGACCCAAATAGAAGATATTTACCAAAATTGGAGTTCGATCTCCGCTATTTTGCCCAGAAAAACGAAAAGTTTCTCGCCATGGGATTCGAAGCAGAGCTTGGGCCGAAAACCGGAAATGACGTAGAAAGAAGAAATCGCCAAACCTTTTCCAGTTAGATTCCCCTGGATTTCTTTAGCAAGATTCGGTAAATGGCTTGATTTAAGATTCCAAAATAAAATGAATGGTTCGTGTTTTGTGGAGAATTCAATAATACTGTATCGATTTATAGTTGCTTGATGCTTAATTGTAGTAACAACGGTGAAGGTCTTCATAATTGGCATTTCTTTCGGGTTTTGTACGGATGGTTTGGACACACGCGATTCGTTTTGTTTGCTCGCCCCACGACCTCTGCTCACTTTTCTGAAGACTTTTCTGTGTCTGTGGAAAGATGAAAAGCTCACAAAACGCCATTTCAACCTTGTTTTAGAGAAGGACTATCAGAAAATAAGAGCATAAGCCCGATGGAGGACAGCACATCCAATGAAGCCGCTCGCGCCAGACAGATTACAAAACAAGCTACTCACCAGAACTAGGGTTCACTGTATGTTTGAAAAATAAAAAATTGTTATTGCAGTGCAGCCTGAAGAAAACTAGCATTAGCCGATAATGATACTTAAGCTTACCTTTTGAAGATGCCTAGTATCGCAGTTATTTCATTAACCTTGTTCAGTTCAGGTACGCGACTGTTGTCATATGTATTTGCTGTATACGCAGCGGGACAGGGCAAAATGACCAACAACAGCTAGTGAGCACCGTTTTCTAAATCAGCATAATATCAACGGTAACAACCCTTATTTTGCTTTAAAATGAAAAACAATGAAAAATTTCCAGTCAAATTAGTTAGCGGAAAAAATCCCTGTAAAGTGAGCTAGAATGCAATATGGCATGAAAGGTAACTCGGTTAATATCCCAAAAGGCCCAGCACAAGACAATGACTTCCGAATTTATTTATGTGCTTAGTTCTCGTCGTAGTATTGCTGTTTGTACAGGTACCGCTCCTGTAAAGTGTGAATCGTTATAACGAATGCTGCCCACATCTCCGAACTTTCGCTGAGCTTTGTACGCTGCGTCTCTAACAGGCCGATTCCCAGGAAAAAATCCACGTGGATTTTTTTTTTAAATATAACTTAACTAGATTTCAAATAACAACGCCGTACCATAAAAAGGAAACTTTAATGCTACTCAGAACTATTCAATCCCCAATGAAATCACATTGCGGATGTGAAATACACCGAATTTGCGATAGAATGCATGACTGGCTGCTTACCAAACCTATTCCGCACTCGTTTTGTAGAGTCCGTAACCGAGTTCACTTCGCTGTTGCACAGCTAAACACACACGACAGAGCGCCCTCGTAGCTCTGCTAACGTAACTCTGTCGGCAATTTCCATTGTACTATTTTGTTCAGAAAAAAAACAAGCAAAAGAACTGCGCTAATGCCCGGAATCCATATAGATCGTTTTCATGTGACGTCACGCATTGGCCCGCCGCTATATTGGTGTACCACTTTTGATTGCGTAATACGGCATTGGTAGGTCACAACTACAATTCCCACCAGTAAAAATGGATTTAAACAAAAGTGAATCAAGCTCCGAGGATAATTGGAAGGTTGCCTATTCTTTTCCGATTTCTGAATATGCTAAGAAGCTGGATTTGCCGGTCAGAGATCGATATTTGCAGAAAATATCCACAATCGGAATTGATCCAGTGTTGATCGAAGGGAAGCACTTTCAGCCTGACTGTTTACCTCCGGCCGAATCCACAGATATCTTGTGTTATCTCGTTTTGGAGACAAGCTTCTACACTTAGAAACAGTTTAAAGCTTTTCGAAGTCTGGAAGCGTACAACCAAATGGTCTCTGGTTTTATTGCAAGCATACAAGGCCACATCATAGCAAGCAAGTTTGTTGTTTTGGCAAGGGTGAGATATTCTCCGGGCATGGACGACTCGCTCATTCCTTTTTGGATAATCACGGAAAGAGAAAGAACAGTCGCGGCTGCTCATTGTATGGGTTGCACAGCTGGTATTGCGGAATCCTGTTCGCATATAGCCAGCGTGCTTTCTGATCTAGAAGCGAGGACGAAAATAAATGGCAAACTTTTCTGCACGCAAGTGAAGTGCTCATGGCTCCTACCCACATACGTCAAACAAGTAGAATATGGGAGGATTCGAGATATCAACTTTACGTCCGCAAGAAAAGTGAAAAGTGACTTAGATGCCAAGATTGATAGCCTTCCCAATGTTTCTAGCCCTGAAAATTCTACAAATCGAAATGTGGCAAACAAAATTCCGGCACCTACAAAACCGGAAATGGAGGCATTTTTCACTTTTGTCCAGGATCGATCTTGTTAGCAAGAATTTGCTAGCAAATTATTTTCGCAATTGTTGCAAAGAAAACGGCTATTAGAAAAGTATAGAAGAAATAGCAAAAATCGCAAAAGTAACAAGACATTTTCTTGCCATGTGAAAAGACTAAGTAACAAATATGGCGAAAATGGCAAGAATGACAAATATATCGAAAATCAACGAAAATCAAAACTTAGAAAGGGAAATGGTAAAGTAGGGCATTGAGAAGTCCGCAAATTTCGCAAAAGTAATAAGACTTTCTTTTGCTATGTGAAAAGACTGAGTAACAAGTATGGTGAAAATAGAAAGAATGACAAATGTAACGAAAATCAAAACTTAGAAAGGGAAATGGTGAAGTACGGCTTCGAGAAGTCCGCAAAAATCGCAAAAGTAACAAGACATTTTCTTGCCATGTGAAAAGACTGAGTAACAAATATTATTACAAAAATCGCAAGCATAACAAATGTAACAAGATTCAAGACTTAGAAGAAGATGAAGGCAAGAAGGGCCCCGAAATGTCCGCAAATATCGCAAAAGTAACAAGGATTTTTCTTGCTAGCTATAAACATTCATTACAAATATCGCAAAAATAACAAATGTAACAAGATTTAAGATTTAGAAAAAGGTGAAGGCAAGAAGGGCCCCGAAATGTCTGCAAATATCGCAAAAGTAACAAGGATTTTCCTTGCTAGCTAAAAACATTCATTACAAATATGGCAAAAATCGCAAGAATGACAAATTTAACGAAAATCAAAACTTAGAGAGGGAAATGGTAAAGTAGGGCTCAAAAAGACCGCAAATTTCGCAAAAGTAACAAGACTTTTCCTTGATATGTGAAATGACTGAGCAACAAATACGGCGAAAATAGTAAGGATGACAAATTTTACCAAAATCTAGACCAAGAAAGGGAAATGGTCAAGTAGGGCCTCGAGAAGTCCGCAAATTACGCAAAAAATTGCAAAAGAAACAGGACTTTTTCTTCCTATGAGAAAGGATTTAGTAACAAATATGATGAAAACAGCAAGAATACAAATTTAACAAAATTCTGCACTAGTTGAACAACAACCACCAAGTGAATATTATTAAGATGTGTATGCCCATTCATTTATTTTAAATAACAATATCAGTTACAAACGTGAAGCTACTTAGAATTACTGTCAGTAGCAAAATACTGTAACATCAATCAGTGTATGCTTCGTTCTTAATTCCATCAACGTACAGCTACAATGCATTAAAAGGAGTTTCGCTCACAGAACGGGGCAAATTTTAGAAACGAAACGGAAACGTAAGCAGAACTTTTCATAGCCAGGAACCCGTCATAACAATCGCTACAAAATATCAACAATAGCCAATTGGGGGAAATGAAAATGGGTCATCAGATCCGCGCATTGTACATGTATGTTTCTGTCCAATACCCATAGTTTTTGAACAGGGATTACCAGTAATCTGGTGATATTTCTCTTTTAAATTAAGACTTATAGTTGAACAACAACCACCCGGACACGTCATAAGCGGTTCTAGAATGACCCTACTTAACAAGTTTCGTCTGGCTGGAGGAAAAGCAAAGGTGTTGATGGTATTCAACTCCCTAAAACAAAAGAGGCTTGGGTCTGTAACACATGGAAAGAACCGTTTAAGTATTTATCTTTACCTAAGTCCACTTTTTCCACATCATTCGTTTTAGATACTCATCCTTATTGCAGTTGATTCAGGACAAATTGAATCGATATTTTACAAAATAGTGAAACCCAACAGAGTTTGTCTAATGGCCGTGGGTTGTGGGTCGCGGGTACAAGTCATGGGTCGTGGGTGTGGGTGTGGGTAAAAGTCGTAGGTGTGGGTAATGCTTAAAAATTAATTTTAACCATAATTAATAATTAATAAGTAATTAATAATTAGCACTAATAGTCTACTATTGTATAAGTTTTTGATTTTTCCAAATACAATGCATGAAAATGGGGGGGGGGGGTTGGGTAAAGGCAGGAACCCACAGGAGCTATTTTCAGGACTAGTATAATCTCTTGATAATATTTTGAGAAAATTTGTTTTGGTCAAACGCTTGAACAACACGCGCACAAGTTACTTAATGCTAAAAAGAGCAAATCGGAAAATTAAGGAAGCCGGGATAAGTTCCATATAATTGATTCCAATTGGTAGACACAAAAGAAAAGCAACGAGTTTGGGGCAAAAAACAATTTATTGAAGTACAGGCTGTAAAATAAAACTTTTAGAAGGGTGGGAAGGGTAAAACAGGCCAACAGGAAATATGGACTGGACTCTGGACTGGACTTTGGACTGGACTTTATTAAACGAAGTTAATATTTAACTAATAATATGACGATTAACAATCTCTATTTAATTATTAACCAGCAGGGAATTTTTTCCACACTTTCAACACCTTTTTTAGAATGCATGTGTTTTTCAAAAGGAACATCTCGTGCGTGTGCTATTTTAGGAATGTAGTTCGATTCAATCACATTCAAAGGGGCAAAACACTAGAAAAGTTATGGGAAAATAATTTAAAAAAATAATTGATGTATGAAGCTGGGAAGGAAAAATACGTTTGCTTTTTTTAAAATTTTGATTCATAATATATAATACATAAAAAAGAGGCAAATTTATTTGGTGAACTCAAAAAATGAGATTTAAAAGCAGACATCTGTACTTTCAAATCAGTGAATAAAATTAAACAAGAAAGGGATTGGCTTTTCTTGCGGTCACGTATCGTATATCGAATGTCGCCCTTCAAAATTTACAGGATATTACATGGTGGGGAAAAGATAATATGAATTTTATGTTCGAATGGCAAGAACAATATCTCACAGGTGAGCGTATGTAATAAAACGTAATATACGCTGAACAACAAAAACTATAAAATACCAGGCTGTCTATCAAGTTATGTGGGTTCTTATCATTACAGCTATTTCAAACCACTTCTCTCTCCGAAAGGAGCTCTTGTACTGCACACTGCAATATAAACTCTAGGTGTATACCAAGACTCGCGCTCTTGGGGGAACACCTCCATATTGTCAGATCTAAAACTCTTTTTGCTCTTTATTTGTAATGGAAGAAAAGTCTTTGTGTTGTTTTGAAGTTTAGTAACCTCGGACAACGGATCACCCCTATAGTGGACATTTCTATGACGTTTGCAGTGAAGTTCTTATCACACAAACGTTCATTTCACACGAAATCACGCTAATGCAATTGTGCCGATAACACTAAAAAATTAAGTTGACATGTTTTTTTTTTTGTGTATGTTTGCTTGTACTCCAGTTCCGATGGTAGTTTGTAAAAGACGATGACAGCAGAAATATAAGAAAAGAAAGTGACGAAGCCACTCTAAATTATTGTGTAGTTCATTTGTGCATTGTATGGACTGAGCAGTCGAAAAAGGACGATTGTCTAATTCGTACAAGGGGTTTTTTATTACGGTACATTAAGGGGTGTTAAACATTTCCGAAACAAAAAGATATTCCTGACAAGATATCTCAAAGCAAGAGAATTTTAAGGTGTTGTGGCTCCCTCCCTGTTTCATGTGCATCTGTGCATTGTGTTCGGCTACTGTCTTGAAAGCACTATCGGATAGCTCTTCTATTTGATTAAATTTTAGCTTGGATGAGTTCGCGTGATTAATTTAGATAACATGGACAAGAGTTTTAAGCCAAGTACTAGTTACGCTGTAGTTGTAAGTGGATTGGAGTCAAACTATAATTATGATGAAACTTCGCGTAGCTGGCTTACGGGCGTACCAAGTGGAAAATGAAGAGGAGGCCACGACTATTGCTTTGGCTAAATCGCTCAAAGTGTCAAGGTAGTTAATTATTTTTGTTGTCCAGTTTTAACATGCAGTAATTTTCATCTTTTGTTGCCTTAAGTAAGCTACCGTCCTTGTTTCTGATAATGTATCCTTCGCTGTTCCCTTAGGAGGAACGAATCGATTCTTCCAGTGACAATGATAACGATGACTATTTAAACAGGCCAACACCTGGCTTTAAAGGTTATGTAAAGGTTAATCTGACATTTTTTGACATTAAAACAGGTTATAAACCATCCCTCATTGGTAATGTAAATGCTGTCGTAATAGTGCATTTTATAAAACAAAGTGTTTTTTTTTTTCTTTAAATGAAGGTAAAGAAAGAGAAAACACGGCAATTTGAGTCGTGGGAAGAAGAAGAGTATTCCCCGGGAATTGCACGCCTTCCAATTGGAACTTATCAATATAAAAAGGTATGACACGGAAAACTAATTAACGCTTACAAGGCTCAAAATTAAATGTTTTGCAGGAAAAGCAACCAGATGTGATCATCGTCAGTGATGATAAAAGCAACAATGGAAAAGGCGCTGGAACAAAAAAAAACGTAAGTAACATTTGCTCTTTTCTGATAATTTTTAGTTGTACAACACTTGCCAAAACGTAGGTATGTAAGTTAAGAAATTATTTGATGAGTCTATATTATCTAATTTCCATTACTAAATGGCACATAACACGCAAAAGAGCTAACAGATATTCTACCATATTATATTGTCTGTTCTTTTATAGCGTTACTTGTTACCTGCGTCATGGAAATATAAGCGCTTGAATTTGTAATGTATTGTTATTATTAGTTTTGTTTTGCGGTCCATCTGATCGGTTGGATAGAAAGTGTGTGTCATTGCTGTTTATTTACAAAAAAAACCTACATGTAGGAGTCATTCGATCTCATGCTTCTTTCTCTTTATATTTTGACCGAAAACTTTATCTTCAAAGTTTCCTAATGTCACTGGGAAAAAAACAAGAAAAAGGAAACATTTTGATATTTCGAGTGGCTCGAAAGAAGGACGAAGAAGCAGTGTACGTATGATATTGGAATTACATGCATGAAGACTATTATTAGTTTTTTGAATATGGGCCCCACTAAACCACATTATCAACCCTTGCTGGTCTATTTTGGTTTATAAGTGTCTGTTTCGTGAGCAGCGCAAATAGCAATAGATTTTTTAAGAAAAAATTGTTTCAAGTATTCCAATAGCATCTATGTAGCTCTCAAGTCATATATTGATGTACTTATTTGCAATTCCTTGCTTTTTTCATAAGTTGGTTGCACAGGCGAAAAAATTAAAAGGAAAGCATCAGCTGTCATACTATCCAGCGATTCAGAGCAACCAGAAAGCTGCACTGTACGTATTAATGTAGCCGCAGGGGCCGACCATTTAACTTTTAAGGGGGTAGGTGGGTGATTTTGAAAAGACAAATTCCTGCAAGCGCTTGTTGGAAAAAAAATGCGTGCAACGCAAATGGAATAATAATAATAATAATGTGTGGTTCCAGTAAATATCCATACCCCCACCACGGAGGGAATTAGAAATTCCAGGGGGGTGGGGGGTCAAAGGCCCAGGAAATTCCGGAGGGGTGGGGGGGTTGGAGGCGAAATTCATGTCCAGATGGTAGGAAATCGATCGACTCACTTCACGCGTTAGTAGGCGCCACATACCAACTTTCCTGGGACGATTTAAAGTTATAAGTAGTTAAATTACGGTACTTCCAACAGCGCTGCAGCTAAAGAAGGTTTTCCTTTATCCTTATAGTGCTTTGGAAGCATACTAGCACCAAATAAAGACGATTTCGTCGAAAGTAGCCGCCATTACTCATTACCAGTTTCCAAAGATTACAACAAACAGGAGTGGTTACCTGGGGGTTGCCAGGTCGTTTCGCTTTCGCAAAATTTATAAATGACTGTCAGATACTGTTCATTTTTCAGGTCGTTTGAGAATCAACCAAGCACACGTGTTTTTGAGCTTGCACACGTTGAAACTTATTTCTAAGTAGGCGTTTTTTACTTTTCGTGGAACTGGATTTTTGCACACGGCATATTTCGATCGAACTGAAGTGAAAGATTTGAAGCTCGACGAAGAAGACACACTGCCCGACCGCACGGCCCCATGCGTCTATTTTGTTCATTCAATCACTCAATTTTGCCGCTTATTTTCCAGTCTTTCATTAGGATTCCGCTGATTAAATTCGATTAATGGCCAAGTGATCCTTATCTTTCAATCTTGTTTTGCCGACACGATCGATAATCAAATCAATTAACAGAATGGTTATGTGAATATTTCAACCTTCGTTCTACGAGCGTTCATGCGTGAAGCGTTAAAAACGAAGTCACCAACGTTGGTTCATAGTTCAGTAGAATTACTTCTCTCAGTAAACAAAGATTCAGTTTGCATCTCAACAAATCGGAGAGACGTGAAATGCGGGGTATATTTCTCGTGCCAGCTGAAGAAGCCGAGCGCAAAAATTCTTCAAAATAGAAATATTTTAGAAACGACAAAAACAAAATTATAAAATAAAAAATATAAGTTTTTATTAGAACAAATAATGCTATATACATTACTTTACTCCCGAAACAGTTTTTTGGTTTGGATTAGAAAACATAGCCAATTTTCTTTACGTTGTTTTGCCGCCGGAAAATACTGTTTTCGCAATACCCTGGTCACGGAGTGTTATATTTTATTATATAAAAAAAATTATCCTCAACGTCCCCCGCACCTCAGCCGACAAGATCAAGAGCCAGTGAATCTGTTTGGGCATCCTTTTATTGAAGGAACCGAGAGGGCCTCAGGACTCGAGAGCAGCCCCAGGAAGGGAGGGAGGGAGGGTAAATCAAACAGCTCAATCAGCCGAGCGAACGAAACTAAAGGCGATCGAATTACTCAGTGCAATCAGTCAACGCCAGGCGGAAACGGTGTCGGGTCCTAAGGCAAATTAAGTTATTCCTCTGGAATATCAATACACACGGCAAAAAGAGTGAAACAAAAAAGGTTTAGTAGGAAACGAAAAGTACAAGCACGGAAAGATATGCTTTGTAAACGACCGTTCGACATTTTGGAGGGGTTCTTTTTTAGTTTAAACAATGAATAATAATTATTTACGCCAAAGAGAAAATTTGAATTAAAAGCTACCTTGTTTAAAGAAAAAAGGGAATGAAATCTCATTTATTCTGTTTTGCTTTAGTTTAATGTATTTTATCTGCTCTAACAAAGTTAAGAATCAGGGGGTAACGGTCTAACACAACATATGCAAAAAAGCAACGGAAGTTTTCAGTCAACTCGAATAAACTTGAAATATAAAATGTTTGCACCTTAAAGTCAAACCACACAGGCTAAATACTTTTTGTAACGTATACGAAGGGGACTCATTCACTGTCTGATGAAAGATAACCATCTTTTTCTTGCTGATCTGCAGCGTCTAGATTGTCTAAAAGTTTCCTCTTTATGTCAAGAGCCTTCCTCAAAGCGTCGTGAGTCCTGCGGAGTTCCGTCAGATTGGCTGCCAATTCCCTCTCCCGTTTCTCAATCTTCTCGACAGCAATTCGGCGCTGGTCACCATTAGTGGACTTGAAGAGTTCAAATCGTTCTTCCATTAATGCATTCTGGCTCTTGCTTAGCGTTTCGTGCGCACTTTCCACCCTCTTACGGTTTCTTTCGATGGTTTTGTTGGAACTTTGCATCTTTTTCAAAACAGCATTTGACAAGTTACAGGGCTGGACGATTTCTCCTTGCATTTTCTCCATGTCTTCTTTGAGATGCCGGGTCTTCTCAAGTGTCCATGCAACATTAATAGCACCTTGGATCTCGCCAGGTTTAAATGCCTTGAGGTAGCTGTTTGAGCAGATTTCTTCAGCCTTCTCGTTCCAGAACTTTTGGTATACTTTCTGAATACCTGTACACCTTTCTATCTCGCTTTCAGTAAAGATTTTAACTTTCCTTGCCCTGGCAGCTGAATAGGCATCAGATTTTACTTTCTGCGGACGCGAATGGCCAGTGGCAAAGTCCAAGATCGTGGGCTGACGTGATATCTTGCATCTTTTCGGAGCCGGAGATTCCACGTCTGTGATTTCCGCTTGCAAACTGGGTTCCTCTATACCACTTTCTTTGGTGATTTTTAAGCTAGCTGTTGTTCCCGTCGCTGCGGACTCCTCGGCTGTAGGGTTAGCCTCCTCTCTTACAAGGTAGATCGCTTTCTCGTCTGTTTTAATATCGAAGCATCTTGTTATCTTCATACCAGCCTCCTGCTTTGCTCCAACAACAAGACGTTTGTTGTTAACCAACCTGGTAAATTTGTACGGGAAGTTAAGAATATCATCAACTTGTTCATAAAGGACGTTCTTCCGAAAGCTTTCAACTGTCAGGTCTTCGTCGTCAACAGTCACAGAGCAAGATAACTCCTCGTTAACGTAGAGCAAGATTTCGCTCATATCTACACTGGCACGCAAACTGGAAAAAATGTGATCAGTTCAGTTTTCATATGGTTTTGACACCATTTACTAATTTCCTGAATAATTGTCACCAGTGAACCGGAAACCGCAAGTGATCGGGATTTGTTGTTTGGCCTATTGTTTATATGCTACAATTGACAAGCGAGTGATTGACATCTCAATATTAAATAGCCTTGAAGTGGTCGAATACCAATAAATTAAAGTGTGAAAGATTTATAATTTAAAGTCTTTTACTGCCAGTTAATGCTAAGTTTCGTACTTGAGCTCAACAACATTAATTTTGTATGTGGATTGTATCGGATCGTCAATGGCTTTAGTGGACTTAAGGCGCTTGGCTTCATGTCGTAAGGACTTCAATCAGTACTTATCATTGTGTGAAATATTGGAGAAAAAGTACGGCGGAGTATCATTTAGCTTGCGGGACGAGGATGTTAGCCAGCATCAAATTGATAGAGTTTCCTTGCAAATCATCCCAGATTCCTTTAAAGAACCGTTCTTGCCTGTACGTTCTACCGGTGATGGAAACTGTCTTTTTAATTCTGCCAGCATTGCAATTTGTCAGGATGAAAGACTCGCGCCTGAACTGCGACTTCGCACCAGTATTGAACTTGCCATTCACCGCGATTTTTACAGAAATCATCCAGTGTTGGGAGCAGCTAAAATCCAGTTCAATTCAAGAAAAGATGGCGCCGGTTTCCTCCCTATGGAATCGCTCTTTGATCTCACTTGTTTCAACTCAGAGTCAGAGAGCGTTTTTGCTAAAGAAGGTTTCGAAGCAGCATTCCTAAACAAGGTGATGGTTTTGTCAGTGAACTTCACTTATAGTGGTACTTTGCAAATCATGGGTCTGGCAAGCGTCGTTGGTGTCTCGCTTGAAACTTTATACCCAGATCAAACAAATAAATTGTTGTCTATTTACCAAAACGCATTTCTTCCCAGAAATAGCAAAAACAGCGACCAAGTTCTTCGAATTATGTGGACAAATACAAGTGGATGGCCAGATCGATCTAAAGAATTCAAAGTAAATCACTTTGTTCCTCTGTTACGGAAAAGCTCGCACGAAGGAAAGCCCGATGCCGATTGGAAATTTGTTACTCATAAAAGAAAGCATACCAACAGCCAATGGAACAGTGAAAAAGGGTTAAAACGCCAAGGAAAAAATGCGGGTTCATCTCAGTCAGCAAAGAATCGTAAACCGCACCAAAGCTATGCATCGCGCAAAGAAACGCAACAGGCGGAAAATGCGAAATTTGTCAAAGGAAAAGGCACAATGCAAAGTAATGGTGCGGCTAAGCGCAACCGAAGCAAAGACGACACTGAAAACACTAAAACAGAGCGAAAATTGGAAACAAATGACAACCCAAAGCAGCAATCTTGGTCTGTGGGACTTAAAGGTGAAAAGGTATCACATAAGAAAAAACGCAGCGCAAAACCAACACACAATCCAACGTGTGTTACGGCGCAAAAAAAGAAGACCTCTGAACGGTGTCCACGCGGCGAAAACGCGACGGAAACTGAGAGCAAAAAGACCACGGCCAAACAAGAAAGTACAAGACTAACTGCTGGAAACTCTAAAGAAAGTGATAAGACTGTGAGGAAGGAGAGTGAGAGTAAAAGCACCGCCGAACAACAAATTGAAACACCTGGACCTTTGCAGACTAGGGAAAACTCCAAACAGGGAACTTTAAAGGACGAGATCAGTGAAAAAGGGGTGGAAAATGTACGTGTAAACAGCGGAGTTCAACAAATAAAACATAAACGAGTGACAATGGAGACCGAGAACGTAACTAGATTTGAGGACGAAACGGATAAGACAACGATGGGTCGTGAAAAGATTGCCACGGTAAAAGAACAAACGGGAGAAACACAGGACACAATGTTGCCCGAGAAAAACCTCGAAGAGACTCCCATAATGGTTGAAGTAAATGAAAATTCAGAAAATACCAACAGAGACGACCAAAACATGGAAACCGAGAATGAAAATCAAACTGCTAAACAAGGCATGGATTCTAATGGAAACAAAAGCAGCTTACTTATTTGAGCAATACTTAAAGCGACGGTCATCGTTACCAATTCCGTGCGCTTCAAAAAAGTTCTACTTTAAACAAAACTTAAGTGCAACTAAAAATAGTACGCGAACTGCACGACGGGCAGAATTACCATCACTACAAGGGCCAAACAATGAGATGAAATCACTTCAGCGAAGTAAAGTTGACAGAACCCTCCTAGAGAATATTGAAAGAATTGAAAACGAACTGAACATCTGTAAAGATAAAACAAAAAGAGCAGAATTAATGGGAGCTATGGATGTGGCTAAAGAAATTCAAAAGAAAATACTTCTCTCGACCATGGATGCTGCAAAATTATACAAAGAATCAAAAGCTGCTTTCTTAAACAAAGAAGTTAGTGACTATTTTTGCGCTATTGATACGTATGAAAAGCTGGCAAAACACCTTAACATCGATCAAATATACATCGACAAAAAGGCCTTTCTGGTTGAATCAAGGGGTTCTTCGATAAGAGAAGTAGTAGATCATACAGTAACTGTTTTGGAGAATCTGCAGCTGAGCAACGATGTAGCTGACAATGTTCAGTCAACCCTAAAAGGTAAATTCAATGATGTTTTGCAGTATCTTGATACGAAAAAAGACAGGGATGTTTTCGAAGCAATCATTGCAAAAATAACAAGCATAAAAAGTGTTGTTTCTCTTAAAGAAAAACATTTCAAAGGCAGTGTACGTGGACATGTAAATGACTTGGATTCAAATCTGGATAAATTTAAACAAATGCGATCAGATCTCGAGGTAAAGGCTGCCACAACAGAAAAGACCACAGCTCAACAACGTGCAAATATTCAGCGAGCTACTTTGAAATTAAAAAAAGAAATGTTTAAATCAATTGCAGATGGCCGAGGCAGGCAACTAAAATGCGAGGAATTTCCTGAGCTCGCCCATTACATCGAGTTTGCATTTGGCGAGGGCGACAGAGTTCTTCGAGGTGGAGGTGGGCTCGAGGCTGATCGGCGATTGTTGGACACGACTCTTTTTAAAGCCACTGATAATGCCACTGTCATGCGTCATGCGAAAGAGTTGATAAATCGAGTGAGACCGGATTTTAAGATCTCTACCTCCTGCCTGTACACGTACACAATGAATTACAGGAGAGGCTCAAAACAAGCGGAAAGACACCATCACGGCAAAGGAGTTAACGCCAATATTTCCCTCCACAAAGCCCCGAACACAAGCCAAAACATTTATCCGGTAAATGCTCATTGGTCAACCTCTCATGTAAACTACCTAATTGATTCAGTGTCTGAAAATGTAAGCGGTTGTTTCCTGGATTCAAAAGACACTAAGTGCATTATATGCGGGGATATTGCACCCGTTTTGAAACCCGGAAAAAGTTGGTCAAATTTCCAAACACCTGACCACTCTTTCGATCAATCAAGAGTGAATGCGGTCACACCCATGACCCATCTCTTTATGGACACACCAAAGATCTCTGATATTGATTTGCAAATCCCCGGAACTGACAGCATTATAAATGTCACTAGATCTGGAAAAGCAATAACTCTGATTAACTTGTCCCTCAGTGAACCAGAGACTGTTTTCCGCGTTTTTAATGAATTGTTTTATCTAATGACTCTTCCGTCGCTGGAGAAATATTTTCGAAATCCAGAAACAGGACAACTGAAAGAAGTTATGGGGTTTATAGTTGACAATGGTCCTTCTGAATCCCCGTCAAGTTTTCTCGTGCAAATGCTGCTTGTTCGGTTTTTGAAATTTCTTAACCTGGATAAGGTAACGCAAAGAGCTTTTGCAGAGTACCTAAGCAAAAGGAATCCTGTAGAAAGGGTTCATGCCATTGAAAACAGGGCATTGTCTAGTCATGGCCCTTTCTGTTCCAAAGCAATTCACGAGCATGTGTCTCCGGGAAGCAAGGAGCACAAACAAAACATGGAACAAATGGCAAGCGAAGTTTGCAAATGCATAGGCAATGCAGTTTACAATAAGGGGCCAATACAGTGCTTTCGGGGGATTGGTGCAGACGACAAGATTGTCTTTAACGACGAGAGCACCTTGAAGTCGTTTAGTTTACTTTCCCATGAGAGAAGAAAACAGGACGAAACTACATACGAGCCAGTGAAAAATTATATATTAGAGTATCTGGAAAATGTTTGGCACGTAGAGAAGAACTTTAAAGGGTGCTACAGCGAGGACTCTCGCACATTGACATCGGCAAAAACGGCGTGTATTGATAAGTACAGTGTATCCATTTTCCGGGAAAACGACGATTGGAGGTCAGGGAAACCTTTGGAGAGGTTTGATCGTCAGCCTCTCCCCGACTACGAGAGATGGAAAGAGAGCGGGGAGCTTCATTACCTCAGTTATGAGGCAAGACGTGACTTTCCAAGGGGACCTTGGGATGAATGTCCTGGCTTCTTTCTTCCAGAAAAATTACTGGAATCTGCTTTCCGTGTCTTACCTTCTCCTCTGGAAGACGAAATGAGGGCAATAGCCCACCTAGCTTGGATCACTGTCGAGGAAACATCGCAGTTTTATGCCAATGCGCAGAAACAGTTAAGACAGCAAAAAGAAGAAGATCTGAAACGAGAAGCTTGGAAGTTGCATCCTCTCTACAAAGAAAACAGGGCAGCTCTCATTGAGAGAGCCGGAGGCTGTTTGAACCCGAATGTAAAGAAGTACGAACTGGTGCAGCAGATTGTGGAAAGCAGTGGCGAGGCTGAAAATTTTGTCAGCATGCTCTCAGAAGAAGATCTTTATGATGGAAATATTTCTTCCATACCCAGTAGTACGACAGGACTGATGAAGCTTTCGGTGGCACATTAAAGAGCCATTCTTAGAGCGCATGATGTCTTGGAGGTTGGTGCAAAAGAAGAACTAATTGTTAGAGTTGGACTTCTTAAGGCAGGCCACCAAGAAGCGGCTTTTTCAAGTGAACGTTTATCCATCCTCCATCAAATTACAACAGCTAGGAACTTCTACGTAATCAGGTCTCGTGCTCTCGAATTATTCGTAAAAGGACATTTGCTCATGGCAAAACGGAAACACTGACTACCCGAAACAGTTGCCTCCAAGGTTTGTTGAAAAACAGCCCACCTACAATCGATGCAACTTCTTCTAGGCGTGATCCAGAGATCATCTTTGCAACATTAGAAAACAAATTGTTAGAGCTAGAGGAAAAGTCAAGATTAAATGTTGTCAAACAAAACCCAACGAGGCTACCAAAAAAGGATAAAATGGGGGTCAAATGTTCAAAAGAAGTGCAAAAGAAGATCAGCGAAGACGTTCGAAGATCTGAAAGAAAAAGGAAACAGCCAGCAAAATTAAAAGATTGTAGCGATGGTCCAAATTTTCTCACGCATGTTGGCACAGTTGTAGATGTTCTTTGGACTGAGAAAGACCTTGAAGGGACAAACTGGGACCCTGGATGGTACCGCGGAGAGGTACAACGATACGACGAAAATGATGACAAATTTTTGTGTTTTATTTCAAGGATCGTGCTGTATATGGTTTAAACGTAACCGGTGCTTTTGCCGATGGCATCATTCGTTCTGTTGAAAGCCAGTGAACTGCTGCTTGAATGACTGCGAAAAGACATTGGAAAAGAACAGTATAGTATATGTAAGATGAGAGCCTTATGTTGTTTTTCAACAAGTTTGCGACTATTTACCTGGAATTAACGCCAGCCACCTCTAGACTTGGTTTCCCCTCAGCTAGAATTCCCTCTTACAATGATCATCTATATTATCAGGGGACTCGACAATTTATTGCTAAATTTAAAACAAAATTTGCTTCCTTTGATAAGTAGTTGCAAACAGTTGACAGCAACATCAGGTTGCAACTGTTTACGCTGTTGTTTTAAAAGCACAAAGCAATAGGTTAAAATTAATTGAAATGAATGGTTCTTAAACTGCATTGGAAACAGCATCTGGGTTCAATATAAACGCAGGTATGTATTCAAGTTCAACACTGAGAAAAAGACATCCTCGGTGGCCCAGGGGCAGTTAGTCGGGGCGAACGAAGTATAAAACACGACGAAACTCGGAGCAACGAATGTTTTCAAGAACTGAAAACATTCTTCGCTCCGAGTTTCGCAGTGTTTACTTCGTTTCGCCCCGACTAACTGCCCCTGGGTCTCCCAGGATGAGAATTTGGGTGAAATAAACACTGTGGGATCCAGGGCTTTGTAGATGTCCGTGGTGGACTGGTAACTTGCCAATTAATGTGTTTGCAGGGACAGTCGTTTGCAGGATACTCGTCGAGAATGACTGCTTTTTGAAGTATCTTTACATAATTAGAGACTGGAATTTGGCGAGATGAGTACAGAAAACTTACCATTTACTCGTTTGTCTCTCTTTTTCTCTTCTTCATTGCATCATTTCGTAAAAATATATACGTCGTTAGATGTGCTTGCGATCGTGTCCATTTCAAGCTAGTACGGGAAATTAATTTCGCAGCAGATTTTGTAAACTTTCAGCTCAAAATTTTGTTTCCTTGCGTACGACTAGTACGGTAGTACCTTCCATCGAGTACTGGCAATACTATATTTTACGTATTAGACCAGCTTCTGTGTACAAAAAGGAAAGTTAAGGTTACGTATTTAAGCTAATTCGCGACTTTTAACTTACACGTGTACGCAACGTTAACAACATCGTCTCAAATACATGCCTGACGATACATACACGGCCTCTTGTTTGTTGATTGCAATGAAGAATATAATTTCCAGGGGGTATGGGGGGTGGTCGACATTTTTTTGGAATTTCCAGGGGGGCAGGGGGTTACCGCGTCCTCGCTAAAATGGAAAATCCGAAGGGGTGGGGGGGTCCTATATAAAATTCCCTCCGTGGTGGGGGTATGGATATTTTCTGGAACTACACAATAATAATAAAAACCTGCAGAGCAAAAAAACAAAAAACAAAAAACAAAAAAAAAAGAATGTTACAAAGCAGAAAAAATATCCTGCAGAGCATTGAGAAGAAAAAAAATATCCTGTACACCAGGTTTTGAGAAAAAAATCTCTTGGCCACCAGAAATCATCCCCCCTCTCAAAAGTTAAATGGTTGGCCCCTTACTCATGGCTCATGATCAGTGTACCTATAGTGGCCAGTTTCCCTCAATGTGCTTGTAAGAGATGGAGTTTTTCCTCACAATTGGCTGTTCATGCATTTTCCTGTTCGAAAGTTTTCCCTGCATATATTTTTTTTATTAACGCAATGATTTAACCTAACTTTAGTCAGAAATGATCTCTCAGGAAAGTCTGCCTTCAAAAAGGCTTCCAGTAACGTCATATATAACCCCCCAAAAGGGTGCGCAACTGAGAAAAAAGCTCAATTTGCAATAATAAATTTACACTCTATTCTATATCCACTGGCTCTGTAGGTTATTCCTAAGGCTTTTTGTCACTACTTTCCAATAACTCACAAATAACGCCTCTGCGCCCTCTGCAAAAAAATTGAGAAAATGGTGCATAATTATGGTAATGGCTGGTCATGTGGATACACAGTTAAACAGTTGTAAGAGAAAAATTAAGGGAATACGTGTGTGAAAGATTTAATTTAGGAGAGATACTTCAATTCACACCAGCAAAACTCTGAAAAAGAACCTGTTAAGTCTGAAATTTGAAACAGGTTCTTCTTTTCGGTAATGTACGGAGCCCAAACAAGGGCAAAGAAACGTACAAAAAAGTGTAATGCACGTGCATGCGAATGGCTCAATAAAAATATTTCCATCCGTATTTTATACAGGCTGATGGCATCAGTGGACATGATGAACCGGGACCTTCTGGTTATTCTTGCCTGTCCAGTAAGCCAGAAGTGATCGATTTGACGAACCATCTCTCACTAGCAAAAATAAAAAAGGCAGGGTACAAACAGTGTCACAGTACTTATCTGGAGTATGTTCTACGTGTATAATGTTTTCAAAATTACAGGCTTTACTTTAAGCTGAGGGCAACAACGAAGTCCACACCTAAAGCATGCAAAATGACGAACGTCTCGCATTTCGTTTGGGAGCCCGAGAACCATAGAAATAAGGGAATCTTGTAAGCATATCAATACCATTAACAGGAGCGAATCTAGGGGGAGGGTGCAGGGGGTGTGCACCCCCCCCCCCCCCCTTGAGATGAGCGGCGGTTTCTTGATACAACTGGTATTCTACCAAAAAAAACACCATGTGGTTTATTGGTGTTGAAGTAGAACAAGAGACGATTGCATGCCCTCCTAAAAAAAATTTCTGGATCCGCCCCTGATTAAATAGGAGAATCCCGCATGTATTTTTTCATGGTCATAAAAGCTGGCAGCGGCATCGTTGTCGGGCGCGTAGGACGACGACGTCGGCTATACAAAGAAATAGTTCAACCTCCCCATGAGACCTTGGTTAACGTTAAAGGTCAAATGAACCTAAATTATGTTATTCTTTTTGTAAAAGTACTCAAAAGCAAAGACCATTTATTTTTGAGTAACTTGGATAGTGTTATCTATGAAATAAATCACTTTCCAGCGGATAAGTATAAGGGAAACCAGATTGATTATTTACTGGTGAGAGATTTATCAAGCGGGTTAGCGTTATGCACCTTTTGAATAACTGGGGCTGCTCGCTAAGTTACAATTAACTCAACTTTTGTTGCCCTCTACCTTCTTGTTTGTTTGTTTCCTAATTTGAAAGAACTTTGCCTACGCAGCCGAGTAATTGCTTTCCAAAATGTGTGTTCCGTCAGTTTATCAACACCGACTTGACTCAATATTTTCCCATTATTAATAGGGACTCATCTGCAGAATCAGAGACAACCGATGACGAGGGAATACCAGACAACGTTCCCAAACAAGGCAAACAAAGAAAGTGTGACCCTGAGAAGTGGGATAGTATTCCAGTCGCGGAAGTAGAGAAACTTCCACAAGGCATAGACGGTTTGGTAAAATACAACATTGACCGATACCTCCCATGATATTGTTATTGCTAAAACCTCGAAGGAAGTTAGCTCCGCACTGCTCGTGGATGGTCGGAGGTGGAAGAAACGCAATGGAAAAAAAGGGAGAGATGCGGTATTCAGACTGTAAGGGCTCTTTCCGATGCATTAATACAGTGGCCTCTGTGTCCAGTTCAGAGTGACAAACACGAGACAATTTAAAAATGGGTCGAACAACGACCAAGCCTCTTCAGTATGTGGAGATGCGGCTGAATTTGTAGCTTGTACTGCAAGGCGCTATGTAAAGTACGGCAAAAGAGGCGTACAGGTGTTTCATTGTGGGAACCACACGTGCCCCGTAACATCAAGGCCGGAGAAACCAACTGAACGTGTGAAGGAAATGATAAAGAAACATCCTCGCTTGAAGCCGGCAGAAATACAGCCTGCCTTTGTTCTGTCATCGTTGCAGACGGAGGAAGACTGGGAGAAGGTAGAAAAACAAGCAGCACAACTGCTCGACTGAAAATGGATTTAAAATAAAAAACAAAGGGTGCGCCAAGAAATCCATCCAAGTGGTGAAAATTTTGAAGCAGTGGTGACATTGAAACAGTACTGTGACAAAAAGGACAGCCTCTTAATATTTAAAGACAATGATCGGCGCAGCAATCCTTATAAACCATCTTTTGTTTTTAAAACCAGTGAGGATAAAATGAAAACAGCTTTGAATATGGACAGGAATGGTGAAAATTTTTTGAAAGAAGAATATTGCTTTTTTGATGGAAAAGTTAAAAGGTGCAGAGATTTTGTTACGCTTACGGCCGGTGTACACCATCCGCTGCTAAAAAGGCAAATACTTCTTGCTGTTATGGAAACTGAACAAGAGAACTCAGAAAACATTGAGCTGTTTTGGACTCTTTTTAATGAGGGTCTACGAAAAGTCTCAGGTGACAACAACACGGTATTTAATCCTCTAGGCTGGTGCACCGACATGGCCGGAGCTAACATGAATGGCCTGCAGCAACTTTTTGGGGACGATGCCCCAAGTTGCATAAAGAGTTGCGAGTTTCAAAGAGAGCAAGAACAAAATGGCCCGAAATTTAGGGCAAGATGCAGGCGAGACTTTTAAAGACCTGTGCGAACATCTTCTTACATGCAACTTGAAGGAAACTTATTTAGAGGTTGAGAAATCGTTGGAAGAATTCATTAACGAAAAACCAGATAAGCAATTTCTTTCCTTCTGGTTGAGCTGGTGGGATAACAGGAGAACATTTCACCTTCAGTACATTTGCTCCGACCCACGCGCCACGGATGAATTAGGCCGAGGTAATCCATGCCGGGTGGGCTCATAAAGATCCGTCAAACCTTTCCCTTCTCGACGCAGCTCACACAGACACTAAGGACAGCATCCTTCTCGCGGTTGAACTCATGTCCATTAAGCAAGCGACTTCAAAAGGTGGAGCTGGCCCCTCTTATGAAGAACGGAGAACAAAAATGCACCGCCGAGAAGTAGGAAGGGCAGCCCAACTTGGAGACGAAATCATGGGAGTAGCATCGGAAAATGGTCTTTTAGTTGACCCTAATTTGGGGCATCGTCCTCCGGAGAACAAGACGACTCGCAAAAGGAAACAGCAGAAGGCTCAATCAAGTGTCACTTCACTGAATTTGCAGCAACAGAAGTTAAGGAACTTGGGTTTCTCCTCGCAGCAAACACAGCGGCCAGACCAAGCTAAAGCCCTGCAAATACCGCAGACATTTGCGAGCGTCCAGTCCAATTCTGCTCTTCAGTCAAGCGAAGTAATGCAACTAAGATGCTTGCCGGCCACAAGTCACCACATGGAGCATCCATTACCAACTCTCATGGGGCCTTCGTATGATCATCACCATCCTCAAACGCTGGCAGGTGGCTGTACTGTTCAACAGCGTGACCCTTCGACCACAGGGCAAGATTATTGGCAGCCAGCACGCCTTTCCGGTGCCGAAGGTTGGCATTCCGGATATTCTCCTCACAGATATGAGTTGGTTACGTTGCCAGGCAATGTAAGGAAGTGCTATGGTTGTGGGGCTGAGTTTACTGAAAGGCACAGAAATTCTCCCAACAACATCGTGGTAAAGCATGTGGACAGGCGACTTGTTCGTAGAGATGAGCATACAGGACATTTCCTGTATAGTGCTGATTACAGCAATACATATTACCACCTAGATTTTGGCCATATTTAGCGAAAAAACCCCTTCTTCAATGGGCAGGTTTTTATTGCTTTTGACAAGTTGAGATCCTTTGACTATGCTCAATGCGACATGATTGAAAACTGTAATTTACATGTGACAGTAATTTAACTTTGTCTACTGAACTGGACGTTTGTCTGAAGTTTTGGTCGCCATATTATTTCTAACAGTAATTGATATATTTTTAACAAATCGGCAATTTTATCAACCTCATTTCCAGTGTCCTCTCTCTTCTTCTCTCGAAACAAGACCCTGGGTTGCAGCTGGACACATGATTCCAACAACAACTTGCATTTGCAGGTCAAAAGCTCTTACATGATGTGGAAAAGCCTTGGCTATAACCTTGTTCTAATGACCGATACCTCCCATGATATTGCTATTCTTGATAGCTCTCAGATCTTAGGAGCCACACAACTGGGGTCCTTTCTCGAGGTAGAAAGAGAGAGCACCTGGGAACGAGGTTGCACTTTAAACTTTTATTTTTATAACGTACAGAGGTTCAATAAAGTGATCAATAGCGACCTATACGGAGAGGCTCAACCCCTTACCTTTTCACGAAAACCAATCTCCTGTTCTCGTATTGGAATGCTAAATTTTTTTGAATTTCTTCACTTTTTCGGATATCTAAAGCCTAAAGGAGAGAGCTAGCCTCTTCGTATAACTTATAATATGAATAACCTTCCCCAGTACTAAGACACTCCATTCTCATTGTTGTTCGCGTTTTTAAGTGACGTTCTTCCGTTGTTAGGGAAATAAGTTTAGCTTTCGTAAGACCCTTTGAAAGCGTTTTTGGCCAGTTTATGGTGGAGACAAAGCTTTCCTATGTCAACGTGCCCTGGCGGTCGATGATCTCTGCTAGAGTAACAGAGTAGGGGAAGTGTTGTTTAATTTTCATAAATCCAAAACTTGAAATATTGTAAATTATTAATATTTAACAAAAATTAGTGACATTGTTAATTATTAAATTATTATGATTAAAAATGAACAATTATTTAATCCTTACCCACACCAACACCCACGACCCACGACTTGTACCCACGACCCACAACCATTAGACAAACTCAACCCAACAATGCAATCACTTACAATTCCTTACTAGATAACTGTGCAAGGTTACTCCAAGTAGGGTTTAAAGATAAACCCAGAATTAGGACTCAATTTGGGAATTAAACTTAATACTCAATAGGGACCCCAATTAAAATTTATCCTCAGGTTAACATTAATCGCCCTTCAAACAACTGAGCCAAAGAAAAAATGCTGTTTAAATATAAGTTTTTATACTATAAAGTTCATTAAGTGAACAATGAAAGTATTACAAACATTCTCAACTATTATTCTACACATTAATCCAACTGCAAAAACACAGTGGACGAAAATGTTCCAGTAAACTTCATATGCAAATCTATTACAAGTGCCTTGTCAGAATTGTAAGTTTACTCCCAATAACCTTGTTTCCAATCTTTTACAAATAACACTAATTCAATGACTCTCTTTATTTGCAACACCATTTCCTGCAGACCGTGTTTTTCGAGAAGATAAATGCTAGCCAGTTGACAGACCAGTTAGCCGATTTTGTTACCCAATTACAACGGATTGGTGTAATGCTGCAGGCCTACAATGGTGCGTTTAATAACACCACCCACCCAACTGCAGCAGATGCCCAGGCGCAATTCACGCAGAATTGTGGACCACACCCAAACAAAAAAAAAGAAGACTGCCGATGGACATGCAGCTGAAAAGACACCATCAACATCATCAAGTGAACAGTGACATTATTCAAAACATAATTAGATAAGTTGACAACATTGAACTGGTCAATGATAGTCAATAACCTCAATTCTTACATAACATGTAACACGTTTTTAAGAACAAGTCTCTAAACAGGTAGCATTCGTTTTTTCCCAACATTATTCAAAGAAATGTTTTCAAATTAGAAGTATAAGATGTTTTGCATAAGGTATTAACAATTGAATGAAATTTAGTATAATTTGGAATTACGCAACCCTTAAGGTCCCAAGAGTGACAAACAAATATGTCTTGCTAACAACATCAGCATATCATCAAAGGTGACGATTATCAGAATTACTAAATCGATAACCAAAGGGAGAACGTTTGATTGTAAATCAAATTCAGACAACTAGTCTTAAAAAGGACTCTCAAAATCAGTCTGGAAAGTTTTGTATTTCCATCTTGGGCCTAAAGAATTATACTGACATTAAACAATTTTGTTTAAGAAATAGCCAAAACTAAGTCATACCTTTCTAACTGATTAATTTGTAAGTAAACATCAATTATCGGAAATCGTTAATTTTTTCTTCAATCAGAAGAAATAAGTAGTTATGTAACTCAATGTAGCCATTTCAAGATACAGGTATATGCTAATTGGACACGGCATTATTTAGTTTATGTCAGTTTCAAACCGTATCAGACCTGTAATTAATGTGATCAAACACGTTTTTTTACCATTCATAGTTCCTGCGATAATTGTCACGGGCGTCTTTAGATAGCAAGAAAAATCCTTGTTACTTTTGCGACATTTGCGGATATTTTGGGGCCCTTCTTGCCTTCATCTTCTTTTAAGTCTTGAATCCTGTGACATTTGTTATTCTTGCGATTTTTGCTATATTTGTCACGGGCGTTTTTAGCTAGCAAGAAAAACCCTTGTTACTTTTGCGACATTTGCGGACATTTCAGAGCCGTTTTTGCCTTCATCTTCTTCTAAGTCTTCAATCTTGTTACATTTGTTATTCTTGCGATTTTTGCGATATTTGTCACGGGCGTCTTTAGCTAGCAAGAAAAATCCTTGTTACTTTTGCGCTATTTGCGGACATTTCGGGGCCCTTCTTACCTTCATCTTTTCCTAAGTCTTGAATATTGTTACATTTGTTATTCTTGCGATTTTTGCGATATTTGTAATGAATGCTTTTAGCTAGCAAGAAAAATCCTTGTTACTTTTGCGATATTTGCGGACATTTCGGGGCACTCCTTGCCTTCATCTTTTTCTAAGTCTTGAATCTTGTTACATTTGTTATTCTTGCAATTTTTGCGATATTTGTAAATGACTTGGCAGCATAATTTTTTAATCATTTCTTTTGCGATAATTGCGAAAATAATTTGCTAGCAAATTCTTGCTAACAAGGTCGATCCTGGACATACCTCACATTTTTTGCTCAACTGAGTAAGTCTAGCAACAAACCCATCGCTCTCAGCTTGGTTCCCAAGTATGCAGACAGCTACATCCTCAAAAGCCGTTCTGTGCCTACCGTTAGCGACCTCTTTGAAAAGCAGTACCTTGATCTTAGCTATCCTGAGCTACTGAAAGCTTGCCATGCGGTAAAGATTGAGATAACAAAGAAGCAAATCAAACAAGTTGAGAGAGATACAATCGCTCAAACAAAGGGCAACAGTTTTTTCAAGCACAGAGCTGGGAGAATCGGGGCTTCTCAGAGCAAGGCTGCATGTCAGACAAACCCTGCCTTGCCCTCTCAGTCTCTCATTCAGTCTGTCTGCTATCCGGAATTACACAAACTGAACACTAACGCTGTAATTCATGGTTGTAAACATGAGCAAGATGCCATCAATGCTTATGAAGAGAAAATGAAGAAGGAACATATCAACTTCAAAATTGAGAAATGTGGCCTCTTCAGTGTTGTAAACAAGAGCAGTTCTTCATTCTACGTCATCGATCACGTGCTCTACCAAAGACGATTTTACTTCGGGTCTTGAAAACGGGGAAAATTTCGCCTTTCTCTGGCAATTTTCGGCCTTTTACTTTTTTCTTTTGTACTTTTTGTGCCGTTTACCCTTTATTATAGTCCAAATGCTACCTTTTAAGCGCAAGTTGTTTTGGGGTCTAGAGTATCCCTTTAAGACTTTTAATTATGGTTTTTAGTCAACAATTGATAGACAGTAACCAAATAGAACAAACTCACACTAGAGTGGACTGTTTCATTTACCTTTTTCATTATCTTTCTCCTTTTTCATCCAGTTTTTATAAAATCATAACTTACAGATACAATGTATGCACTACTTAGAGATCATAAATAATTTCATACAAGATAGGCCATGGTAGCAAGAAGATAAGGATTTCATGATTCATATCTTCTTGCTAACAAAGTTTTCTTTTTGTTTTATAGCTATTAATGGACGTTTTCATCAAAAACAATGTTGCGCAGGGAATTGTGTCATAAATGTCACGACTAGTGTGGATGTAGAAAATGTATACCCCTCACCACGTTCCATTTTTTACTCAAACACTTAAAAGTTGATTGGCCTCTGAAATATCCATTCTGGGGCATAATTGTAACATTTTTTGCAGGTATCATCCCATACCATTCTCTTATTTGTTTCTGTCACTTCACTTATCTGTAGGCCATGGAAGCAGAAGGAGAACTAAAGATTTACCTTCAGTCAGAAGAAAAGCAAAAACTTTGTTACATGCTTTATATGGGTGACAGAGACAGTAAAAGCTATGCAAGGATGAAGTATGCAAACCGTTTATGGATGGGAGAGGAACGGTTTAGGGAGGAAGGAGAGATGGCCAAAAAAGATAGGGAGGAAGGAGAAAGGAAGCAAAAAAATAGGGAGACGGGACAACCTGCAAAAAAACGGAGGATGGAGAATCTTCTTTAAAAAAAGATGGCATGAATGTTTAAGGCCTTAGTAGCTCTTAATTCAAGGACCTTACTGACTCGTCATTTTGACGTTTTGTTGTTACGTTTCTGTTTAGCTACTGTCGTTCTTATGCTGTTTGTGGCATTTAGTTTAGGTTTGGTATGGCTCATTTCAGTGCGTCTGGTGACAGTATAACCTCTTTTTTTATTGTTGTAAGGAAAAGATTTGAACCGTGTAATAACTATACAGCTTTTGTCAGATTGCCGGGCCCGGATATTTGCTTTTGTTGCAAGATGTTGTGCTTCTTATCGTGGTTATTTGTCCCTTGATACGTTCTTAAGCATTGTAGCTTCTTTGAAAGCTATGCAATGCCATTAAATTGAGGACTAAAGGCCGCTTAAGTTACGGCTGTGTCTTTTGTTGTCGCTCCACTAAGCTCTGTAACTGTGAAGTTTGTGTTGCGAAAGCTTAATACAATTTTCCTCCTGTGTTTTGATTACGCAGATTACGTGCTCTGCCCAGGGGTTGCTTCGAGTACTTCGGCCGTTAGTAAATTCTGTAGCATTTAAGGCAATGGTCAGGCACTACGGCGGTTTCGATCATAATCTTGTGAATCTCTAGCCTGCGAATACAGCCGCCTCTCATTCGCTTCCGCTACGCGTTTCGCACGTAGTAGCGGGAGCGAATGAGAGGCGGCTGTATTCGCAAGCTAGTGAATCTCTTGTTTCAATCGAAATTCGCTGTTTGAAACCAACTTCAAATCTGCAAAAGCATTCAATAATACATCTTCCTCGCCCGCAACTTTGTTTTTGCATCACAGCACGCAGTAAGACAGATTAGATTGCTTCAGTTCTCAAGAGGCTTACTGTCAAAAATTAGCCAATCAGAAATTTGTGTTTGCTAGCGGACGCAGAAATGAATCAAATGGGGTTCTTGTGACAGGCGTTACCCTTTTCCCTCTCCCCAACCCCCCTAATTTTTTCTCGTCTCCCTCGCTCCCCTTCCCCTTCCCCGATTACGCCGGCCACTCAGACTAACAAAAAACACCCTTTTCTTTATGAAAAGAGCGGTGCTCCCTGTAAATTTTCTTTTAGCGCTGGAGTTTCTTTTTATTAAATACTACCTATGATTTAGAGGATTTGCGCGATAGACACTGAACAAAGCCATGTCTTTTAATTTAACTGTAGCATGTGTTGTAATTGATCTCAAAGGCCATTTTGACCTCTTGTTGTTACGTTTTTGTTTAACGACTTTTTTGCTGAGCAATTAGATTTCAGAAACAAACTTAGATCAGAGGGTTGATTTAACGAAAGGTATGTATTTAAAGTTATTGGTAACAAAATGGGTAAATAGTAGTTCGTAAATGTGAAAAGACTGTTGTAGTGTGGTTTCACAAGATTGTGGATAAAGTTTCAATTTGGTGTACTTAGCTTTCGTAAAAATCTCAACGTGTTGAGTGATGTAAGCTCAGGATTACAACGAATTCTTGTTGACAAATTTTAAATATTTGCAGATGTTTTTATTGCAACAGTTGTTATTCTATGGCTGTTGCAAAAGTTCTTCATTGATGTACTTGAAGAAGGGCCCATGGTTCCTATTCAAGAAGTAGGAAGCCGTGGAGAAGCAGGCGCAGGGTGAGGATATGAAATTTGTGTGTAATGTCGTTTCAAGAATGTTGTTTACATTTAATTGAGATGTAAAAAAGATATATGGAATCACTAAAATAGAATTTGTCTACATCACCATTAATAGAGACGCTGATGAAGATGGCTCAGGGCCTGTAGAGCACCCCAAGGATTAAAGGGCAGGTGCCGTATGTATATATACGTTTGTTTATGAAAGGTTAGTGCGTTTTAATTTTTAATACGTGATAGTGCAAATTAGTACATACAAAAGTACCAAAAGAGTAATACTTCTTTACAGCCAACTTTAGTAAATATCTGTAAGTCGGTTATTACGCCCCTTTTTTGTTGGGGGAGGGGGTGTGTTTTGCTTAGTGTGCAAAAAGGTTATATGTGCCTAAGGCCAAGTACCTAAGGCCAAGTGAAGTTTAAATCATGCATTGTGCAGGTGCACCTAATTACAGTTTTCTCTCAGATTGTATGAAATGTTATTTTATGTTATCTGTAGTTGCCTTAATGGAGGAGTCTGGTTAAAATTTGGAGTTGAATTATGAGCTCAATTTATTTTGTTGTTCTTGTCGTAATTATATATATCTTTAGTTACGTGTTCAAATTTGTTCATTCGTTGCCATTGCCTATTCAAGCAAATATATTTTGGACGCTTTTTTTACATCCGTGTGAAGTCAGATGATTCCCTGGTTCCTGTAGTCCTTTTCAAGATTATCTCTATTGGATATTTCCAAAGTTCAAAGGCCTGGCTGCATAGTACAGAGTGTATTTAAAAGTTCTCGCATGTAGTCTCAACAATTTCTTGCCCTCTCCTTGTGAGTCTTGTCAGGTCATCTTTTGTACAGCATACCCAGATTGGTGACGACAGCACTGATCTGTCTGATTTCCGGGCTTTCGTGACTTCTTTTGTTTGGTGTCGGTTTTAGCGAATCTGAAGTTTTCAGAGCTTTTTGAGTATCAAGGTGAGTGAATGTTATTTACATGAAAGCAGTTTACAGCGTCACTGAAGATTGTTTTAAAATTGAATCACGAAAGTCTCCTTCCTTGCTTTTTTTATTATTGGTATAAGGCTAAATTAACGCTGCATGGTTTATGACGTTATTGACCTAACGCTGAAACACCAGAAGAATAACATCCAGCAATGTGAAATAAACTCTACAAGTTCAGTGAATTTAACCCGATGCATAGAATAATTTTAGATTATTTAAAGTTTCAGTTCAAATTAAATCGCTATTGTCGAGGTCACAATCAAGGTCAAGGCCATGGTGTTTTACAGATTGAAGAATACTCTGTTGCTAATGAACCAGTGGCCCATGCTGCAGAAATAGAAATCTCACTTGCTGGATAAAACGCTCTAAGACCTTCTCAAGAAATGCAACTTCACTCAGGATCGAAAATACAACCACCTCATGGCTAAATCTCATTAGCGAATTGAAATCCTTGATTCTCGATCCACCGAACGAGTACTTAAACAGCTGCACGCCTCACTTTGTACGGAATGAGGCCATCCTTCACAATCATTCCTCAAAACCTTAACACAGTAGCAACTGATGAGATTTACTGACAGAATCAAACCTGCAGTCTTGCTTGATAGATACTATGGAGGAAAATAATACTATGAATGAAGGACTACTCACTGCATCCACATCACTGCTTAAAAGACATTACCGCAATCAAACTTCGCAGAATTCAAGGACTTGAATTGCGAAAAAGCACTGAAGTAAACAAACTACTAGTAAGGAACTCTCTGCGGTACATGACCCGAAACTAAACGAACATGTGGAAAGAATTTCAAACATCCAAATCTCTTTCATTTACACATGTGTACCCCAGGGCGAAAGATTTAAAAAAAGAATGTATTTTTTACACCGCACGCACTTCAAACCGACAGAAACTTTCCAGTACAGACTTTGTCAAAAGGGAAGCCTAAAGACTTCTCAGAAAACTCTTCAAAAAGAACATTCGAAGAAAATATTGCTCTATTAAAACAGAGATTACGCTACAGAGGTTACCCCAATAACCGTACAGATAAAACTCTCTCAGTAGTCATTTTCAACGAAAGAATGTCAGCCCTACAAAACAGACAAAAAAGGCTCAAAAACATTTTGCGGTTTGTTACAGAAATTGCCCTTCTGTGCCTAATCTTAAAACCATTCAGATGAGCAAATGGCACTTGATAGAAAATCAGCCTCTGCTAAGAGAGATCTACAAAGACCCTTCCCTACTTTCGTACAGAAAAGGGAGATGTTTTAAAGACTTACTCGTAAGAGTAAATTAGCTTTAAAGGTCATCCATCTTTACACGGTAGTTAAAATAAATGTTGTAAACATCAAAGCATCAAACTTACATGACAAAACCAAAAGGTAGTATGGGAAGAACGAGATATTATGAAATGACAAACGTGTTTCATACGTTTTCCTTCTTTTAAGACATGTGGAAACGAGGCACTGTGGTAAAGTAGCAGATAAAATAAGCCTCTTAAAAGACTTATCAGGAAGAAAGGTGAAAAATCAGGGAAGAGGGAGAAACGGCCGAAAAAATTACGGAGGGAAAAAAATTGGGAGAAAAGAAACTGCCCGTTCCTCTCCCTTCTTTATGGAATGGCTTTGAGACAAAATAAGGGGAATGCAAAGCAAATGGCCCGAGAACAAAAGCTATCTTGAAACACCATTCCAGCACTCCTGAAAACCCGCAAAATGAGGACTGTCCTACTGGTAAGACATCCTTGTGCAGTTTCCAGAAAGACATTGCACACGTCTTATATGTCTTGTTGTGACCTGTACTGCAGTACACTTTTCCAAGCACTCATCTTAAAGACTCGCGGTACTCCATAGTGACCTAGGACTGATGACAGACAGAATTCTACAATGAAACAAGACTAAGTTAAAGTTTGATATGGATTCTACCAGTCCTGTCCGTCATTCCTGTGGGCACTAGCAAGTTATTCTTTAAATTATCACTGATTACGTTACTCCTTCATTCCAGACTGATGACAAGATGGAATCCAAATCAAACTTCAACTTAAAGGTAAGACTTGTTTTACTGTAGAATTAAGTACTATTGTACAAAGACCTAAAAACAAGAAATGGCTTAGCACTACAACCAAGTCATCCAAGACCAAATTGAACCAGGAATAGTGGAATGAGTCTACGACGCAGCAAACAGCACGAAGCTATAGTCCATGTAAGGTACTTATTAATGAAACAGCAGAGAGCATGGTTAATAAAAATTTATAAATTTGGTGAGGGCCCATAGGAAAGCACTTTTCCTCGATGAATGCCTTCACCCAAGAACACCGCTCCTGAACCGGCATCTTCACTAAGTCAAGCCTTCTCCCAGGTCCATGATGAACACCAGGATGCATTCAGATTTTATTGGCTTAACAATCTGACTATTAGACCAGCACCAGGGCTTAATGAAATCCCAATTTCTTCCAGGGTGAGGGGGGTATCCAACCCCTCCTTCAAAGCTGCATGTCAACATACCCTAACATTGTCAAGGAAGTCTACAATTTCGCCTTGCAATAGTCCTTATTCTTTGTTTATACCTTTCATGTTTGTAAAATTTTAAATCTTGTGTATAGTAGGTCCACATCAGCCCTTCGGCTGCCGATCCCCTAACTAACCTACTTATCAAATAAAGTTTACTTACTTACTAAAGTCTGCATGTGGATGACCTAGTCAGTGAAGGCTCATCCTATGAGAAGCAAAGTAGGTCAGCTCAACAGCAACTGAAATACTTGCTGCAGGACCATTGAGTTGAGCAAGTGGCGTTCAAATGATCTAGAGTTAGGTTCTACAAGTCCTAACCCAGCAGGAGAAGAGGGACTTTACACCAAGGAACAGTTGGCTTTTCAAAGAAAGAGAACAGGCACACTCCTGGGCCTCCCAGAGGAAAAAGAAAGGGATACTATTGGTGTAAAGTTCTCCTCGGAACCAGCGGAACCTACAAAGTGAGGTATGCTACAAAAGACAGCCCAATATACCATTCACTTGGGCTGGTATGTCCCGTTATTCATTTGAGACATACCACTGCTCTCCTGTTTACCCCCTTTAACTACCACTATGCTTAAAGCAGTTCCATCTCCGAGCAGTTACATCCTTACAGTTGCGGAAGATTGTTCAATCATTTCCTTTAAACAAGGCACAAGCGAAAGACAAGTTAAGCTAGCTGTGGTAAAGGATGCTCTCCCTATTATCCTGACAGTTCTAACTGAGATTGTGAACAGGTCGCTTTTGACTTCAGCTCAGTTCCCTCTGCTTAAAAAGAATCTGAAGTGGTACAAATATTGAAGGATGGAGATCATAAGACTCCTAATAATAATCAATCCCCATCGCTCATCCCAGATCTGTGAGCAAGCAGCTCACAACCAGTTAATGGAGTATACGATATGTACGAACTGTCTCACTGAACATCAGACAGGAATAAAATACAGCACTCTACAGAAACGCTGAACATCTTTGTTGGATATGATTCTTGAGGCAATGGATTGAAGGCACATTACAGCCCTGGTGCTGCTTGATTTATCAAAGGCATTCAACACTATCGAACAAGGACTCCTACTGAAAAAACTTCATTTAGTGAGTATTTCTAGAGATGCCATGGAATGCTTAAGGAGCTATTTCACAGGAAGAAGTCAGTCTGAGAGAACAGGCTGAGTTGTTGGATTCCTGTACAGTAGCAGACGTTGTGTCTTAGTTCTGAGCACCAGCAGGAGATTGTTGCCTGGTATTGTATGCATAGCCCTCAGTAGTATATGTAGGTAACTTTTGCCCCCCAAAATGGGCTTGGTCGAGCGCGGTCAAAAAGAAAATAAAAAAATGGAAAGGAGTGATGACGTAGGGCGCGCAGAATGCGCGCTGAAGTATGGTGCCGAAAGTTATCAATTCCTCTTTCCGAGAAAAGCGTGGCAAGAGGACGTCTCTGTAAGTGTGTGAATACCGCAAGTGAGTGTGGGGTTCTAAAAGCGAAAAAGAAAAAACATGGAAAGAACATTGAGTTTAGAAGATGCGGGGAGATTGATGCACCCAGAAAAATGTGTGGAGATCATTCGTTGGCTAGAAGATTGCCACCGTAAGTAATGAGAACGTCGCGGCAAGCGCGTGAATAAAAAACTAGAGTTTGTTTACATCTTGTAAAATAAAAAAAATGAATTTATTTTGGAGGAGCCAAGCAGAGAAGAAAACAGCTACCTTATGTCAAATAAATCATGTAGAACATCCATTTGATAGATCAACGCTAATGAACATGTATTCTCTGTTTTTCAGTAAAATGCTTTGCTGTTCATCGCTTTGGGCCAGTACAGCAAAGAAGAACATTGCTTGACTTCAGGCAGTGCAAAAGTTTGCAGCACGGGTTGCCACTGGGGCAAGAAATTTTGATGACGTCAAATCCACATTAACGCAACTCCGCCGATTGCCAGTTGCTCAGCAACTTGAGATCAGAAACACTGTAATGGCATTTAAATGCCTGAACAGACTTTTCCAAACTTACTTAAGCAACAAATTCACAGTTAGAGCTATGTCCACTCTCGCAATACTAGAGATAGAAACAAGCTGTATGTGCCGCTATTCAGAACAACAACCATCCGGCAGTCTATTGTATATAGAGCCATTTGGCTTTTTTAATGAACTCCTTCAATCTCTAAGAACTGCAAATACTTTAGCTAATTCTCTGCTTTTAAGAGTCCTGCTTTGGAGGGGTTCTTAGATTTTGCTATTTAGATTAATAGATATTTTTATATGCTTCTTACATCTATTACGTGGATTGTAATGGTTAATGAACAGCCACTTTAAATGAAGTGACTAATAAAGTCGTTGTTATTGTTATATCTGCACATGTTCAGATTCTTTGTAAACTTTATACTACATTAATAGTTTCTGTTTAGTTGTAGTTTGAGTTTCGTTATTTTGCATATTGTTATCATGTAGTTTTGATTCAAATAACACAATAGAGATGTTAGCGAGAGACATACAGCTCATGTTGACACACCCCAATAGCAGGGTTCTATCTAGGGTATTTGAGGGGTAGACCCTTCCCCCCAAAATCCCCAGCTTCACCCCCAAAGATATTGTTATCATTACAGAGGAAGAAAAGAACTTGTTTCCGCTCAAGGTCTATTGTCCGTATATGCAAAGTGTTGTTGATCACATTAATGGTCATTAATAGAAGGATGGAGTCTACAGATCTTATCTCTGCTGTCTATTTTTGATCCACGACATCTCTTTACTGAAGATAAATTGGCAGACTATGGCATAGAAAAGATACGAACCCTAATCAATTTCCACAGTGTCACACAAAGGATCCAATTTCAGGGAGAAACAGGCATCTCACAACCTGACATCAGGGAGGAAGTAAGGCCACTCCCATGTTGCATTGCTTCCAACTATATTATCACCGGTCGCTGCTCACGTGATCTCACATTACGACTCCAACACAATGAATGCAGCCCTTTTGAAGTAAACAAGCTAGTTTATCTTCACTGCATCAATGAAAGGACCAAGAAATTTGTACCAATTACAAGTTTCCCTTGTATGGAAATCTTATATGTGCTTGGGCATGTCAGTTTTCCGAGCGAGCTTGCTGTTTGATGCATATGTTGTTTTGTGTGGAGCACGGAGTCTGAAGGGAAGCTGTCGGCTGCTCGAAGTCCAGTACTTCTGAATGTGAAATCATCCTGTTATTTCACGGTAAATAATATTTCCTTCATCTTATACGTTATTTATTCGCTATTTACCGGTACCGCCGAAGTTCGATTCTTACTGTAATGTCGCTTGCGTTTGTTCTAGATACTCTTCAATCATTTCACCGTGAAGCTTTTAATAAAAGTTATCGCACCTATAATAATTTGCTTGTTCTCCCGACTCTTAAATAGGAATCTAATGGAAGAAAAATTTCATTCATCATCGATTTCGACATTGTGTCCCTCACAAGCGCCCCCACAAGATTGCCTCAACCAAAATCGATGGAAGAGTTGGAAAATTCTTTGGCGGAAGATCCCCTGGCCGATTGCTGTCCGTGGCTCCAATTGACGAGATGCCAGTGCAATTGCACTACATTTCCTGCACTAGGAAGTGTCCTCATAAATTCAGGTAGGCCTGATATTCACAGTGTATACGAAGACGGATCATCAGAGGACGAATCAGAGCATTCAGATGAGGAGCAAGGCCTAGACACGAAGAAAATGATGTAGCTGAGCTAAACGACGAGCAGGGTGACGAGGAAGAGGATTCAGTTCCAGTGTTTACAGAGTATGTCGGATTACGTGGCAGTTCTTGTCACGAAGACTGCCCGAGCACTCTTATGAAGTGCCGAGATAAGCCCTGCAGTAAAGAGGAAATTGAACTGAGAGTCCTGCCTGAATCTGATAATGTGAGGGACAAAAATGCACTCATTATTCAAGCCAAAGTCAATGATAAGTGGGATAGGATTGGATATGTCCCAAAGGAACAAGTGAGAAAGTTTACTGTGGCTATTAGAAACAATGAAGTAAAAATATTTATTATCAAATTTAAAAACATTGAGTGCCGGGTTCTTATGTCAGATGCTGCTACTCGGGTCTACGCAGCATCAGTATTAGTCACTAAGACTGAAAAATGGTTGCCTCGTGATAACCTGTACCGGTATAATGATGACATTTAGGTCCCGAGTTCTGATTTACATGAGCCAGTCTAGCACGGGTAATGAGAACCTGGCTAACTGGGATGAGTAGGTTCTCATGTGCCCTGACCTGACATTAACGCTGAGAATACAGAATCAGAATGAAAGTTGTTCCGCCTAGTCATTTTGTGATGTTCAAAGACAGTACGTTACAACAAGTGCTTTCGACATTGATAGACAATGGTAACTCTGACATTGCCACTGCTTTTCCGAACTTGGCAAAGGTAGCTGCGATTGTAAATGTATTAACAGTGACAACAGCCACTGTTTAGCGTTCCTTCAGCGCCACGAAGCTAATAAAAACAAGGCTCCGCAGTAGGCTCAATGAGGATGCACTTGAACACCACCACCCTTACCAGTTGTCAGATCATGTCCTGGAGACAGTGCTTGATCATTAAAAAAGTGTAAAGAAGCGCAAACTTGTTTTGCAATTCAATTCAATTTCAATTCAACTTTTTAGAGAAGGAAAGTACATTTAGATCCTCAAGTTGATCAGGGAGATTTTCGAAAGATTAATTGCCATGATTTGTTTACTAGTATTTGTTTTCACACTTGATTAGACACATTGTCAGTTAACAGTCGCATTTACCGGGTCAGTTTTTATTTACAGGTTTACAGTTATCTAGAATTTTGCGGTAGTTACGAGCATTTGTAAGAAATGGAAGTGTCGTTGTCGAGTTTATTACCCTTTCTCAAAATGCACCAGATTGCATCTCAAAGCATATTCATTTTAAAAAATTTCCAGGGGGAGGGGCATCCCTCTGGCCACCCCTGAGAGACTTCTCTTCCAAACAATAAATCCTAGAAACAGTGGTTGTCTATTACACGGGAAATGTTTTACATTCAGTTGAGCGGCGCAGCGAATTAGAATAAATAGTTTTATTCAGAAAATCATCCTGGTTTACTTGAGGGAAAGCACTTCAAGCTGGACTGCTTACCTCCTGTTGAATCACCACATCTTTGCCCTATGTTGTCTTGCAGATGAGCTTCTACACCCAGCAACAGCTTACGCTTTCTGGTGTCGGATGATCTCAAGATTTATTTGCCAGCATTGCAGACCACCTTACAATGAAAAATTTTCTTGTTTTGGCAAAAGCAACACATGCCAGTGCAACACCAACAGAATGACAGTGACTGTGCCATGTTAACTACTGACCTCACAGCACGCCTTGTTTATGAATACAACTTTTGACATTCCCAAAATGTCGCTGCATTTGCTGCAGCGTCTTCACACTGGTTAAATGTCGCCATTTCCTACCCCTTGAATTCCTTATGGTACTTTCCTGTTCTAGTTTCCCCAACCCCCATCCTTTCAGAAAAGCTGAAAATCTAGGTTCTTTGTATTTCTGTCAAGTTTGAAAATTGAATTACTTGTTAGAAAGTAAAACATATGCAACAAAACGAAAACTTTGGTAAATAAAAAAAAAATACAGATTGCAAATAGTGTATATATTTTTCTCTTATAAAAAAGTTCGTCTTTTGGAAGCTCAGAATAGAAATAATTAATCCTGAAGATAATCAACCACTGACAAGAGCACACCGAGGCCTCAAAAGCAAGGAAAAGAACACATTTCATATGGAAAGAACTTGAGCTTCAAGAACGTCAGACGTTTGTTGGAAGTGATTTTTTGTGCGGCATCAGATGTTACTGTGGATACATCATCTTTCACAGAGGCTGCATCAAGGCGACAAAAAGGGATTGTTTTGCTTGCTGCATTTGAGAAAATGCAGACGAAAAGGCTGATGTCATGACATCTAACTGATGTCATCTTTAAATGGGTTCATTTACAGGTGGTTTCGAGCTTAGCTTATATTATTAAAATTGGAGAGTTGTCAATGTCAAATTTGATGCATCTCTTCCAATTTTGATGTATCACTCCCTTTCACTCACAAGTGCAATTTTTCTCAGGTGTACTTGCAGCCATGTTAAGCTTGGCTTTTGTGAAAGAAGCAGCGGAAACAGGACTTCAACGTTTTACTTTTGATTTGGCAAAAGATGCAACTGTATCTTAAGAAAAAAATTCTTAAGAGTCAGATAGCAGGTGTAGATAGTCAAGTGTTTTCAATATCAATGAGAAATTTCTGCAAAGCTGTACCACCTAAACTGTGCTTAGCCACACAAGACTCGGCCCACTGGGATGATATTTACATTACTCAGTGTGTTGTAATTAAACACAACTCATTCAAAAACACATTAAAAATTCATAAGGCCATTGACCTATCAAATTGTCGATAAAACATCACGCGCAGTGGTTTTAAAACCCGATAAAACCTCTTTATTAGTTGTGGCATTTAATCTTTTTTTCCTATGCTTATTTCCAACGTTCACAAGAGCATCATTGTTATGAACTCTCTTGACACATGCTTTTCCACAAATGTTTTTGAAGCCGTTCAAAAAAACTTGCAGCACGTGTTTTATCAGGTCTAAAACCACTCCGCTGCACCTCGTGGTTTTAAATCCCGATAAAACACTGCTGCTTGGGTTTTAAACATTACCTAATCTGAACCCCACTGTAATTCAGTCAGCCAGAAAGCCCGCAAAGTGGTGAATAAACACACATTAACCCAATAACGGCCACGTGTTTTCCACGAATAAAATCACTTCACAAATTAGCATATTGTTAATTAATAACCTAATGTGCAGTAAAAATTGACAACTTACTGGGTCTAAGAAACAGCCCTCCTTTGGTCTAGAATAGCTAGAATTTCTAATTGTCGAATAAAATACCCTAGCTGCGAATTAAAGATTACTCGAAAAACAAACCTGAAGGTAAAAATTTCAAAAATTTCGATGAAATTTGATCCTCGCGCCACATGGCAGTAATTTGATCTGCTCTCGAGAAGACATGTTTGTTTACGCAAGATTAGGCAGTCATCACGTTTCATCAATGAAAATAGAAAGAAAAACAGGCAATAAAGCTTTTCTAAATGAAAAATTCATTCAAATAAGTCTTTGTATTGGTCTTAAAAGAAAACGCGTATAATTTTTGCTTTGAGGCGACCGACTCGCAAGCGATTTGAAGCATTTGCGAGTCAATTTTGAAGCGAATTTATCGACCCGTGCGGAGCCCCTTTTTTAAAACTTTTGCAAAACTATTTGGAATACAAAGAATCGATCAATTAGAATAGTATTTCAGTACAAATTCACAATCAAACTTGTAATTCTTTGTGAGTTGTATTGCGAGAAACACTTGAACATCACCAAGAAAGTCCATGGCGAAAACAACGATTTGAGATGTCCGCCAGCTCGTCGCCTCGGTAACACTACAAATTTTCCTCGAAGCATAATTTCTCCGCCGTTAATGCTTGGATTTCCGCTGTTGAAACTGTCGAGTATTCCTTAAAAGTTCCTCTTTCGATTTACCGTTTCAAAAAGTTGTGTTTTCCTTCCGAAAACGCGAAATTGGCGTCTTGAATATTTAAGGTTACTCCAAACCTTCGCGGGTGCCTTCCCGAAAAAAATTCGTACGCGCGTTGTTTTTTAGGAAACCACCACAATCTATATATCAATAAAAAGCTTATTTAATACAGAATTCGATAAAATTATAAGCTATTTTGGTTATTCCCCTGCTAAGGCGAAGGAAGCCGGTAAACAGTAAAATGACAGAGGGCCATTCTGTCGAATTAATCGGGTATCAAACGTGATCTCTGACGAAATGTAGCTGCACAGTGTTAATCACAAATCATCAATCTCTCAAAGGGTGTGAGCATTTCCCCGTATTCCTATTGGTTTTCTTTTATTATATCTGTCAAGTTCCAGTAAAAAAAGAATTTGCAGACGTGTTGTTTTCCAAGGCCGCCAGGAGGGAAGTATTTGATTAAAAAAAAAATGCCGACACCCTTTTGTTCCTTGTTGTTCAGTTAACTTTCGGGCCAAATTTCACGAAATTTCATCAGTTCTACATACCCTATTAATTCATTTGAAGAGGAGGCATCTTGCAGAAATCGTATTGCGAGTTTTCGCCTTCTAAAGATTTAGAAGCATGTCACGCCTTCTCGGAGAATTATGTCAACACCGGGCTCACACTGTGAGCCGCCAGCCAATAACATAGTAGAACCCCTGACGTTCACAGGAAGCAAAATGGTGCTTCACGGGAAAGTTATAGTTTTTCAGTGATGTTTTTCCCAGTTAGCTTCTGCGAGCACGTTTTCGGTATTACCTAGGGGAAAAAACGTTTAACAAAAAGGAAACGAAAAGAAAAGAAGATAAACCGACAAGCAAGCGCCAATGCAGCATCATACGGAGGCACTAGTGGCCGACATGAAAGCTATCGGGTAAGTTTTGTTTGTGTTCAGTAACATTGCAAGTCTTCGAATTGATGAGCAGATTTGGGTTTATAAACCAAGATGTGCAAGAATACTAGAACCCCCAAAGGCAATCTCCTACACTTAACCAGATACGACGTAATAAATGAGGTTTAAAAGCATGGTTTTATTTTTTTTATTTGTTGAATATGTCGAGAGATACGACTTTTTAAACTGTTTTGCCGGGTTACACGTTAATGAGTGACGCATAATTTCATACGCGTTCCGCATGATAAAAACTCACTTCCATTTTTCAATTGAAAATGAAGTTCTTATGAACAGTCTTTTATAGAATATTGAAACTACAATATATAAGGTTTTTAAATTTAATGAAAGTACATTTACAGCAATAACAACATAAGAGTTGCACAGTTTCAAGGTGAAATCAGTAAAAAGTACAAGTGCGCAGAGTGAATCGTGAACTTGTAAACAAAACCGGAAACGAAAGTTTATGCGAATATTTTTCAATAAAAAGCAAACGCGCGTAATAATATCTCATTGCATCTCATAGCACATTTCAATAGCTTTATTTTGGTGCAAGAACGAGAATTTTAAGTAGTAAGTATCACGCAACACGCATCAACAGAGAGGACATTACGCGCACTGGAGATGTAAGAAAAACTAAACGTGTAGCTACTTTCGGTAGTACGTTTTCAAATAGTTTATTAAAAATTAAATTATTAGTTGATGAATTTTCAAACTTTTGGCTACACGTTAATGACTGACGCATGATTTCCAGGCGTGCAAGATAATGAAAAACTGGCTTGAATTTTTCAAATGAAAATGAAGTTCAAATCGACATTCTATTATACAAGATTGAAAATAGAATATATAAGGTTTTCAATATTAATTAAACTACATTTATAGCATTAAAAGGATGGGAGTTTCCCATTTTTTAAATTGAATGAGTGAACAGAAGAAGTACGCCTGTGTCTTTTCAGTTGTAGCATCGCGTTTTTGAGTTCTCTTTCGAGGAGCTCGTTTACAGCTTTCTCAGGAGCCTTCGTATGTGCAGTCCACTTAAACATTGCTCACTGGTCTAGGAAGATTCAAGATACTTAGCACCTTCTGTGCTGTAAAGTGATAAGAAATTGACTTGCCTATTTCCAAAACCACAGCACTCAAACTCGAGTGTAAATAAAAAATGCTAATAAGTTGAAATGAAGCCGTTGCTGCGAAAAGGTCGCTGGGGAGTCCACGCCTTACAGAGATTATGTCACCTTGAAAACTTATTAACTTTTTTACGAAAATACCTTTTTCTCAATGTTCTCGTGCGTGTTTTAAGATTTTAAATAATTTGTTTTTGAAAATGTAAGTTTAAGTAATTAACTTTAATTTGATCGAAAAATAAACATTCGGCCAAAAAAAGCCCCTCGAAGGTTTGGAGTAACCTTAAGCCTGAAGCGCGTGGCCCGCCATGATGGCTGAAATCCGATATTTTTCGAACAACAAAAACCTTTTGGTGTCTAGACTCCCCTAACGCCTAAAAATATATGCGCAGTCGGTGGATTCTGATTGGTCAGTCTTTTCCAATGACAATTAGAACAATAAAGGACAAAATTATCCCTTCTAGGGGAGGTAGAAATCCTTGCGCGAGCCCGCGAGGATTCACGGCCGGTTTTGGCCGGTTGGCCGTTATTGGGTTAAAATATTGCTGACAAAACAAGACACCAGTATTAACCCCCAGGAAAAGATTCCTGAAGGATTTGAGAAAGATCATTTCGATCCATTGTTGCTAGGATTTTTAGAACCTGACATCTTAGGAATCCCTCTGCCAATGCCTTTCCGGGTTCTCACAAAACAGCAATGAGAGCATCAACAGGTTGGTCTGGATGAGAGCTCCTAGACATAAATACCATGAGCTCCAAGTAGCAGCCACTAGCACACCATTGCAGTTTAATAAAGGTGCAAGTGGCAAACATATTGTCATGGAGAAGGCAGTAATTTCAAATAGGAAACTGACAGTAACTGGAAGTGCCCAGAAAGATGAACAGCAAGTATAACACTCTTAGTTGAAAGTCTCACGCAGGCAAAAGAAAGACTTGAAAGACAAGGCTTGCAAAGAAGGGTGAGAGGTTCAAGAAGAGCACTAATGTAATCTTTACTTGCAATTATAAGTTAATATTTACAATAATTATAATAATTAGAAGATAAATAAATGGTGAGGAAACCTAATAAAATCATTGATGCTTGTAAGCATAGGTTCCCTCACAATAGTGAGGGAATCTTTGCCATAATCTTTGGCACTATAAAAGACAGGATGAATAAACAACTGCTGTACATGTAAGAAATGCATTGACAAGAACATTTCAATCTATAATAGAATCATGAGATTTGCAACAAAATAGCAGCTGTAAAAAGAGGAGAGTGCCTTGTGGGTTTGTTATCTTCTTGTTCTGTGGGTAATGCATCAAAGAGAGGAAAAGGGCAAGAGCTTGGCACGTATCAAAAGCCTTTATAGTATCATGGTGTTATTAGTAATTTGTGATGCCAAATACTGTTTCACATTCGTGGAAATGGAGGTTCTGACTACACTCATATTGCCAGTGTTTCTTCAAACTCTTTATTTGGGTAGATGTTTGAACATCACCCATCACAATTGCATCACCCAAGCCTTCCCCATCTTGTTGTTGGAGATGACATCTTGCCACTTGGCTGTGGCTCGTGAAGCCATATCCGGGGAAAAAATCTTGAGTGTCAGAGAATTTATAACTACAGGCTTTCCAGACCTAGACATATGGTTGAAAATGCTTTTGGCACTTTGACAGCAAAGTGGAGAATATACAAAAGGGCCATACAGGCAAATGTTGATTTGGTCAAATTCTTGGCGCAAACAGCCATTTGCGTCCACAATTATCTTCGCCTGACAGAAAATGCCAACTACATACCAACTGGGTTTGTTGACTGCAAAGACGGCAGTGGTAACATAATTCCTGACAATTGAAGGAGAGAAGTCAACAATGGTGAAGGACGCCTTCAACATCTTAACCGTATTTAAGGCAACAGGTGCACTTTTGAGGGAGGAAGTTCAGGAGATGGCTCATTTAACAGTCTTGAGGGGAAGTCCATTCGGAGTTACAGCATGTAAGAAACTGTGGGTGCACCTGTACCTAGAAATTATTGTCATTTACAGGAAGAACAGTATGAACTTCAACGCCAAGATAGGAAATTTAAGCATCAACCAAGGTGTACCTCTGCTGCTCATGGTTCCACTTTTTCTCATACAGGGTTGGGACATAAAAAGATGTTTATCACTGCCTGCCACTCTGGTGACATATCTGCCAGACCCAATTTGAAGCAAATGCCTTTCATGTTTAATCAAATTTTAATTTACTAAAAAATTATAATTTCACCAATTTATAGCTGTATTTATATCATATTTCCCTTGACCACGGGGGCATTGGATATCAATATTGCATTTACCATTCATCTATAAATTATAATTTCACCAATTTATAGCTATATTTATATAAAATTTCTTCAGTTGAAACATGCATTGAAAATACATAGGCTGTAAACTCCCTAGACCACAGCTTCATTGGATATCAATTGCATTCATCATTCATCTATAAATACTCCTTTGCCTTGAAGTAAGAAATGAAATGACTGCTGCATTGAATTTTTTGACAGATGGCAAAATTGTACCTCTGTAATTGGGTAAGTGTATCTTATCTTTTATTTTAATATGTATGATCACTTTTAACCGCAAGATAGGGTTTCAGTTATTCACAGAATGGTGTTTTCATTTAAACGCTGTATAAAAATGAGTCCTGTCCACAACCACAGTTCCACAAACATTTAAGAGTTGGGCATTTTGACCTCTGACAGCATACATTAACAATTGTCCAAACAAAAATTGGCCATATTGTACAATTATCAACACAACCCAAGATAAAAAAGAGCAAGAGGAGACGAGAATTGCATCACGAAATGACAGTGTGATTGTGAAGTGTCACAACCACACCCATGTGAAAGTCAGTGGTAAATTTCTTTACTGGTTGTGGAAAATTAGATGTGAGCTTTGCCAAACTAACATTCAGCTTCATTGTGACACCTGCCATGCTGGAAGACCGTCCAACTTTGACCAGTGAAAGTATATGTCGTGCTTCCAAGAGGTTTTAAGAATTGCAAAAACCTTCAATTCATCTGCAGTTGCTGAAGTGGTGTCCAGAGACAAAATATCATGTGATACCACTTTATGCATGCCTAATTCTTTTCTGTGCGGCTGTTAATGGACAATGCAAACTCGAAAGGAGTCATGCTTAGTTTGCTCAAGTGAAAGGACATATGGGGATAACTGGAGCATCCAAATACACATTGCACTTGTCCGAATGGACGAGCAAATTGAGAAGAAAGTTTCCTGCCCTGGGATTTCTTTAGAGCCAGTTCCTTTTGACCTTTTAACTTCCAACAGCAATCAACATTATATTTTCCATTTTTTTTCAACTGAATACGTTGTGCATACTTATCACCTTTTATTCATTGTTAGGAGAAATTAAACTTTGGTCACCAATAAGGACTTATGGGTTTAAAATTAAGCACTGATAATGGGATCTTGCATATTGCGTAACATACCACAAACACCACATCTGATTGATTACCCCAAACCAGCTCAAAGAATTACCCCCTTCAAATATCACAAAATTCTTGACCTTGTTGATACCCCTTTCAATGTGAATTCTTAAGATAGAAATTTCTTGTGTTAAGATTACATCTTCAGCTGACATCTGATCAGACATTCCCAGGAAAGTGTGAATGTTCAAGGAGACTCCCAGGGGAAGTATGTCCTCAATGGTGAAGCCATTACGGAGTCTCCGTTGGAAACGGGAAGGATCAAGACGCCACTCTGTTTTACTGTTCTGCTCCTGGATATGCTGCCAGCGTAAATTGTGCAAAACACGGAACATCCTTTTTGGTAAAATTCCAACTAGAGTCTTTAACCCTTTCACTACCAAAGCAGCCAAAAGCGGCCAACCGGAAATGTTCTGTTATTCCTAGAGCGGCCAAAAGCAGCCAAGCAGACAAAGACCATCTCAGTGACCTTGTATGCCCCTGTGAGTCAAGATTTGTCTTCTGCTTTTGCTCCTTTGCTAAGGGTAGAAATAAACCAATTATATCTTGCCAAGTGCACATAATTTGGATGTGCCTAAGTAGGGTAGAGGGCGTATGTAATTTCTCTCTATCACTTCACGTGTCAAAAGATGGCGACCTTATCGAGAGATTTGACTGTAGGACAAGTTGGGGACAATTCTGAGCTCTCAGACGAAGAAATTAAAGGAGAGTTTAAATCAGAGAATGACCCCGATAAATCTGACATAGATATAGAAGGGCTGGAGAGTTCTAGTGAAACTCGAAGCGACAGTAAAAGTGTTGTCGAAGATGAAGATGACAAAGGGATTGCGTGGTCTCAAAAGTTTCAAGCCTTGACTTTTGAGGATTTTAGCGGCACACCAGGCATCAAAGTCGCTGTGCCAAATGAGCCAAAGGCCAAGTTTTCCTTCAATTTGGTTTTTGGAGACCAAATTGTGAATCTTATTGTCCGTGAAACCAACCGATATGCTCAGCAAAAATTAGTAAACAAGCCAGCTATGCTCAAGAAGTGGCAAGACATCACGGGCGAAGAACTGACGGCATACTTTGGTCTTTGTATCATCATGGGTATAAACAGCCTTCATAGAATTGCAATGTACTGGTCTTCTGATTCCTTTATCGGAAATTCAAGCGTTCACAGTGTCATGACAAAAAAATATTCGAAGCAATTACCCAGTACATCCAATTCAGCAATTCAACTCTGGAACCACAGCATGGCGATGCAAACTATGATCAGTTGTATAAAGTTCGTGAAGTACTTTCAAGTGTTCTTGAAAAAATTCAAGCAGTTTATGAGCCCTCCAAAAGCCTTTCTGTCAATGAAGGAATGATAGCGTTCAAGGGTCGGCTATCATTCAGACAGTATATGCCTGCAAAGCCCACAAAATATGGCTACGTGGCAAACTTCTCTCTTTAGCTTGGACACGAAGGAAATGAAGGCCGCGCTAACGGGCTTGGCTACGATGTTGTTACAAGTATGACCCGTCCATTCCTTCATAAATACAGAAGTCTTTTTTGACAATTTTTTCACCGGTACAGGTCTCATGGACTACCTTTTGGCCCAGAAAACGTATGCATGTGGAACAGTTCACTGTAACCAAAAGGACTTTCCGCCATGTGCAAAGAATAACTCAAGCAAGGAGACATAGTTTGGGCTCAACATGGACATTTGCTCTTCACTAAGTGACATGAAAAGCGAGATATTTCATTCCTCTCCACTTGTATCTCACCCGATGAACCTTGCAACCTGTACAACGCAAAAAGAACAGCCATCCAGAAGCCACACGTTGCTGATCACTACACGGCTAACATGGGAGGAGTTGATTGCGCTGATCAGCAAATGGTGCTGCAGTCAGTAGAGAAGAACACATTTCCGTCAAAGTGGTGTACGTTTTTGTGCATGTGTCCAGTGTTGTGTAACTGTGTGCATGTGGTTTAAAATAATGCAAACGAACCTTTATATGTGTCAGCACTCCCAGAGATATTTGTAACTTCATTTTTGAAAAGTAAAACTACAAATTGTAGTTTAATCTTGTTATTTCCAATGAGCAGTGTATCAAAGCAGGAAGAAGAACGCTTAGAGGGTACAAAGTCGAGACGCGATTTGAGTGTAAACTTTGCAAAGTTGCACTTTCGTGCACTTGCCACGGTGAGTTTCATACACAGGCAGAGTAAAGTGTTTGAAATGCGCGAGATCGACTTCTTTAAGTTCAGAATTGATGTTGAACTATTTCAATGCGGCAAATTTGAATTTTTTTTCTGATGACCACTTTCATGCAACATTTTTGTATATTTCGTTTCAGTTAATTATTTGTACATGTATTTTTATTGGTGAAATGAGTAAACCAACCTTCAAACTTTACTTCTGTGTATTTTTCTTAGTATAACATTCCCTCAAACCCTACTGAGAATATATGTTTTGATTTTATACCAATTCACTGGTGGCACCTAATTAGTGAAAGGGTTAAGGTATTATGATTTTTGTAAGAACTGAAAAGCTCACAATTTAACCCTTTGACCACCTGTGGCCCCTTTAGAGGCCACAGGGAAAAAGATACCTTAACATTCATGGCCCCTTTAGCAGCCAAATGAATTAGCATACACTATTGCTGTGTAACCAAGCTGTTTTAGCAATTGGGGGGCTAAGAAAATTGCCAACATCTTGAGGAGAGTTCAAGTAACACAATCGTCTTTTCATCCACACGTGGTTTCATACGAAGTTTGGGAGAGGCAGCACATCGATATAAACATGGGATGGTTCACGCTAACACCTGGCCCAACAATAAACTTGCCTGATTCCAGTAAGGCTATTGACTTTTTTCTCATTGTTTTTCATGGAGGAAATCACTGGAAAAATCGCCGAGTTTACAAACAAGAATGCTAAGAAGACAGAGGCACAAAATTGGCAACCTGTCACGTCTGAAGAGTTAAAGGCATTTCTAGCTGTGTTGATCAATTTGAATGACATGATTGTTGTCCAATGCGATGAGCGCTTCTTTTTGTCATCTTCAGAAACAAAGCTATTTCACATTCCACGAGTAAAAACCTTTTTGTGCTCTCGAAAACGTTTCTTCAAATTAAAATCGCACATATTCTTTTGACCCAGATGACAAACAAACCGAGGAAGAAAGACCCAGTGTATAAAATAAGAGGGATTTACGGTGATATTGTTCAGAAATTCAAGGAACTTTTCAACTGTTCTTGTGGTGACTAAAACCTCAACCACCTAAAATGTCCTTATCAGAATTCCTAGAAGAAAGGTCTTGAGTGCATAATCCAAATCCAAAGTGCAAATAAAACTCGTGATTCATTTTGATTATTACGGGTTTATTGTGCTATTACCTTGCATTCCAACGATCCATCCTCTTCGGAAACGACCTCCACTCCTTCGCGTTTTATAAACCGTATATAGAACACTTTTCTGTTTGGAATATGGGCCATCTTTTCACAAGATGGCCCACGCTCTCCAGCCAGTACGTCAAAGATAAGATTTTTCTCGATCTGACTGAAGTGCTTTATTTGATTTAAAGGTTATTTTCATTTTGTTTTACATTCAATCTACTTATAATAAAGAAAAAAAAGAAAAAATGTGCCGAAGACTCAGTGGTAGTTCTTGGCCACTATAGAGGTGTTTGCTTCTCTTCAACAAGGCATGGGGAATTCAGTGCACTCTCCAAAAAGAACTCTCCAGTGAAAATATCAAACATCACTATGAAGGATGCTGCAACAAATTACCCCACTATCCTTATGAATGCTAGGACCAAGTTGCAGGAGACTGAGGTCTGGTTGATCCCTCTGGGTCTGTTACAATTGTTCTCTGGGAACAATTTGTGAACGAAGTAGAAGAACAAAAAACTTATATTTTTTCTAATGTTTGAGTAAGGAAGGATCCTCGCTCAAATGAAGTGTCCCTCAATACACCTATAGAAGGCTGTTCAATCCACCTTTATGCTGACTTTGAGGAAACACTTGCAAAGCCACAACAACTTCAAGAGCCATACACATCATCTACAGTAACAGACCAAATAATAGGTGTAAACAATTTCAATCTGCATTGTTCATGTGTAAATTGCAACAAAAAGGTGTCTCCTGACCAATCGCTCCTTATCAAATGCCCCAGCTTCAACAAGAAGCAAAAGCTCTCAAGTTGTAAAACCACCTTCAACTTGCAATGCCTTGTTGACACAGGGACCAGTCAGCTTAACCTTCTTGTTTTTGATGATCTGATCAGAGCTACGTCATTTCTGCCCAATAACCATGCAATGTCCAATGAAGATGACATAACCTGAGCTCTGCTGAGTTTCTCAAGTGTTGAACTGACGTACAACAATTCAACCAAAATTGTGTCAGACATGTCCTTAGCAAAACAGTAGACATTAGCTGATACTAATACGAACTGAGTGAACATTATGTTTAGACTGTCATTGTTGCTGTTTGAAGATCAGTTGTATTAGATTACAATAGGTGTTGCGTTATACCATGAAGTGAGTGTACATCATGTTTACACTGTCAGTGTTGCTGTTTGAAGATTTATTCAATTTAATAAATAACAACACTAGGTGTTCTGTTATACTATGGACTGAGTGGAGATAATGTTTACACTGTCATAGTTGCCATTCTTTGTTCTTGTTCTTTTGAAGATTACTCTGATTCAATTACAATTTCTCGGCGGTTATATCTAAACTGAACAATTTTATTACAGTGATACACAAATAATGAACAAATCTGTGAATAAAACCAAACCACTAATTCCCGTTTCATACAGCATGTTTTAAGCTTCCAGATACATTGTGTATTATGACGGTCCAACTAGCCAATAGTCCAGAAGGCTGGGGCTAACAGTTCTTCCTTTTTACTTTACTTTTATAATATGTCAAGTCTAGCTGACTGTACACCTTTGTAAGTTGAAACATTTTTTTAAACTTGATCACTCTGCCTTTCTTTGTACTTGAGTTTATTAGTAAGTTTTCTGTCAATAACATTTTTTCCACTCCTGTACGTTTTGTTTAAATTACTTTGGTTCTGTAAATATTGTAATTGCTGTTAAACGAGTCAAATAAACGTTTTCCAATATACTCACAGGGCTGCAAATAACAGCTGGTCAACGGACAATGTCCGGTCAAAATCGGGTATTGACCGGACAAATCCTTGGATTGCCGGCCCTAATTACCGACTCGTTCAGAGAAATTTTCTATTTGATAATCACAGGGGGCAACATTCATGTTTCCGAAAGAAAAAAAAAACGAATATAAAGCCAGACAAATCAGTGGTCGAGAAATTCCCGGTAGTCGCAAATTTCTACGGTGTCATCAAGTCCTGTCGCGACCGCAAATCATCGTGCCTTCCCGGCGTTATTTTATTTACTTTAAGTATTCCCAATTAGTATACGGTTTTACCTTTGGCTAGATACCATGATTGACTCTTAAATAAAGTGATTGATTGTTGATTGACTGAATGATCGGAAAGCACCCTCACGAAGAATAATCTCGCTTCACTGAGAATACTCCATGTAGCATTTGCTGCATAGTGCGAAAAGTGAACAAACCATACTTAACTCCAGCACACCCTGCAAAACATGCTTGGTTACTAAACTTTCTGTTCATTACTCGATGCAACTCAAAAATGGAGCGTATAACAAAAAAAAGTGGAAGAATAACGTTGTCTTAAAGGGATTCTAAATGGAAGAAAGTCAGCGAGCGCAACAATAGTACTTTGAATAAGACGCCATGCATTTAATACAATTACCTACATACAGTGCTGCGAATTTCGAAACCCCAAGACAATATGAATGAAAGTTAAGTGTTTCTTGTTTATGTTTACATTTCAGTTAGCTTCTTTTTTCAAATTAATAAAGAGATCGATTGAACCCTTCAGCTTTCATATATTCTGCACATTTTACTTAAAGTTCAGTTGTAGGAAATGATGTGGCAATTGCCAAAGTGTAATGTTTAAAATTATTATAAGTGATTTTGCCAGATCAGTAAAAGTAGAACGGACAATTACGGTTGTATCTTGCGTAACCGTTCCACGTACTGAATGTGAGGCTGCTTCTGCAGTAAAGAGTAGTAAAACTATTTACTTGTAATTTTTATTGCCAAACTGACTTGGATTCAGTTGTTTTTTAGTTATAAATGGATTTCTATGCAATCTGGGTTCACTATCACAACAGTTACGACTGCTAAAATTTGACCGGGCAAAAACAGGTAGTGTCCTAGCAAAAACATCTTTGACCGGACAACATGACCGGTGCCTACCCATTAGTTATTTGCAGCCCTGACTCAGGGTAATTTTTGGGTACCTTGCTTCTTCAAGGCCTGCAGGACGTTTTTGTGCATGCATGTCTGGGTGTGTGTTGGATCCCACGTGAACGCCCCCTCATTGGCATCTTGTTGTGTTTAGGATAGGAAGCCCAGGGTGTAAACATTGACTAATTTGCATACGCGGGATGACAACTGAAATATCTGCGGCTCAAAAGAGAGAAGGAGAAGCGGAGGGAAAAAATAGTTAAAATGGAAGCGAAAGCCGAGGTCATTAAGGAAAATTCTATTCTGTTCAGCAGATAAAGAAAATATGAAATCATGGAAATGATGTTGAAGTTGATTTTAAGCAAAGCGCCTGTCAGATCTCACACTTACAAAGAAATTTCCAGTTTCCAGCCATTTCCAGGGTGGAAATGAAAATTCTTTTGTCACCATTGTAAGCCCCCCTTTCTTACACCCCCACCCTAATCCTCTTGTGGCTGACCTAAGAGAGCTTGCTCACAGGCTAGAAAGGTGAACAATATTAGACATCTTCTCTCAGAGGAATCTTATCAGGACTTGACCGTTATCTTACAAGGCGCGAATATAGGAAAAGGTTATTCATTGATCCGGAATTGCATGTATTAATATCCGCTATATGTTGCACGCTTTGAACGCTCATGATCATTTAAGCTAGTGTTGGTGCTGCCTCCTAAAATCTCCTGTGGCTGACAAATACGCAAGAATGTTAAAACGGAAATGCAATAAAACGTTTCCCATATTTCTATTTGTGTGTACAGTAATTATGGACAACACCATAGGGTTAACAAAATTGTCTGGTGATTGACTACTCCGTAAAAACTAAAATCTTAAACTAAGATTTTACCTTACGTTTCCCGTCTTATGCAAGACCACCACCACATTAAATTGAGACGGTGATCATCTTATTTTAACACAGGAGATCTCAAATGAAGACTATCGGAGTCTCGGTTAGTATATAAGATAAAAGATCGTCTTAAATATTGTCTTTAAATCGTCTTCATTTGAGAAGCGCTTATCTTAATCAACATTGAGGCATCTTACTTTAAGAAAGACCAGTCTTAATTATATTTATCTGAGTCGATGGGGTCCTTATTTTAAGACGTTTTTTGGTCTTGTGGAAATTTTAAGACGCCTAAGCAGGCTATAAGATACCGCCATCCTACGTAAGATGCAATACGCCTTACTGGCATTTTATGCGATGATCGCAGCGAATTTGATCGCCAGCGAAAATCGCAAGTGATTTTCGCCACCGATTGATGCGGACACACTTGGCGATTTTTTTTCGCTGATCGCGGCGTTGTTCCTGTGATAAACCCGCCCAACCTGATTAATTGACTTTACTGACAATTCGCAGCGATGAGCGTAAAAAAATCGCGGGAACGGGCACATTTGGCGAATTTAATCGCCGATATCTGACATGCCAGATATCGGCGATTTAATACGCCGATCTCTACTTTCACCATTTTAGTTCTCGGTAAAAAAAATAAATAAATAAATAAATAAATAAATAAATTAAAAAAAAGGCAAACTTGGATGAAATAGAAAATTCCAACACAAAAGGATCCAAATTTTGGAAAGCCCTTCCTGATTGGTTCATTAAAAAAATGCAGACCTCATAGGGAACAGGACTTCTCTTCTGATTGGTTGATTTTGATCCAAACTCTGCAGATGCGGGGTCTGGGCTGGAGTCTGGAGCTTTGATTCATCGCAAACTCTCACCTTGTTCAGACTTAAAACAAGCCGTTAATATTTTTCAAGCGGCGGAGAGTGGAGAATTTACAAGAATTTCGAGACAACAACTTCAGTATTCAAATGAGGAGACATCTGGACATCAAATACGGTCTAAAGCCCTCGGCTAAACGTTGTAACTATACACGAACTTAAGCGCATGCATTGCACACTCAGCGGAATGAAAATGGAATGAAGAAATTACTGTCGCTTTCTAAACCGCCTGTTTTTTGAAAACCAAGATGAGTCCTGCAATTCTGCTGCGTCACCGATCAAAGGAATGAGTGTAGTGACAATTCAGACAATCTGCAATGCAAACTTTATAATTTACGGGACTTTTAAGACCAACAAAACAGTCTTTAAAATGCCGCGGCCCAACCTCTGTTTTCCTGCGAATTTACAGTAAGCGGATTTGTATAAGTTGTGTCATTTCAGATTTGGTTTTAATAAAGTACTATGGATTGAAATTTGTTGTGTTTTCATTGCTGCATGTATCATGTTCAAGCTTAACAGTATTAAACGCTCCCTGTTTTTGAATGTAGGCTTAATAGTGACCGTTGCAGTTAGATTGAAGATTTCTTCCTTGCTTCGAAACTTAAATTGAGATTCTAAAGCATCTAGAATAAGATTGTTCAAATCTTGAGTTAAGATGAAAATATGACTTACCACAGCACTTTGAATCTAAGAAAAAATCATCTTAATCTAAGACGCCATCATCGTATAAATAAGAAGAAAATCGTCTTATCCTAAGATAAATCGTCTTCAAATGAGATTTACGCGCTGTCTTACCACAGCACCAGAATTAAGTGTAAAAAACGTCTTAAAGTAAGATTTTAGTTTTTACGGAGTACGTCAATTAAACAAAGTGCGGAGGTATTGAATGAACCCGTGGTTCATCCGTCCGTCCACTTTTAGGTAAAACTGCAAACAGTATTTTGAAAAATGTAGCAGTCGAGGTGAAAACACCGACGCTCAGCTAAAATACTCACGTTTACGGTGGAGCAGCTTCAAACAACCAAATCCTAAACCGGGCGCCAATTGCGACAAACAATTTCCCCATACAGCTTCAGACTATCTGCTTTTCGAGACCATTTGAGCCTGCAAATACACACACAAAGCCAAATTATTTCGTGTTCAAACGAAATAAATCAGTCCTAACGGAAATATTAAGCATTTGAAGGAAATAAAACATTCTTTCATTCAACGTTCGCGCGCAAAAGGTCTGTTGGCTGTTTTTCAGCTATTTTCAGTTCGCGCTACATCCGCCATCGGAGTCAACAAAGCACCGCGAAAGCACCTAAAACAGTTTCCTAAATCAGACAGAGCAGTTAGCTACATTTTCGAAGAACGATACTAGCATGTTTTCGTTGATGAAAACAGTCTTACCTTCTAACAAAGGAAGACAGAGGTAAAAAAGCTTCTCGCATGCTTCTTGTTGAGAACCTGGTTTCTGGAACTGACAGCCTCACGGTCGAGACTGGGGTGGAGATCGTTTTGTAACCACGCTCCAGACCCCACGGGGTCCCCCTAAACAGCACACACACACACACACACACACACACATTGGTATATTCCTAGTGGACAGCCAGGTGGACAGCAGTCTTTTTTTAACTTAAACTTTGACTACTTCCTCAGCTTTACATATTCTTGTTGCTAAAAGCTTATCCTGATCGCAGGCTTCTCCGACATCTTCAAGCTGGACCAGTTTGGAACCAGTGGCCTGAGCTGCCTGAGGGCCTGTGTGGGGGATACCACCAGTTGTTGCATTAGAGATTTTTGAACGTTCAACACAGAAAGAAAAGTAAGCTTAACAGCTTTTTCTGTTCCTCGTGAGTGAAAAAATGCAGAGGAACACTCACAAGACAAGATTCTGGTCCCTTGTGTGGTTTGTTATATTTTGGATTGACTGGATTTAACAAATCGACGGCAGTTTTCTATAGTCTATACTCTTATAGACCATAAAATGATGTCAAAAAATGTTCAAAACTCAAGTGGAACCACGAGCCGCAGGCGAGTGGTTTCACTGCCAAGTTTTGGACATTTTATTGCGTCATTGTATGGTCTATAAGAGTATAGACCATAGAAAACTGCCGTCGATTTGTTTTTTACAATAACATGGAAAAAGTTCGAGCGGAATTGGCTATTTTTTCGTTGAGGAAGCGCACGCGTTACATCTGACGTCATTTTTACTGTCTGTACTCTTATAGACAATAGCTACGAGCCAATCAGCGTGCGGGAATTCGGACAGTTATTGTAAAATGTGCTATAGAAAAGAAATGGTGCATGAAAAACAATTTGACAGGCCTGCAAAGCCCCACCTGAAAGTCTGAGACACATACTGAGAAATTTCTTCAAACTCACAAATCTGTCTAGAGGATTTTATATCAGATGTTTCTATTCTGAAATAATTTTACTGAAGGAGGCATGTTAATAATACTTGGGGTTCAAGTCAGCTCAGAATAATCAAATGTACCAGAAGTTCAAAGTAAAACCTCAGTTCCACTCTGGTAAAAATTGTGAGGAAAATGTTAATTGAGTTAATGGTTCTACACAACAGTTTAATTTTTATTTAGAGCCTCATACCCCCCCCCCACCCCACCCCACAGACACACACACGCATTGGTATATTTTAGAAAAACAGAGGGGTCCTCTCAACAAGGTTGCTGATTACTGTTCACTGCTATCTCGAAATTCTAATTTCACCAGTCTCAATCATACAAACCACTTCTAATAAATTATCCCAAATTTCTTCTTAATGGCCATCAGCGGTGAACAACTGCCTCTTAATTTTTATTCCAAAGGTGGCTGCTCACCTTAGGAGCACATCTCTTCCCTAAGGTTACTTCAAACCAATTTTTTTTCCAACAAATTCAACAGAAAACTACTAAATCTTTGTCCGTTTTATTGCCCCCTCTTCTTCTCCAAAATTGCCATAACCCATTGACCCCTCAAACGCCCGTAACCGCCCGTGGGTAAAAACCCCCGAATTACCTGAAACGCCCGAGGCCGCCTGTCCAAAATGGCGGCTGGTTTTTCGTCTCTCTACCTCCCCCTGGTGTTTTTTTCGTTATTTTGTTGTCATGGAGATCAAAAGAGATGGTTAACAAAGTAATGTTTAAATAACAAGCAGGAGTGTTTTATCGGGTTAGCACGAGGCAAAGCCAAGTGGTTTTAGACCCGATAATACACATGCTGCAAGTTTTTTGAATGGCTTCAAAAACATTCCTGGAAAAGCGTGTGTCAATAGAGTTCATAACAATTATGCTTTTGTGAACGTTGGAAATTAGCATACGAGAAAAACACCACATACTAATGAGGAGTGTTTTATCAGCTTATAAAACACCGCATACTAATCAGGAGGAGGTTTATCGATATTAAGTCCTGCACGTTATGTATTATTGAGCATTTGATAGGTCAATGGGCTTATCAATTATTAAATATGAGTTTTTGAAGTCATATCCTAACACCATACCCTTTGATGATGAACAAACATCACAGGACAATCCCTCCCACAAATGAGGCATTGATGAACAAAGGATTTAAAAACTAACAGTGGACTTCACAACTACCAGAAGGAATCACACTTCAAATGAAAATGCATAAGCAATCACAGGCTTTAATAACAAAAATCCAATTACAAAATGCTACGCATGATGAAAAATTAAAACTGTAGTGAAATACAGTTGCAGCCCACTATTGCAGTGGCTATCAAGGCCTACAAAATTTCCAAATTAACCTAATTAAATGACACCCTTTTATATATCTAATTATACAAACAACACACTCTTGTCCCTTCTAGACTGAGGTATGCAGCAGTAAGACAGCTTGATTGCTCTCTGTCGAATCATTATTTTGTTGTTGTTTTATTGGCATTACTTGTGGTACTGTACCATATTTTCCTTTAAAAGATATCCAATGCATTATATAATAATTATATTGATGGGATCACACTTTTAAGTGTCCCTATCAGTACCGCGTAGCTATAGCAAACGCTTGATGGTATTCTTTAGGACTCTTGTTGCTGAAAATCAACTCTTTCAGTTCCTGTACAATCCCATACGATGATATTGTGAGAACACTGAGAAGTTTGGGTACTATTAAATGGCTGAAAATACCCAGTAACCAGAACACTCTTTTGTCCAATATTTTCCATTTACTAAATATACTAAGAACACATTTTTCACAAACAAAATATAATTATTTTTATCCGCTATTACGTCATGTTATACCATTTATATTGGTACACTGGTTGTATCCATGTGCCAAACTGCATTAATTCAGTCCTTTATTTTCTGGTTCTATTTAACAAACAGACAGCAGTTTTCTATGGTCTATACTCTTATAGACCATAAAATGATGTCAAAAAATGTTCAAAACTCAAGTGAAACCACAAACCGCAGGCGAGTGGTTTCACTGCCAAGTTTTGGACATTTTATGGCGTCATTTTATGGTCTATAAGAGTTTAGCATACCTCAGTGACCGACTATTGCGTAACGCGCAGTCTGATTGGCTACACAGGTGCCGTCTATCGATCGATAGATGGCAGTTTGTCAGAGCGCGCGCAATTTAGCATGTCTCATTGCACAAATATATCAAAATTTATGAAATAAAAAGATTTTTTTGCTTCATAGATCGATCACTGAGGTATGCTAAAACAATTAGACGGCTCGCTCTCGGTTTCCATCACCCTTGATAGCTGGCTCGGGGCTTCACCTCTCGCCAACTATCAGCCGATAGAAACCTCGAGCTCGACGTCTAATTGTTAAATAGACCATAGAAAACTGCCGTCGATTTGTTTTTTACTATAACGTGGAAAAAGTATGAGCAGAATTGGCTATTTTTTTCGTTGAGAAAACGCGCGCATTACATCTGACGTCATTTTTATTGTCTGTACACTTAAAAACAATAGCTACGAGCCAATCAGGATGCGGGAATTTGGACAGTTATGGTAAAATTTTGTTTTGCAAAACAAGAGCACACATTGCAACAGTACACTACATCCCTTCAATATTTAGACACAAACTGGTTACTTATTATAAAATGGACTCATTTTGCACAAATAGAGTATTAGAAGGTGAAATATTTACTGAGTTGGTGGGCAAGCATCAATCAGAAACTTTATTTTGCTTCAAATTTAAGATAGCAGATCTGCTAATATCTTTGAAGATAAATTAAATCAAATAAATTAGAAAACACATAAATTGCATAAAATGCTATCATCGCAATCTAATTTGATGAACCAAACCTCAAAATCATGTCATGATGGCAGCAAAACATTGCCCCTTGCTTTTATCATTAATTTTTAATTCAAAAATTATGTTTGTCAAAGGCCCTACCTAATTAGAAATTAAAAAGAGGCTGAGAATTAATTGTGGTACACAGGAACTACAGTGTGGAGAAACAATTGCACTAAAATAACAGCATTTGTACAGGGCATGGCTAACAAAAGACGTAAAGGTCACTTTGTGACTGTGAGCTGTGGACTTCTAATCAGAATTAAAAGATTATCAATTAATAATAGGATTCAATAACTACATCAAAGTTAGCATAAATTCTATTAACAGGCCCGTAGCAGGGGGAGGGGCAGGGGGGGCTGGAGCCCCCCCAGAATTTTTGGAAGTTACAAAACAGTTTGCCAAAAAATAAATAATTAAACCAAATTAATGTGCAGGTATCAGTCTTAAACTCTGACGCTGCAAATGCCTTTTCACAGCCCTTTAAAATGTGTTTACTACCTTTCAGTTTCCTTCACTAACAGCTTGTTTTTATATACAACAACAACAACAAAGGTACTCCTACCTTGTGAATCGGAAATAAGAACCAAAATGGATCGAAATCAACCAATCGTAAGCCCTAAAAGCTGTTGAATTAAACTTCTTGTTTTCTAAGGCATCCGCTCATTTATAGCAATACAAATGTCCTTAGACCTCCTTAGTGTATAACATTTAGTGTTCGCGTGTTGTCGAGAGACACACAAATATGTCCTCTCAAGAGCCAGAGAAAAAATTCTCCCACAGTCGGATTCTTACTGCCCGGTTAAAACCAAATTTTAAAAGAGAAAGAAACATTTGCGGTCGTTTGTTTACGTCCTCCTTCAAACGTGAAATTAGGAAACTTCACATGGTAGTCCACGTAAAAAAAAAAACGGCAAAAAAGATGTACCAAAAAGTGCGATGCAGGTGCAAAGTTATTGTTTTACTTACTAAATCTACTTTTTTTCTGTTGTTTTTTTTTTTTTTATGTTCTCGTTGCATCTTAAACTCCCTAATCAGTCTTTTTTTTTGGGGGGGGGGGGAGGGGGTGACGGGGGAGGGGGGATAGTTTTGTTTAACCATTTTGCTGAGCCCCCTCAGTTGTTTTAGCCTTGCTACGGGCCTGATTAATGACAACTGGAAACTTTAACCATGTTAATAATTAAGATAACTAGTCCTATGGGTTTTCATACACAGACAAAATAACAAAGCACACACATAAATAAAAGAGTGATGTGACTACCAAGCTTGATCAGCTGAATGACTGAATATTTACCCACTCAACGTTTGTTAATAACATCACCAGACTAAAGCACTTTTAAGAAATACAGCACTCTAATTTGCACAAAATGATTGAGGTGGTCTACTTATTATCCCATTTATGGTTATAAGATGATTTCATTTTTGTAGCTCTGACTGAGGTCTTTGTGTGGCAAAACAATTGAATTTAGAACTATGACCTCTCCTGGTATTGTTACATTGCGACCTGGAAATGGGAACAAGAAATAACATTTATTAGCTTTGTTGACACATGTCTATCTCTTCACTTATTCATGAAAGAATTATTGAGATCAATATTTAAAAATTCTCAGAGGACAAGGGGATCGTTTGCTATGAAATTTAAGACAATACTAGTTTTACCAATATTTGATGTTGATGCAATTTTAATTTTGAGTGTATACAATATGCGAGCCAGCGAGGCATGCGAGGCAGACGTGCAAAGCGTGCGAGGCATGAACAAAACAAGCAAGGCATGCGAGGCATTAACAACCCCCAACATAAACTGCTAACCGTTAAGCTAACCGGGGAGCTATTTAAGCTAACCTGAGTGCTATTTAGGCTAACCGGCGTGCCTTTTTTTTGGCTCATCGGAGTGTTTTTTAGGCTAACCTGAGTGCCTCCCACGTCTGACTCGCATGCCTCGCATGCCTCGCTGGCTCGCAGATTGTGCATCCCCTTTAATTTTCAGCATGAAATCAAAATAATTTGTAAATTAATTAAGCTCTCTATTGTTGTTATTTCCATTTTTATCAACTGTTTTCAACAATAAACTTTTATTACCAGTTAGTGGTTGCTAGAAGTATTTTATTGTAAATGTTTTATTGTAAATAGCTATATAATACTGTACTTTTTAATTTCATTTACAGTCAACTCCCTTTATAGTGGACACCCCTAGGACCACAAGTTAATGTCCTTAATAGCAAGAGTCCGTAATAGCAGGAATTTATTTCAGTCACATGTCTGTAATTTATTTTTTCTGGAGATTTACTTGCTGTCCATATTATCGGGGTGTCTGTAATAGCGAGGTGTCTGCAAGGAGAGAGTTGACTGTAATTTGCATTTTTCTTTTTACAGTAGAGGGCCACAAGTTTGTAAATAATTTTACTTTCTGTCACGTGTTACCCTCTTAAATAAAGTCATACCCTACCTACTTCAGTTGAAGGAGCTTGAAATTATACTAGAAGCATTAAGGTTTTCAAGTCAGGTAGTATCGGCAATTTCTGAACTTGCATGACATCTTTGGAGAAAGCCTTAATAGTTTTAAGTTGTTGTTGTTGTTTTTTTTATGTATCTTCCCAGCATTTCATATTAAGACCACTGATTCTTGTACAAACAGATGATCAGGTAAGGTTTGTTCCCTGGTTCAGCTTCTAAGTCTCACCTAGTATAGTAATTGATGGAGTCAACTTTCCATTGTCACCAAACAGTGATTCTCCATCTGGCTTAGCAAATTCCTCATTTGGGTTTGGGTCACAGCGGCTGCCCTCTACTCTTGACCACACACCTATGGAGCAGTTCCATCCGATGATACTATACAGGATGCAGCAGTGATCCTTAAAAAATACAAAAATCAATTTATTGGAGTGCAATTAATTAAAGGCAATTTATCAATCATTTCCTTGAAAAAGCATCTAAGGGACTATTTCAAATGTAATATGTAATGTAATTTGGTGTTGCAGAGAATGTATGACTAATGAGGTAGCAAAAAAAAGAACTTGGCCAATATTCACCCATCTTGACCGCACACTTGATCAATAACGCATATATATGGACACTAAATATTTATAATCACTCTTTGTAAATGACATGGGCCTGGCTAGACAGCAATCATGTATTCAGTCAATGGCACAGGCATACTCAGAAAAAATGAAACAGGGTTCTTCCAACAGAAGTCAAACCTAACACCTTCCAATTACCAACTAGTTCAGATGCTCTACCACTGAGCTATAGGAAACTCCACCATTTTATTATAAACACTATCACTTGTTATATTAATCACTTTTGCAAGATGTCACCTTCAGTTCTGCTCCATCAAGCAATATTGTCTCCCTCACTCTTGCTCCAGCACCAATAACTACATTGCTGCCTACTGACACGTTTGGACCAAGCTGAAGAGGGGAACAAAGCACATCATAATACTTAGATACTTAGATTAATAACATTCGACATGGAGAGAAAGCACTGGAGTCAGAGATTGGAGTCGAGATTGTATGGAACAATCAACAGGGGCGGATGATATAATCACCAACTTGGCAAAGGAGAGAGAGCCTTGGATTGAGATCATCAAACAGGCTCCATAATCTTTGATTATTACTAGTAATATATCTTCACTTTGTAGCTTGCACTAGTGACAGGAAAGGCAACAGTCAGTTAACAGTCTACAAAGATAACCTGGGGCTGCCAGCTGATTGACTGCAGGCAGAGCAGTTAAAGCTAGCAAGTGATACAGAGCTAACCACATGATTAGGAAGAAGGCTCCAGAAAGTTTGTTACACAACATTACAATTTTCTTTTCTTTTAAGACCTATGTTAAAAAAAATTCACCATTTTATTCTTTAGATCAGCCTACATAACTGCTGCATTTAATGCTTTCTCCGAAAAATTGCCCACATAGCCCTCTACTGACTGGCTAACTCTAATAGGCCTGCTTTGAAACTGAGCAAGACCACTGGATACATCAACAGTGTGTGTTATCTATAAAGTAAACTAATCACAGACTGATATCTTTCTGTATTACTGCTGTTAATAGACAATAATTTTTAAAAACATCTCACCACTGCTGTCGGATGAACAACTGCACTAGGATGAATATAGACATCACCTAAAAGATCATAAAAGATCAAAACCACAGTTTTTTTACTACATGTAACCACTAAGAAATATATTTAACTTCTCAAATTATTACTGTTTATGCAAGACAAAAATTTAAATCTGCTGTGCAAGACTATTCAGTAGAACAGCACAAAAAGTAATTGTGTGACAGTTTTGTTACATTGGTAAATTATAGGTAAAATACAATTCCATTATATACATGGTTGCATTGAATTCTTTCTATTTAAAAAAAAATCAAAGTGACAGAAGTAACAAAGTTGAAACAATACACTAACCCTTGCAATTAATATGAGGCCTGATACAGTGAAACAGCAAGTTTGAGAGATTTCAAAATTTGACTAAACACAAACTATTTATTATGGAACTGAAGCACAGACATTCATGAGCCACAGACAACAATAGGAAGTTAAAATATTCTTATTAGCTTCTCAACAAAAATTTAAAAAAATTGTTTTGGAATCTGTTTGCTTGTCAGGTTACAGATGCAATAGCACATCCCTAGTTTTTTAGCGTCTTTTGGTTGTTCGTGTTTTAATTATTATTTGTATCATGGGAGGTGCCTCGTATGGGTCCTCGCGTCCCATTCGCACCTGCCCTTTTGACCTTATCACTTTAAATCACTTTTCACATATTTTTCATTTCTTTCTGGCTGTTTAATTTCTTGTATTTAACATGTGTGATGGTCAATAAAGCTGTTAAAAAAAAAAATTAAAAAAAAGCACCAGAATGCATCAAAAGGGAAACATGTATTCAATTCTGGCTGTCATCTTTTGCTGACAAACATCTGTCCTTAATATAAGTCCCCAGTAAAAAATAAATAAAAGTGAAACACATATCGATTGAACAACCATTCACTCAAAATCTACAACTTGCTTTTTTGTCAATACCCACACACCATAGATCCTCTATTGAGCATGGGAAGGTGGTTCATTCAACTTCAGTGGTCAAGAAGAGAGGGAGGGCCATTTATCTTAAAAGAGCAGGAAATATAAGTTTCCAAAATTTAGTTACTTTTAATACTGTACAAGAATAACAATAACACACCTTTCTAAATGTCTAAATGTACACATCATCTAAAACAACCCATTAATTCTTAAGTCAAATTTGGTGTTTTGCTGTACATATCTCTCCAGATTTCTTACCTATTATATGAGGTTGGTTCTTTCCATTATGTGCAAGAAGATCTGGATGAGTCTTGTGATAAAGGGAAAGTACATTTCTGTTTGCATAAATTGCAGACCTGACAAGAAACAAACAATAACCAGGATCACACATAAGGATGCGAAGAACACCATGGTCAAAAGATTACTATTAATAGTAAGTAATTTCAAACTTTAAAATAATTTTGTTCAGATCTTCCTGTCTTACTTGTGTGTCAGTTCATTTAGTCCTCATGTGCAGGTACTTTTGCCTTAAACAATTCATGACAATTTGAAACATTTAATGGTTTATTAAATGTATTATTCCCCTATTCATTTTCTTTTATATCAAATATAATATTTTTTTAGTGTAGTAGATATTTACCCATTAATTTATTGTATTCATGAACACATTTAATTTTAATTTTATGCAATCATTTGTATCATAAACCCACAAGCTTTTAATTACATATTTTCTGTATATGGAGTCATGGTGGTGTAGTGGTTAGGATACTGGATTTTGATCTTGAGGCTTGCACTTGACTAAAAGCTGACAAAACCAACTCATTAGAAATAAAGGTTTGGTTATACATAGACAAGTAAAAATAAACAATAAAACCGAACAACGTTTCGGGGTCGTCATGACGCCATTATCAAGTTCGAAGTGATAGAAATAAATGAAGTCAATGTTAGAAATAGTTCACCAAAAAATTAAGTTAAACATAATGTCTGAATATATAATGTCACGTAAATAGTTTAGCTTGAATTGAGTCCAATTGGACATTGAGAGATGGTGTTAACTCTCTAATTCGCAACATTTCGTAAAATAAGCAATCGAACTTATTCATGCACTTCTTAAGGACAGAAAAATATCAAAGTATCTGTCAAGGTCTTTAGGGACATCACGGTGTTCATTAAGAAGATGCTTGCCAATGGAAGAAAATTGGTATTTATGCTCGACCACGCGCTGGTGTAAATGCCTAAGTGCATATTCAGACATTATGTTAAGTTTTTGGTGAACTATTTCTGACATTGACTTTATTTATTTCTATCACTTCGAACTTGATAATGGCGTCATGACGACCCCAAAATGTTGTTCGGTTTTACCGTTTATTTTTCCTTGTGTATGTAAAACCAACTCAAGCAAGCAATAAAATTAACCAAGCATGGGTCCTTTTTTAAGTTTTTGTCAAGTCATAAATAAACTAATATTAATCAAATTCAGACCTCACAGCAACAAAAAGAAAACAACAACAACACCAAAAATTTTATATTTCTTATGTGACAACCATGCAGACATTTGGATCCCTGCTCAGGTCAAATCAGTTGCCTGAGGCTTTCAATGAATAATATTACCATACCCCGCACTTTTAATGCTGGTCCAAAATGCTCTCGTCTTGAATGCATTCAATGTCCCTGAACTGGCTAAACTGGCAAGAACATCCTCACCCATCCTGATAGACTCAACATTACCAGCAAATGGCTCCTCACTAAAATAATGAAGAAGTTGACAATTAATTCAAAGAATGGACATCTTATTAAGACTTGACAGCAACAGAAAATGACTCCTTCATGAAAAAAAATAATGAAAGCAAGGCTGTTACCTAGGAAAAATTTCAAACTTGTAGCCCACAAGGCCAAAAGCAGAAAAGTTAGGAGCTTAACACGTAAAGTATTACTTGCTGCTGCAAAATAATTTAGCATTTTCCTGGGTGCCCCAGGATACCGGGTTCCTGTTGGGCAACAGCCTTGGAAAGAGTTCAGAAATTATCTTAAGAGAGAATTAGAATTACTATACAACTAATAAGAGATTATCATTAACAATTTACACTCAGAGTTAGAGGAGAGACTCCCACCTAATATATTTGCATTTCAAAACCTATAACATAATCAATTACCTACAATTGAGATTAAACAACAAAAAACAATCAACAGTAAACTGTTATAAACATATTTCTACCTCATTTTTTGATAATTTTTATGAAGGACTTCGCCCATAAGTTTGAACAAGGCAGCCGGTGAGAAAATGTAAATGCCACAATTGATGATTTCACTCACAAATGTTTCTGGCTTTTCTACATAATGCAGCACCTAAAGAAGAGACAGGACTGTCAGAACAAGGATATTAACAGTTTCAAAAACAAGGCTCCTTTAGTGAATTCAATAGTGACACTTTAAAAGGTAGTAGTTGACCTCCATCAAATGAAAAATTACTTTCAAATTTTGGGCTTTTAATTAGAGGTTGTCACAACAGTCACCTTCTTCACAGCATTTTTAACATATCTATAACATCAAGTCGCATAGTTTGTCATACATAACTAAGGTAGTGTTCTAAATTATGCCAATGAAAGTTTCTTGACAGGTTCTTTTAAAAAAGTAGGAGAACCATGTCAGGTAGAAAGTACCAACTAGGAAACCCTTCATTTATTTCACGATATCATCACATTTTTGTCATACTCTTTATAACTAATACCTTTCACAAAGTTCATCAAGTTAAAACCAAGACCTGATTAACTAACCTTATGTGTGTCAGGATCCTCTACCAAACAGCCAAAGTTGTGAGCTTGTTTTCTGTTGGCCTGGTAAAGAATTATCATGGTAAAATCCCAATTTACTATCAGGTAATAAACTTAATTTCTAATGCAAAAGAATTTATAATGAAATAATTTCCGTGATTGTTTTCTTGTATTGTATATATTACGGTTCAATTTTACATACCGATTTGGGTTTAAATTTATTTCTGAACTAGTTTAATTTTTTAAAGCCAGTTTAAAAGAATGAAACCAGTCTCAAAAAACACTAGGCAAGTCTCAAAAAATGCATTCAATCCAGTTTAAAAATATGAAACCAAATTTACAAAAATTGAACCATAACATATACCATGGCCCATAACAAAAGTAACTGGCCCAAAGTGTGCAGTCAATCCACATTAAAGCCAAATCTTGTTCATCTACTCAGCTAACCTTTTAGGGCCCAATTATGATGAGTATCTATTTTCCCTTTACAATGTCACTAACTTAAATCAAACATGTACAGTAAGTGATGAGAATAAGGCAAATGATCACCAAAAATGAAATGCACTGATGTAACAAATTCTCCAAACTAGTACCAAGAGCAGTGAGGAGAATACACATGTTAATTATACTGGAGCTTAGAAGGTTAATAAGCACATAGTGAAATTGAAGGCACATGTCACAATATTCAAATAACAACGAAAACCAACATCATGGGATACCATCAACAGTAGCTAATACTGAATCGTGTGAAGAGAGAGAGCTTAATCAGCCATAACACACAAAATTAATGTTTGAGGCTTTCCCAAACTCACCAACCAAGGTCAAGCTGGTGATCCATCACTATTTTTGGTTACAGTTGGATCTCCTAAGCAAGTACCCTTCTGGTCAACAATAATTTATGCCATTCTTTTATGGGTGGTCACCTTGTTCTGTGGAATTTCTCAACAAGTAACCCAAAGTTAAGTAAGCAACTCACCCAGTGGCAAACTCTACAAAATGTGAAAATTTTCAGAATTAAATGAAATGTGAACCCATGATCTTGTAATTTAGCAGACAGTGTAATGTTCCAGTTGAGCTATCAAGCCAACTGGAAGCTCTTTATTTTGTGAGTTTGCTTTGTGATTTCCTTGGAATTGATCAATTTGCTAACTTATTAACTGTGATAGTCTTTCAATCACAGGATATTTTTATAAATTCACAGGTCAAATACATATATGATAATCCCATTCAAGGACGGTCAGATATAATTATATGATGTGAATGATATATTTAATTGTATCACCAAAGATATAATGCTTGCCTCTGTTGCCAGAATTGAATGCTCTCCTACATGCTTCTTGTGAAATTCAACAAATTCACACAGAGGATAGTCACCCATAATATCAGCATTCAACACAACAAACGCCTCAGGGTGTCCCATGGAAATCTGGTCTCTGAAGTGGTACAAACCACCAGCTGTACCAAGTGGCTGAAACTCCTGTAAATATCTACATTAATGAAAGAACAAGAACAAACAGCTAAAACAACTACTAACAATCAAACACTTTAACATATTAACAAGGAATTAAGTCTAGTTACAACGGCTTTAACAATCAATCAGCTACCATAACAAAGCCTTACTATAGCATCAGTTTTTCCAAGATAAGAGAGTACAATTATTGTACTCTAACACAAATTGATGACAACAAACATTGAAAGGATGTCTGGAACAAACACAAGGTCATTTTACTAAATGTTAACACTTCTACCCATTTCAGAAAACACTTTCCTACAAACTGAAGGAAACTTATTACACTGATGGACATTGGGCTCAATGTTTTAACCATTTTTATTTTGACCCTTTGTGGTTTTAAGTTACTGTAAGTATTTCTTTATTTTTGATACATTAAAACCAAATTTGTTTTTCCAGATGTAACAATCAATCCATTCTATTACCACTAAAATGCAAGATAAGAACAGGCAGGCCTTGCATATTTTCAATGGTTAATTATAACCTTTTCTTTTCCAGATCAAATTAACCTAGGTTAGAACAAACTGACCTAGGTTGAAAACAAAATGATCTAAAGAACAAATGAACCTCCAAAATATTTTAATTAATAAGAAATGAATAAACACTCCTGGCCACTAATTTTTTTTATTTTAAACAGTCTAATGATGGTACCTGATAGGAATGTTAAATTCTTGTTGAGCACTTGCAATAAACTTTGATAAACTTTCACTTGACTGATAAAATCCAATCAAGATAATTTCTTTTAGGTCTGGAATCTGAAAAACATAACAGATAAATAAATAAACCTAAATATTGTGCACCTGAATCCAGGAAACTTGGGGAAGTAAGCTTAACAGTTAAAACTCTGACCAATATACAGTATGTGCAACTGTAAATGTCCTGGTGAAAAATTTATTTTCAGCATGAAATTTCACAAACCAATTCAATTTTTATCACCTTTGAACATGTATCAGCTTCATATTAACAGTACTTTGCTTCTAAAATTTTGGCTTTTAAGACCCCTCTCCCCTCTAGAATTTCTGATGACCTTCCCTGAGGTGGATATAGATTTTTTTCTGGAACTGCACAATAAAAATGGCTTCTGTAACACCAAGAAACACCCCAACAAAACAATAAATTTTGCACTGCAAAACAACATACTGGCACTTGAACATGTATCAGCATGTCCAGTACACTGCACAAGTCAAATAACTTTTGAACAACTCAAACTGCTGTAATTTTGTTTTGTGTGTGTGGTTTAGTTTTTTTTCCCTGTGAATAAAATTCCTTTAGTTTGTACCTTCCTAATGTTTGCAAATATAAAGTTAATAAAGATTATAAATTAAAACAATTTTCATATGATTTTAAAAGAGATGTTCTGTAAGTGTGGACATTCTTTTCCCTTACATAAGAATAACACAATGTACCTTTTGACGCCTGCTTAACAGTTTCTGTGCCACCCTTGTCATGTTTTGATTAGTTGGTTATTTGGGGGTGTGTGCATACGTTATTTTTTCTCTCTATCTACAACCTCGCATCATGCTTTACACCCACTTCCAATCCTAAAAACACCTAAAAATCTCCAGGATATGTTATATTGGCTCCTCTAAGGTCTCTTCAATGTCAATCTTAAGGACTATACATGAACATGCAAAATTATGAATTAACGTACAGCCATATACAGTCAACTCCATTTATTGCGGATACCCTCAGGACCACAAGTTAATGTCCTTAATAGCGAGAGTCTGTTATACCAGGAATTTATTTCAGTCAAATGTCTAATTTATTTTTGCCGGGAATTTAGCTGTTGTCTGTGTTGTCAGGTGTCCCTAATAGTGAGGTGTCCGCAAGGCAAGAGTTGACTGTAAACCTAAAAACATCCGAATATAAGGATGTTTTTAGGTAATTCAAGGAACATAAAAGCATGAATATCCCATTGCTGCACCTACCATTTAATAACACCAACTGTATATTTCTCACGCATTAAGAACACCCTCATGAATTCAGTTCCCACTGAATGCATAGTTTAAAATAATTAAAGGCTTAAGATTTATTATAAATAAGTTACATCTGACAATGTCAGGGTAATATTTTATAAAATTTACAAAATGAAAGACCGGTCCCTCAAAAGTAAGTTACTATTCAGATACCCATTAAAGCTGTATTAGTTCAGGTTTACATGTACCTTTGGAACAGCTGTGACGTGGTAAAGGTCATGGGATGTGATATGCTATCAAAAGCCTAAATTTCAATACTCATACCTTTTTGCAAGCTTCGATATGATGATATACAACTGGAAATCCTCCAATAGGGAACAGTGGTTTAGGCAATTCCAAAGACAGAGGACGGAATCTTGTTCCTGTGATCATAGAAGAGATAAAAATACGTTTCTGCATATTCACAGCTGTACGTACATTTGACAATCCGGTGCAACTAATTCAGGAGTATAAAATAATGTTCAACAAGATTTTTACCTTTCATTGGACCACCTATCAGAATTACAGCCTTAATCATGGTTACTTCGGCAGCTGAACGCTTCTTACGACTAACCGGCTTAGGAGATCGAGATTTATATCAAGAGCGTTAGAGAAGTTCCTATGGAAATCTTCCCCTTTTTGCAAGATTGTTGGCCACGTAACCTCGCGTGAGTGAAAAAGCGCAACCTATCCCCACCCGGGTATGATACTTTCCTTCTCTCCAGGGTAGGGTAAAAAAAAAATCCCCGCCATTTGAGCACGGCATCCTGGGTACTACTCACGCACGTGCAGAAGAACACAGGCAGCCATCTTTCAAGGGTTTCAAATTTTTGGAACAGCTTTTTTTGCTAAAATGGCAGACAAAGGAAGCGATTCAGGCGAGGAAGAGGATCCTACAATTGCTGAAGATGTCGTTGTAACGAAATACAAGATGGCTGGGGACATGGCTAACCGTAAGTATAGTGCCAGGGTTTTGGTTAGCGATTGAATATTCCAGACGTGGTGTTAGATAAAACCGGCGTGCTTAAAAATGGTATCACTCGAAGACTTTGACGTTTCTGTACAAGTTTTACCTCGTTCTGTCTGGCCAAGGATTATGGCTCTCATTTGATGATTCCAAGTAATTAAACACTTCCATTCATATACAATTTCATTTCTGTTCATTCTGAGCTGAAGCCTTATAATTATCAGTCCGGTTCGTTGGAAATTACAAGTCCTAATTTTAGCTTGAAGTCGAGTGGAACATTTTACAATTATCGAGGAATGAAATCCATTCCAACTACCCTTAAACACAACATTACCAGTGATGTGTACTTTGAGGCTTTTGTACAATGTACTCAAAGTAACAGGCGAAAGTTTGTAGACCATTCTCCAGGAAAGCTCGAATTGGGATATTTTGAATTAAATTATAGCATTGTTATCGTTATTATGCAATGCTTCTTACTGGTACTTACCACATTATAAAAATTAATGATAGAAGATGGGGTATTGGAGATTCCTAAGGAAGCTGAAGGAGGATAAGGAACAGTGTGAAAAGAATTATAATAAGACTTAAACAAGGAATTTTTATGCAGTTCTGGTATTCCTAGCAAAATTATGTCATGATTTCAAATCTATGAGGAGTCTCAATTCAACAAGGGGTGGGAATGTCAAGATTTTAATAAAATCACCACATTTGTATATGAACATGTTCTTTGAACATAAAATGAAAAGCAGTGAACTCCTTTTTTTTCTTTTGTTCCACCACCTGGAAAAAACACTAAGGACAGTATCTCCTTTAACTATTACACATATGTTCTGGGGATGGCGGGATTGTCCAAGAAATACAGTTTTCTTAATGACAGTGTCTTATAATACAAAGGTGTTTTTGTGTGGTTTATGGCTCTGCAGGAAAAGTAGATGTTAGGAAGTGTTACTGGAATCCAAAAAGCAAACTAAAGGGAACCAACCATGCCTTTTTCAGAAATAATTAAACTTCAGTTTGGAAAAATATGCTATATGTTATTTGCTTTAAAGCTCTTTAGAGGTATTTGTTACTTAATTGTCCCTGAAAATGCATGGTTACTTCAATTTTCTTTTTTTTTTTTTTTCTTTTTTGTTTTTTCAATTCCAATAGCTCTCATGAAGATCTGCTTATCTCTCATGGTTCATGGTCATAAACAGCTCAAAAATACCTCTGTATAAGGAGGCACTATCCTGAAAGAGGAAGTGTCACAGGGCTTTGAACAGTGTTAATTTAGTCTAGTTTTGTAATAAATAAATTGTCACCCAAGTGTGCTAAAACTGCTGATGAGTTTCTCTGGCCATAGATGGACTGGGTCAGAATGGATTGCAACTTGAAAAAAATTTTTTTTTTTTTTTTTGTTCAAGTTATTGCATTTTCATTTCCATTATGCACTATAAAGAACAGAGTTCTTAAGTTGTTCCTTTCAACAATTCAGTTGATTTGTTTCTTCCTTGTGTTCTAGAATAACTGAGTGAAGATGTTGTTTAATCATTTTCACCAAAGAAGTCCAAATTCCAGCGACACTTCTCTTTAAAAACAAGAATAACAGAGTCGACATTATGTGTGAAACCTTTTTATCACAAGGAGGAAATACAAACAGAAAAAAGTGTAGATTGGCTTCTAAAGGATGCAAGAAAAAAGGATAGAACCAGATTGATATACAAAATAATGTAGAAAGGCAATCAACCGTGATGATGATAATGATCATTATCATCATTGTTATTATTATTATTATTATTATTTTAATGTTTCACTCCCTGAGATGGTATGGGTAGGCCGTTACGCTAGAACAACAAACCACGTCCTGTAGCCTTAGTTCTCATGGGTTCTACCAAACTTTGTTGTACCTTCAGACTTCCAACACTTTTCATAAGAGGTGAGCCTATCTAAGGAGAGCAGAGTTCTCATGATCATTCTGTTCTGAATTCCAATTTTCTCTAGACAGCCCTTTATCTTCTTTGATACCAAACCTAGCACCCTGACCACCATTGGCACAACCTTTGCCTTTGCCAATCTCACTTGCAAGGTCTTGATACTTCTCCTTTTTAATCTCTCTACAAATAATGTTGTACTTCCTGTACCATTCCCAACGAACAAACCCGCATTATTATTATCATTATTATTATGATCATTATCATAATTATTATTATAAAAATTTATTTTCTATCAATCATTTATCTTTATTTTTCTTATAATAATTTGTCTCTTTCCAAAGGTGTTCTAAAGAAAATAATCGAGGCTGCAACTGCAGAAACAACGGTACAGACACTTTGCCGGTTGGGAGATGACCTTATTGATGAAGAAACTCGCAAAGTTTACAAGAAAGAAAAGGAACTCAAGAAAGGTATATATTAAAGTGTATTCTAAGCATTTTGCCATTGTCTTTAATACAAAAATGCTGTTGTCTCAATAGAATTGATGGTGGTACATGTGGAGATCTATGTTTTTGTTAGAATTTATTGCTGACATTTATTCCTTTGTTCTATTTGGTCACTACATGTATTTAAGTTTTTCTATGCATTTGCTAATTTCCTTTCTTTCTATTCTTTTGTAGTCTCAGCTTCTGATGATCCATTATCCCTCCCAAATCTAAGTTTAGCAAACCAGCCAACCAGCTAATGCTATAACATCTATTTCAAATCTAAGTTTAAAAAAATGAATATTCAGGCTCGGTAAACGTTGTGCATGAATATTCAGGCTTGGTAAAAACTGGGGGCATTTTGGGGAAAATTTTGCCACTGACTGCATCTTATAGAAAAGAAGACTAATAAAGAGGCATGTGTTTTATTTTTCTACTGCCAAAGTTAAATAAAACCTAAGCTCTCCTCATACGATCGCCAAAAATAGATTTTCTGTCCCTGATGCACTACAAAGTGTTTTAAACATTTCTTAAAATCATTTTGCTATAAGTCTGCTCACACAAACACTTAAAAAATGCTGAGATTTTTCCAAGTTTGTAGGTTACTATAGAGTGAAAGAAAAAGTAGTTTTATTTTTTATTCTACTTACTCTTTGGCACGTCAAGACAAAATCTATCACCTGCAGCTGTTCAGCATTTTTGTATTCTATTCTCCGATCAGCAAATATTTGAAATTTATGTTACAAAATGACTCACTGAGTTTAATCTGTTGCTGATCTCAATCCTAATTTTATGCCTTTTTCAAAATTTTCACACGAAAATGTGTGACCAAAGCATGCAGTTGATTGCTTACAAGACTTTTGTCCGATGAGAGCAAAAAGAACAAAGTTAAGACCAAACCCAAGGGTAGTGTTTAGGCTGCTTAAGTAGTACTTGAATCCTTTCAAGCTGCCATTGTTGATAATACAGTACTGTGCAAAAGTAATGAGAGCGAATTTCGACGAAATTCGGCGAAAAGTGGCGAAGAACAGCGAAATTTCGAAGGACACGAAACTTGATCGAATGTTCGGCGAATTTTCGAAGCCGCTATTGTTTTGACACACTCGAAATTACGGCCTTGTCCGCTCGAAAATTCGAACGAATTTTTGAGTGGCATTTCGAAATTTCGGAAGGTCAGTCTCGAATTTTCGAAGAGGAATTCGATTTTTCGAGAGAAAGGTATCGAATTTTCGGCAAACAATTCTCTTAAAATGACTCTTTAAGCTACAGTAATATCACTCCAGGTTTCATCCCAACAACAATAGGTGGATACGTAATCATGGCAACCGTAGTTCAAGAGAGAAGTCTGGGCACCATACCATCGCGCACATGAATGTAAACAAAATGTCACGCAGTTTGTTTTATTCCGGTTTATCTAAGGAGGATTCCACATCTTACCTACATGATTGGCAAACTTTAATATGAGAAAACATTTACCCAGAACAGAAATAGAAAGTCCACTGGATAAATTTGCCGTTGCAGGTGGTAAAATTGACAACGCACAGTCGGCCGTTCGCTTCACGATTGCTTTCTTGTGTCATCGCACGTGGTGGAGGGAACAGTGCTTCAGCGCTTTTTTGTTTGTATCCTTTTTAATAACATCTACCAGATTAAGTGCCCCACATCGCCGTCAATGTTTATGCGCATCCTGGTTTTGAACCCAAATTTGAAACCTTTACATAATTCTCCGCGTTTTGCGGTATTTGAGTCGACAAAGATGCCCGATTTGAAAGCCACGATCTTTTGTCAAATTAAATCACATTCAACTAATATGATGTTTTTAGCTGATGTGAAGTTTATCTCTACATGTATCTATGTCACAAAACACTTTCCTACTGTAGAGCAAAAGAAATATGCGCAGTAAAATGAAAACGAATACAGTTCATGAATGTCACAGCGTAGGCTTCGGGTGATACAGTGTAATGTTTATCTTGCTGTCCGTACGTCACGCAATTTCCATGTTCCTTTCGTTTCTTCGAAAATTCCTTGATGTTTCCTCTCGCTTATGCGATTGTTCTTCGCTTTTTCGCTCGTTCGAAACTTCGTTTCATCGAAGTTTCGTTAGCTTTTACAAATTTTCGATTTCCACGCAACATTTCTTCGAAAGTTCTTTGAATTTTCGAAGAAAGATCGCGAAATATCGTTCGAAATTTCCTTGAAAATTCGTGAGAACAAAGGACGAATTTCGCTCTCATTATTTTTGCACAGTACTGTATGCAATGTAAGGTTTGCCGAATTGTCACTGACTGGTAGTGAGTGGCTAAGTTATTTGTGTTACTTTGTCTCATCGATTTCAGCGCTTGCCTTCCTCCAATTGGCTAAGAAACAATTAGAATATTGCATCTAGTGTAAAGTCCCCCATTGGTGTTATACTTCAGCCCAAATAACACTGTTTGTGATCACCTTTTATATGAGTCGTCAATACATAAATTTGTATTTTATTGTTTTAAAATTAGTTAGTAGTTGAGCGTGGCTGTTATAGTCACATGAAATGTCTTCCTCTGTATAAAATTGCCTTCTTTGATCACATACTGTGATTTTTCAGAGTCTCTGTTTCCAACACCATGGAAACATGGCCGCCCTTTCAAGTGCTATTCTATAAGAGAAAACAAAGCAATTAGTTATCTGTGTTACTGCAGAATTAGTGAAATTAGTACATCTCATTCTCCCAAGTTGCTACTTGTGTCACTGTAACTCCAAAAAAATGTGGAGAAGGCTTGCTTTTTTTTTTAAACATGTTATCTTTTCAGTAGTTTTACCCAACTGATGTGGTGATCTGACTCCATGTTTATCTCTGTTATTAGGTATTGCCTTCCCAACATGTATCTCAGTAAACCATTGTGTCTGTCATTTTTCACCTCTTCAAAGTGAAGCGGACATCCCTTTACAGGACGGAGACCTTGTAAAAATGTAAGTTGGCTTTCCTCTTAACTTTCTTCGTTACTTTCAGTTTTTATTTTATTTATTTATTTTTTTTTGACAGCAAGTTGTAGTATTTGAAAGACTGCTTGAAACTATGATAACTATGATAAATTTCATCTTGCTATTTCATCACAAAATTTTCTTTGATGTTGTCTCAAGATATCTTTGAAATTATTGTTGATGCTGCACCGATTGGTATTTTTTGTTATCAACTATGATGTTTGGTTTTTCCAGAGATCTTGGTGTTCACATTGATGGTTATATTGCAGTAGTAGGACACACAATTGTTGTTGGAGCATCAAGAGTAAGCTGTAAAATTTGTTTTACCTTTTATTTGATGTATCTAGTGTGAATTGCAGTGGGAATGTTCTCTTTGGAAATATGATTTATTTGGAAAGCAAGAAGTAGCTGCAGTTCAACCACTTGACCAACATTTACAACATTTTGTAATATTAATTTTATTGTCCACAAATCTGATAAAACCATGGATGACTGAGTAATATCAAACATTTGATGTTGTTCGTAGAATTAATATTGAAGAGCAGCTCATCCACAAGTCTGTTGGCTGACTGCTGTCAGTGAACTGAACAGTTTGCCAGCAGTTTGCCACTAAATACTCTACTGACATAAATGGCAAGCTAAGATGATGAAATAACCTCACTGGAGGAATAATGAATTGCTGTATAACACAGAAATAAAAAATGAGACAGCTCACAAAGCTTGTCCTGTGTTGTTTCAGTTTCCTTTCTCTGACTTTTGTTTTTAACCTCCACTCATCCAGTCCCATTAACCTAAGATTTGAAAGACAGCACTTTACTCCAAGATTTGCTGAAACTGATGGCATTTGTCTGCCATCTGTCGCCATACTGTCAGCCAAGAGATGGAGAAAGACTTGTGGAGGAGCTGCTCTTCACTTTTTCCATACTGTTATTGTGATCCAACAGTTTGGTTCTAGCAAATACTGCAGAAATGTCCAGTTATTTTAGTAAAAAAAATGTTACTGTAGAAAGAACTGTCTTGTTCCCCAAAATAGATCAAATCATTGTACATTTCCGGTTCATTTTCTTTTTGTAGAAATCAAATTCTCCATGTCTTAGTTAATAAGAAAGCTTAATAAGCATCCACATTTTTGCCCCAATGCACACACTCAGATATTTTTTAACTTTTTCCCTGCGAGATTTGGCTAATTGAATAGTTTTTCTCCCTAATTTGGGCACAAGCCTCTCGGATATTTCTTAACCTTTCCCCCTACAAGATTTGGCTAAATTATTGAATAGTTTTTTGCCTCTTTTTTGGGATCAGATTTTCCTTCTCCTCCCCCTTTCCCTTCCCTCGCCAGAAAAGGCTCTATTTTTTGCAGCAATGTCAGTTTCTGATCAGAAGCAGTCCAAGCTCAATATCCAGTAGCACGAACCTGATGCTGATTTATAAACTTTGTAATCAGGAAATTCACTTCAGTTCTCAAACTATTAAAATGCAGTCGTGTTGAAATAAAGTTTGAACTGTTGTCAATCTTCCCATGCGTTTAACTTTTTTCAGCTGAAGTGGGCAAGTACTTTGTTGCCATGTTTTGAAGATATCCAAAACAAATCTCACCAGTACCTCCAAATTCACCAAGTTACGAGCAATTTTTCGCAGTTACCTAAGATACGCCATGTGAAAACCCTTTTGCCTTTTTCTTAAGATCTTAAGATTTTGAAAAAAATATATAATTGTTATTTTTCATTTATTTATTTATTTATTTATTTATTTATTTATTTATTTATTTATTTATTTATTTATTTATTTATTTATTTATTTATTTATTTTGAAGGTGTTTGCTTTAGAGTGCTTAGATTTTGAAAAGGAAAAAAATGAAAAAAAAATTCTCCAGGCTGGTGGGGCTCAGCGAGACTTGATGACCATATCACCATATTTTGACCAATCAAAACCTAGAGGTGTGGGCTGGGTAACTCACAAACAATACAGAAAAAGAAAAAAATGGGTATTTCTAAAAGCATCATCATGTGACAGCTACTTAATAACTTGATGTACACTTATTATTGCAGTCCTTTATAATTTGCATGGATCTCTTACCTTTTCAGGACAATAAAGTAACTGGTCGAAAGGCTGATGTGATTCAAGCAGCATACTTAGCTTCTGAATTAGCACAAAGACTGGTCGTGCCTGGTAATGAGGTAATGAGGTTTAGTCAAGGTGGATGCCTAGTTGAACACCTTGGTTCAAGAGAGGAAAAATTGCATGATTTGAAGCCTAAATTGCTCCAAATCAGCTTTATTTCAGCTGACAGACTGGATATCATGTCAGAATCATAGTTTCATATTTATCATTTGACATATGGGGTTAAAACACTTCATTCAGCATCCAGACTGTACCTAAACAGTGCTGATTTGTAGCAATCCCTATTCTAAGGCCAAACTATGTTTTCATGTCCATTTTTCGCCCAGCTTTTAAATACATTATTTGCTTGCAAATGACTTACTTGACTTAGTTCCTTATCTCCTCTGGGAGAATAGGGCCGTAAGCATGCAAATACACTTGTCTTAATATATTCTGTATCTTACGCACCAAGAGCATCAGAGGTAACCATGTAAGCCCAAATAGTGACCAGCACTATTTTTCTCCCAAAAAAATCACCACGTAGATCAAGAGAGTAAAGGACATAGGCACCTACATAGATACAATGTCTTGATGTTTGAAATCCTTGAGTGAGTGTGATCAACACTTTCCTTGAATGATAGCCCCCTTTTTTCTTTCCGAGATCCATAATTTAAGGATTTTTTAGTTTATACCGTTTCTTTGTTAATGGAATAAAATGGGTAATTAATGACACTGACATGTATGTAAATGCCTGTTGCAGAACAGCAAAGTCACAGATCAAATACAAAAAGTAGCTGAGGCATTTCAATGCAAGCCTGTTGAGGGTAATCTCTGTTTTTGCATTCTGTTCTGTTCATTTTACCTGCCTGTTGGACTGTTCCATACTATTTGAATTAACATAATTGTACCATTTTTGAGAAAATAATTTGTTCCCTGATCCTGTCACGGAAAGTTCAGAAAAACAAAATTAGCCTTAGGAAGAGCCTTCGGAGTCAGGCTTAAGGAGTACGTCAACAACACCAGTAGCGCCTTGTTAACGGCCATGAGGGCACGCCTGAAGAACTCTGGACACTCCCTGGACGCGTCTTCAACAACAATCATCTGAGGGAAACTGACATCCTGAGAAGGAGGATCAGAGAGGCCATTGAGATACAGTGCCAGGACCTCACTCTCAATCAAGGCAGCGGTTATGAACTATCAGCGGTCTTTTGGACAATTTGGCACATGACTCATGCCACCTCAAGTCATGTGACATAAACTAACATCTCACTTGAAAAAGATTCCACAAAGAAATCAAAAACTTGTAATGCTTTCAATTTATTTTTTGGATGCTGAAAGCTAATTTTGTTTTTCTAAACTATAATTACCATGATGATAATTTTGAATACTGGTAATCCTTTATTTTTGTGTGAAGGTATGTTGTCTCACCAACTGAAAAGAAATGTCATAGATGGTGAAAAAGCAATCATTCAGAATCCTACAGAACAGCAAAGGTAATCTATTCTATGCTATGACTTGCTGTGTTATTTCGGAAATAATTACATAATTTTTGTTTTACTGAGAGTTAATTAATGTCATTTACAGTGTTTATAGTGTGTTGAAATTTTCAAATGATCTGATTGTTTCTTTTGTATCATTTAATTATTTGAAGCTGTAAAAAATAATATTTATGAAATATCTGTAAGGTTCCATGTATGCAGTGGTAGATATGGGTTTAAAACATAAGAGAATGCCCGTGTAAAACAAACACACAGCTGGGCAACAGTTGCTGTTTGCTAGTACAGCAAATTTCACGCAGTCCATGAGCCACTGATCAAACTCTTTGTAGTTCCAGAAAAAAAGTGCTATATGTTTTTAACCAATGTTACTAAAAACTACTTTTTCTCCAAACAAGAGATTGAAATTGATTCTTCACCAGAAAAAGTCTAAAACCTGTACAATGTTGTGCAAATGCTTTAGTTGTTAATTCAAACGAATTTTATACTCACAAAATTAACAGTTTCATATTTTTAAAGAGTATACTTATATAATTAATTTTAAACATGTTTATATGCTATTTTTTGCATGGTCTTCTTGAACTTGGAGAGGTCAGTTAATGCCTACACTAAGATGCACATGGAAACTTGTTTCCTTTTATATTGTGAGATTACAGTTGGCTTGAAATCTTGTTTGCAAGATCATTGTTAAACTTTACATTATTTTCAAGTGGTTGGAACAAGGAATAGCTAGCTTGTGCTCAGCCAGGTTGTCAGCAGATAATGTAAAATTGTATAATGGTAATCTTTTTGCTTTCAATTTATGACAGGAAGGACCATGCCAAATGTGAGTTTGCTGTACATGATGTTTTTGCAGTTGACATCCTCATAAGCACAGCAGAAGGCAAAACAAAAGAGAAGGAACGTCGCACAACTGTGTACAAAAAAACGGAAGAGACATACAGCTTGAAAATGAAGGCATCTAGAGGTAAGACCTTACTGTAAATATATCATAAATGCACTTTGTGTTTCCTTAATCTTGAACACAGGTCGAGCAAAACATCTTTGGCCTCCTTGTGATTAAAACCACCATCTCAGATTACAGATTATTTCTTTCTTCAGGGGTGTGAGGTTATTCTGTCGTCAGCTACCCACTCCCACCTCTAAGCTGTTACGCTCCTTATAGCAGGTGACCTTGGATTATCGTAGGTGGCGGAGCAGAGGGGGTAGGGGGGAAGGGCTGTAGCAGGCCAAACAAAATATTCAATCTCCTGATCTTTTCACAAATCATTTTACGAGCATCACGCTTGGCAAAATAATATGTGGTAAAACATTTGATGCAGTGAGAACTACGCTACCCGAAGTAGACTGTACGTCAGGTTACAAATATACGGACCATGTGCGAAACTCTCAACAAAACCCCTGTCACTAAAACACTGTTAGGAGAGGTACACAAACTCTTACAGATGTATGTCACGTTACCAGAAGCATCTGCGACTTCAGAGCGCACATTTTCTGCCCACAGACAACTCAAGAACTACCTAAGAAGCACCATGAAGGAGGACTGCCTGAACAACTGTGTACTGATGCACTGTCACAAATCGATTACAGACACACTAGACACTGTTAAGATTGCAAAGAGGTTAATGCTTGTGCCAACGAACAGTCAAAGGGCATTTTGAAAAATTTGAGTAGGGGTATGCACATGGCTGGGTGAAAGATGAGCCCCCACCCCACATTTCAAAATGCTCTGCCGCATCTGATTGTAACATACATAACATTAATTTGGCGTGACCTCAGTTACAATTGTATGATGTATTAATTATACTTTTAACAATGGCAATTGTAATGTCTTCAATTTAAATACCCTAGCTCATAGAGGATTTCTGTCCCTAAATTTATTTGGAAGCTAGAGTAGAAGTAGTATTATTGTGGTTTCTAGTTGTTTAATATAACAGTCTTTTTGTTGTAGTTTTCTTCAGTGAAGTCTGTAACAAATTCACCAGCATGCCTTTTACACTAAGGTAAGTGCTTCATAGTTTATAATGATTGTTTGCTGTGGATATATATATATCACATGACTCTCCTGCTCTGTCAAATATGTTGTGTAGGAGCCTTTGTTTCCTTATCAGTAAACATCTCTATGAGTGTAGCTGTCCACAGGTGCAGGGTCGTCAAACAGTGAAAAAAGTGTCAATTATTTGCTTGCAAATTTGTGCTTGATATCGAAATTAATGTTGGGACATTGTTCAGGTGGATGGAAACATTGCCTCTGTTACAGACACATCAAAAATATATAAAATCAATCAATTTCACACTAACAAGATTTATTACATTAACCACAGCAGCGAATTATACTAGTCATAATGTCTACAAATCTGCTCTAAATGTATTTCTTTTCTTGTCTGCTTGCACAGCTTAATTCAACTTGTAACCTGAAATCTCCAGTGAGGAATCTTGGCAGAAAAGCCTTCAAAATCACCTCTCTTAATCTCTCTCCTCACTAACTGAGTCATTTCGTAATCAAGCACAGTTACTTACACTTTGAGCGTTAGCTATTATCTTAAAGCTTACTGGCTTCTAGTACATTACACACTGGACTATTTTAACATGTAGATCATGCAATACCACTTCACTTCACTTCACTAGTTACTCTTCACATGACTGGTTTGGTTGCATAAAATATTTACACATAACTTTAGTGATCCAAGAAGGTTCTTGGAAGCTCGTTGTAAAATTAGCAATGCACCTTCTTTAGTTTCTAACTTCCATTGACTTTTATCCCCATTTCCCCATATTTGGATTCACCAGAGTTGACTGAAATTTTTGAACATGAGAGACCGTCAGCAATAACTGAACGGCTGAGAAAGCCGTCTTGTGTTGAATTTTAGGCCAATTATTCGTTTTGCTAATTAGTGCCTAAATTTTTGCATGTGGCCTACAATTTAGTCAGAGAATATTTGCGCTGTCTTTTGTCCTAAAATATAACATAGATAGATCGATATGTTCTCAGCCCTTCAATTTTGTAATGTCAGTCTTGGACACCTGGAGTTTTTTACATAGAGAACCATATCATCAAGCAATAAAGTCATTTTAAGTGCGATATTTTATGACAATTGCTCACTTGTTGTGCCATTTTACTCAGAGCTTTTGAAGATGAGAAAAAAGCAAAAATGGGTGTTGTGGAATGTGTGAACCATGGTCTTCTAGAACCATTCAATGTTCTATGGGAAAAAGAAGGTCAGTTTAGTGGACTGTTTGTAGTCCAGATTACTGTTGTTATTATCGGGATTTGTTGTTTTAGTTATTGTTGCCATGCATGGTGACATTAGGTGAATTTCTAACACCAACATCGAAACTGGTACATTTTGTGTGAACTAAAAGGATTTCCACCAGGTTAGGGAGTACGGAAAGAAATGCCTTAAGGCCTGCCACAGATATTGAGCAAAATACTAAAACAAATATTTGCCTCAGAGCAGCAAATATTGGTGAATGTTCCCTGCTACGAAATATTCACCAATAGTTACAATTACTTTGCCTTTTGCAAATAATTGTTAATTAGCCAGAAATAAAAAATTGGACTTCCAGGAGGCACATCTTCCATTAAAGTGCACCTAACCCCCCAATTTTTTTTCACTTAAATAAATCTTTGCACCTGTTTGAAACGCATTGAGCTTTTTGCGCCTTTTTTCAACCAAATCTTGACTTTTTATAGGCTGTAAAAGTTACGAAATCTAGCCATCATCTGTCCCATGACCGAACTAGTAAGGGGCATCCGCATGGGTCTATTCTACATGGTCGTCTACATACATAACTAACTTAAATAGAATTTATTGTTTGCAAAAACGGGCTGTGCGAGCTATTACCAATTCAGACTATAGAGCACATTCTGCTCCTTTATTCTCCAAATTAAAAATTTTAAACATTTATCAAATCAATACGTTTCTAATAGCGAAATTTATGTACTTTTATCATAACAACCTTTTGCCTCCTTTGTTTTTCAACTTGTTTTTGACAAACAGTCAAATTCATGGCTATAGCACCAGAACTGCCAACAACTATCGCGTGCATCATTGCCGAACTAATCTTAAAAAATTCACAATTCTTTACCAAGGCCCAAAGATCTGGAATTCCCTTCCTATTACAATCACTTCTCTTTCAAGTTTTCCCAACTTTAAGTATAAACTGCTAGAGTTTTAATCACAATGAACTTGGCAAAGCCGCACACTTGTTGCACTAACTATATAAGCATATATTTTTTAGGTACGAGGTGGCCTCAACTATAAGCCTGGTGGTTTCTAGAGGTCACCTCGCCATACATTAACCACTCAATAAATTGTAAAGATATTAGAAAGAAAGGCAAATAAACTTCAAACTTCAAACTTCCTTACACGACATCACAAACTGCTTTGCATGCATTTTCACAAAGACTTAATACAATGCAAATCAGTTTGTGACGTCAAGTAAGGAATAGACCCATGCCCCTTACTAGCTCAGTCATGGGACTGATTATGGCTAGATTTCGCAACTTTTACAGCCTTTAAAAAGTCAACATTTGGTTGAAAAAGGCGCCAAATAGCGCAATATGTTTCAAACAGGTGCAAAGATTTATTTAAGAGAAAAAACATTTGGGGGTTAGGTGCACTTTAAAAAAATTTTCAGAGATAAATACGTGAGTTTTCAGTATTTGTACTAGACTCTTGTATCTCATTTCAGGTGAATATGTAGCACAGTTCAAGTTTACGCTGTTACTGATGCCAAATGGAAGTAGCAGGTAATGAAAGACTGAGTAGCTACTTTACCCAGATAAGCACGCGTGTTATATTCCACTCTCCACAAATCATCATGTTTTTACATTTTGTTTAGGATAACTCAAGGACCTTTTGATCCAGAAATAATGCAATCAGAGTATTCAATACAGGATGAAGACATTAAGGTAATGAGAATAATAATGAATTAGTATCAGTGGTAAGGGATGGTTAATTTAAACTGTTCCAAAGTGGATAAACTGAGCTGTGAACAGTCTAATTTATCCTTCGTCATCTCCTTTGGTCAGTGCATACGTGAGTCACCATTTCCAACAGTGAAAAGCAATTGCTGTGTATGAAACAACTGATAATTTCATGCTGGCTGAGATCAACACCTTGTTTCAGCTTGGGAGTCATGTTACTAGGGCTGTTTTTTCTTTTTTTCTTTCTTTCTTTATTTATTTACTTTGTTTTATTTATTTATTTTTTACCAGAAAATCCTAGCAACATCTGCAAGTAGAAAAACTCAAAAGAAGAAGAAAAAGAAGGTGAGAAAAGAGTTGTGTTTAATTTTTTGGTCCAACATTGAGCAGGTTTATTGTTATTTATCAAAGACTGAGGATAACATTTCCATGGTGCTTACTTAGCATACCGAACAACTGCTGAAGAGTTGCGTTTAACTTATGGGTAGGGATGGGATTGTAACAAAGGATTGGAGTTTTCATGACTAACAGGAAAACTAACCAGTGTGATATGACCTTTTTTATACAGGCTTCAAACAAAGCAAGTGATGCGGTAGCAGCTGAAACTAAGAATGATGATGATGCTGATGATTGAAAACTATCGCGCTGTTATCTCCGTTTTAAGTTTATCCTATCTCACATCCTACTCAACAATACACAGGAAATGTTGTAGTGACTAAAAACATTTGTGTCAAGCTCTCTTTTGAAGTTCGTATGTACCTAGTATTATGCTGTTATTATACTTCAGTCGATTGCGTTGTAAGCAGAATATCTGTTCAAACAAAACACATGTCAAATAAAGGTCACTCTTTTCCTTAATTAGGTTTCCATATTAAAGTTGTGGCACCATCAGTAAGCAATATTTATTTTTAGCTGCAAGGGTTTGGGTGGAGGACATGGCATTTAATTATGATGGTCATTTCTCTGTTTTCGAGTTTAATTAAATCCTGATAATATTAAATATAGAAATACAGTTGACTATAAACATAAGCGAAAAACCGGAACGACGTTTCGGTGTCATCTTGGCACCATTATCAAGTAAAGAATGTAACAGAAAAGATAATTTATACAGAAAGTAAAGGTGTGAGATAGAATAGATTAAATTAAGACTAAAAGTGACTGTCCGGTGTTCATTCAGTGAGGTTTTCCATCGGGAAACACCTGAAGAATGATCACCAAGTTGACACAATTAGCGACCTGACAAGCAACTTCACCATCCTAAAGAAATGTCAGGGAAAGCTTGATTGCTTAATCCTTCAAATGCTGTGGATCCACAAGAAGAAACCGAGTCTAAACACCCAGTCAGACTCCATTCGCACGAAACTATCGATCTAACCTAGTGAACAGACATAACACTCACTTTATAACACCTCACTGAATGAACACCGGACAGTTACTTTCATAGTCTGAAATGTCAGCCGTCTCCTCCCCCTAACCCACAGGGGGCGCCCCCTGTGGGTTAGGGAGAGGAGACGGCTGACATTTCAGACTATTACTTTCAGTCATAATTTATTCTATTTCACACCTTTACTTTCTGTATAAATTATCTTTTCTGCTACATTCTTCACTTGATAATGGTGCCAAACTTCGTTCCGTTTTTTCGCTTATTTTTGTAGTCAACTGAATTAAATCTTACCTGGGTTGTTCGAGTGAATAGCAGCAGAAAATGGACAACACAGATGCTGCATCTTCTGCCCCATGAGCCTACCCGCCTTTATACAGTGTTTGAAAACTGTACATTCTTCTTGTGCTGCTTCCATCTGCCGATCATGGATGAAATTTCATGAACAAAACCTTAATTGACCTGTTTGGTGTCATTGGTACATGACTCTTCTGTAATGTGAACAGCAACTGAGCAATCAATGTTGAGACAGATTGAAACCAATTCCAATCTGGCCTGTCCCCTCGGGAAGACTGAGGAGAGACCCTGTGAACACGGTTGAATCTGCCCAACGTGAGAGGTTAATCTACGTGAAAAGAGTGTCGAGAAGGCATAAAGCAGTGACTAGACAAAATTATCTACACAAGTTATGCACTTGAGAAGTGATTGCCTTAAAACTATGATATAAGTTGGACTCTTTAAAAAAGCTACCAGATGTCTTTTACTAGTCTGAAATGTCAGCCGTCTCCTCTCCCTAACCCAGGGTTAGGGGGAGGAGACGGCTGACATTTCAGACTAGTCTTTTACCTGAGGGCTTCTTTTTATATCTTACGGCCTGTGGCTAGTTGCATTCTCGGTCGACTCTCGTCAAATATGGTTGTCTTCTATCCGAGATTGTAATTTCAAAACTTCCACCTTAAGTCCAAAAACTGCTGCGAGCCTCCTTAAGGCCCGTTTAAACGGTTTCAACATTTGACCAACATTCGTTGAACGGATGTCAAGCAAATGTTGGATAAAGTGTTCAAACGGCTACAACACCATTCAACTTTTAAAGAACAAAGGAAATGTTACACGGGTTTGAATGAAAGTTTAAACCGATTTAAATTTGATTCAACACGCTTTCAACAATGTTGGACGACCTGTTCAAACGCTCCCAACATTTGGTTCAAGAGAGTGTCGAACATATGTTGACCCGAATGTTGAAACCGCTTAAACGGGCCTTTATGCAAAGCTGGATACAAACAGCATTAATTCTTGAACCTAATTTTCCACTTTAACCTCCTCAATCACACAAAACACTAGAAACTTGTTATCAGTGCTAAGCTCTTCTAAGAATCTCTCGGTCTAAAACAAAGCAGAGAAGGAAAAACAATGATCACAGAATATGCCCTCTCCGGGAGTCGATTCCGGTACATACAGATTACAAGCCCGACGACATTTCATTCACCTGTTCAATTCATGACAAGTTCGCTCACAGAGCGCTTTGACTTCAAGTCGCAAGCGTATTTCCATCCTGCCCCATTTATAGCCAAAGATGATTAATACTAGTTTTTTCTCTGCAGTAGTAGAATAATTATTAACAAAATTGGAACATTTTTTTAACGTTTCCATCGATACAAATATGTCTTTCCCATCGAAAGTAGCACTACAAATAGTAGCCTCCCGTGCAGTCATTTTTAGGGAACTAGTATTCGAGGAGGTAATACGAGTCCTCTAAATACGACTGCGTGGGAGGCTATACTAACAGAGGCATTGCCCGTTTAATTAAGGGCACGTTCTTGGGGAAAGATATACACGAAACAGATGGATTTCATGTTCTTTTTGGAGCTATTCTGTTTTCGGGAATGGACAGAAAGTATAGTATTGCGTTCATTCTGCCCCTGACTAAAGAATGAACGGTATACAGTTTACTCAGAAAAAGAACAATGACCGTACGGAAAAAGATGGAGGCTGTACATTTTACCCACAATACACTCCGACCTAACCGAGCTAATGGGGACAAAGAAAGCCAGTCTTTTTTTTTTTTTTTTTTTTTAGAAATTCTTCCCGGTGCTAACAACATTGTGCTTGCTAGATTTTCAGTTCCCATGATTGTCAGTCTGCGCGGTTTGGTTTGTAGGGTTTTCGTATACTAAGAATCAGGGGTAAATGTAGCAGTCACCATATTTTCCTCCGTTTGATGGCAATGGGTGGAATTGCTTTCTTTGAGAACTAATATTCTGTCTAGTCTGTTATAAGAATGTCCAGAATTGTCCCAAAACAATGCACCCTAAAAATACGATTAAAATTTCTAAACTGTCACATATACAATTTTACAGGAATTTCGTTCGGAAAAAAAAAAAGCTGTTTTACGTGAAGGAATGCCATATTTCGAATGAAGTTATTTCCGAAATATAAACTGAGAGCAGATGTTACCGCAGATCTCAAAGTAAGCTGTTCCAAAGCACCACACCACTACTGCAACTGAAACTGCTTTATTATAAGGTCGTACGAGGCTTTATTCGCTTAGAACTTCAAACCTTAATGGAAACGGAGGGTACAGCTCGTGGGCTCAACACTTGATGGGGCCGGGGTGTACTGGCTAAAGCTTGATGGGGACCAGAGTGTCCTAAAGGTGGTGTTCAAATCGTTTCTAACCATGATACATACGGTCACTGCTGGGATCAGGCGAAACGCTGTTGTTTGACGGGTACATGTTACTCTCCCTAGTATCACTCGATCCTTGTGTCTATGTTTTCTCTGACTGGTTGATCACAATATAATACCGTTAATGAGATAATTAACGCATACCTTTGGTGATGTGGCGAAGGTTTATGGCGAATACCATGTTGAGTAAACAAACTGAAGTCTCTCTGCAAAGACAAGAAGCAAGACCAGCTAGTTAACGTTTTCTCAACTTTATTGAGTAATTCGTGATCTGGCACCTGGGTTGCTCGTACATTTCAGACCGAATTCCGTACAAACTCTTTCAAGCCTCCACGGTCAAGCTGGTTATTTTAAGCTCAATCTTAGGAGATCCCTTTTTAGACGCGCTTTTAATCGGTAATCTCATTATTTCAGTTAATTTTTATTATGCTTGAAAGTTTTGTATATAGCTTAAAGTACCATTTTCTTGTAGTTCGCAAACTCGTACAAAGGGATCCATGTTGCACGGCTTATGACGTTATTGACGTACCCCCTCTCGGCTTGACTACATACGCAAAAGGAAAGAACTCTGGGGTCGAGAAAGGGCTTATTATTATGCTGAAAAACAGTGAAAAAGCAGATCTTGCCATGGGCCATTGGAATCCAAAAGGAAAATAGAGGAGACGCCACGATTTTTTCGGAGATAATGAAGCCCCGATCTGGGAAAAAAAAATGCCACGATCGATAGGCATTCATTTTAAACCAAAGATCCCCCCCCCCCCCCCCCCAATTTTCCGTTTGGATTCCAATGGTTCTTGCTAAGATCTTTTTTTCTTGTATAGGCATAAACTACGCAAAATACAATCAATTAAAGCAAGTAACATACTCGGACACCAAGGCTTGGCCAGTACCTTACGCATGCGCACAGCCGAACCACCAGAAGGCCGTGTCTCAGGCACCCATTACTGCTGAGGCGGGTGTAAAACTAGTCTGAAATGTCAGCCGTCTCCTCCCCCTAACCCACAGGGGGCGCGGGAGAGAGAGACGTCTGAATTCCGAGCGTTATAATGTCTCTCTCTCCCGCGCCCCCTGTGGGTTAGGGAGAGGAGACGGCTGACATTTCAGACTAGTGTAAAACACCTCTTTAAGCCCTATACCTTCAGAGGTGTCTCGCGTCCAAGCGATGTAGCGTGTCCAGTTTAAACTGTAGATACCTATACCCTATATCAAATTAAAGCTTATAGAGCTGGCTATCAAACTATACCAAGAATTTTGAAATAAAATGAATTGTCGAATTTTTCACGACCTCTAAATGCGAGCGTCTGAATCACCTTTTTCAAGCTACAAGTCGAAGCGAATTTTGTTTTTCGCTAATTTAATTTGCTCCTCAGTTTCCGGACCCAAAGTGCTACAAAAACGTGTCTGCGTTTTGCCATATTCAATCGCAATGAAAAGTTATGGAACATTTTCGAAACAGGATGAAAAAAACGTGTAGTGATCGTACAAAAATCACTCTCGGAGAAAAAATATTTCGAAAGAAAAAATTCGTGGGCAAAGTTTTGTTGTTTATATGTTACACTAGCTACTGTCCAAATTTGAAGGCAAACAAACAAATTCCCTTTGAGTTTTAGCTCTTTGAAGTGGCTCCTTTAAGTGAAAAAATTGATTCGAGAAAACAGTGCTAAAAATTCGGCAATTCATTTTATTTCAAAATTCTTGGTACAGTTTGATAGCCAGCTCTATAAGCTTTAATTTGATATAGGGGTTTAGGTATCTACAGTTTAAACCGGACGAGCTACATCGCTTGGACGCGAGACACCTATGAAGACACCTCTGAAGGTATAAGGTAACCTAAAGCGACAGCTCCGCAGCACACATGTGGTAGCTGTTGGCAACGTACTTCCTAGGATGTGCGCACTCTCCTTAATTTCGTTAACTACCTCAGGAAAATTAGGTTGCCATGATAACCTGATGCAAACGTAACGTTTGTACAAAGCAAGGTTAAAAGCTAACCTGGGATAAAAAAAATCAAAAAATTGTTGCCTAGTTCCTAGACCTCTCTCTGTCTTTCATCTTTGGGTCACGTGGTCAGGGCGAACCGTTCGCCTCGATTACGTCACCGAAACGAGTTGATCTTGAGGGCCTCGGAGAAAGCCGTCAAGGCAAGGGTTCTGTCTCACGAGGTGCCAATGCTTTACCAGTGGCTTTTAAGGACTGTGCCTTCTATTGTTACCGCGCATACGTTCTGCGCATCGCGAGATACTCGGGTTTCCTATAGGTGATGCCTACTAATACAGGAATATTTTTGCGCGGTTTAAAACTATACGGAGAATGGAGAACTTACCAAATGTCGTTGGCATCTCAAAAGAAAATTGGGGGTAACCATGCATTTTTCAGAGAAAATCAAGCTTCAATTTAGGAAAAAATCCCATACATTGCTTTATATTTTGGCACTTTTTAGAGATATTGCTGCTTAATTATCTCTGAAAAATGCGTGGTTACCCCCAATTTTCTTTTTGGATTCCAATAGGCCTTGCTAAGATCTGCTTTTCCCGCATAGTCACAAGCCGCACAAAAATACTTCGGTATTAGTAGGCACCGTCCTTAATTTAATTTTCTTGAGCGGGTCGTCCCAGGTTTCGTTCCCATGGTCTCCCCTCTTACTGTCCTAAACGAACTTGTCAGTAGCAGTCACGGCCCGGAAGGAAGACAAAAACGGTGTTTCATATTAATATTTTGCTCTAATTTCTAACTTTTTTCTGATTTGTTTTTATTTTATTTTTATTATTATTTTTAATTTTAGAAGGTCAGTTCGTGCAGACTTTTTGGAAAGAGGAAAACAGGATTTAATAGCGCCTAATGCTCTTTAAAATGCGGATAGAGAGAACCGTAACTTCAGTAACAAAACGATTAACGATAAACGTAAAACGTGACTTACGTCTGTTCTTGAAAGACGTCAATGTTTTAGAATAAAATGGATAAATGAATAAAATGCTCTCAATCAGTGTTGAATTCCTCGGATCAAATATGCTAAGTATGGTGCTATACTGGCCAATCACAACTGTCCTCAATGCATTCCCTGTCAATCACAATCCCCAGGAGCATCTGACAGCCCATAATTTTGTAACTGTCCTTCTCGAGCAAAATTTGAGGTTTTTGAGGTGAAAACAAATGAACACTCGTTGTGAGTTAAAGAGCGAAAGTTTAGGCTGTGTTTTTAAAGCGTAAATGGACAGCACGTCCATTATAACGCAAGTGAATAAGGACGATGAATCAGTGGAAGTGAGCTCGTACAATCAAGTCAAACGTAAGTCTTCGCAAGGCTTCCATATTGCATTGCTCACTTACCGACGCACGGCGCGAACATAGCGAGGAGCTTTGTTTGTGTTGCCGGCATTCCTCCTGCCAAGAAGACGATTTGGGCCTATTATTTCAAACTTTCTTTGTGTCCACTTCCTTGAGTCTTCTTGTTGTGGTTACCGAGTTAATGAAAGCGTTATTTAATGTTTTGATTTTAATTGAGCTACCCGTTTAGTTATAAGGGACGTTGGATATTTTGCTTATCTCATATCGTAACACGTTTCTCGTAGCTTACTAACTTGTTGCTCTTCATTTGCAGTACCTGGTTCAATCTCCAAAAAGCCCAGAAATCGGAATATATTTTCGTCGTTTTTCTGTTGTTTTGGCGCACAATCGGCGGCAGCTGGACCTCCGTGTACAACTGTTACCCACACTAATCACAACCATAACCACAATGAGAATACGATCACTGACGACAAAGATTCGAAGGTTGGTATTTCCGCGCGCCAAATCTGTCCTAATTCAGGCGTTCGATTAGAAATTTCCGTATTTAGGGCTTGTTTAGAGGTCTTTAATCTTAAAGTGAGGTTGCTCAATTGCAGCCGCTGAAATATTTTGTCTTGTCCGGTGTTTTCGATCTTTAAATGAACTTAAGGACGTTTTATTTTCCAGGGAATGCAAGTAGTCAAACGATGCGTTTAATTTGTTTCCGTTCACTCGAGAGAGCAGCAGTTTTGTTGTCACGTTTTCTGGTTATCTAGCTGGTTACACGAGAATTGTTTGCAAATAACGTTTACCCTGGTTATTCTTTTTTCATTTTGGTGTAAATTTAATTTTCGATTTGTAGCACGCTCGAGGTTTCGTGATGTTGACATCGGAACCTGTCTGTGTCATTGACGAGACTTACACCAAGCGATATTTTATATGGCTTCCTGTACGATCATTCCTCCCATTACAGTTGTGCTAGATTTTCGGCTTTATGAGAACATTGATGAGCTGGTACACCATTGAAGTGTCAGTAATTTGTCCGGAGTTCTAAATGACTGTAAAAACAATATCAATTAAAATAAAGTGCTCAGGGAGAGGAAGATCGTTGCAGGCCGATCACTTGTCTGTAATTTACTCGCAAAACAAATTCCTGTCTGGTATCCGGAACTGTTTATTACTGCAGTTAACATATATTCAACTTGAGCATCAACTTTAATTCTTAAGCTGTAATAAATTCCCTTGAAATCATCGTAACAAAGCCAGACACAAGAAGCTGATTACCAGAAGATTCCATACAAAAGCGAGGGAAAAATATTGAAACTGTATTCAATTTCATAGCACGATGTAGACCTCTTTTCATAATGAATAGTTTTGTTCAGACTTATACTGATCTACTTCCTGTCGTAGGAAAGAGTCGATCGTTTTAAATCTTTGTTAATACTTTGTAATTCACTGTTTAGTTTATCTACCAAAAGAAATCCTTGTTCCGCTGCATGTCCATTTTGTTTCTTAACTTCGTGTATCTAACCATCAATATTTGAGGTGAATTTGTTGAAAGTAAACAGTTTTGCGCAGTTTAATATTGTAATATTTTCACCATGAATAATAAATGTTCTAACGTGTGCATGTAATATATGGCTGTCAGAATATTTAAAAACATTTTCGTAAAAGCCGACGAGGATTTGATATTTATAATTTGCCTTTCAAAGGGAAGAATTTTTAAACCGTAAGAAAATATCTAAAAGCAACTTGAATACGTAAATCAAATTTCTAGCTAAACTTGTGGAAGTGTCATTTTAAATATATCATTCAGATTAGAGTCAGTGATTTGAATAAAATGAAGTCAGGTGTTTTGCCACATGTTTCCATTACTAATTTATCCAAACTTCCCATGTCATGGGTTTTTCTTCAATACTCTAGATAAATTTTGTCAGATTTACTGCTGCATGCAATATCTGTTCAAAATTTATCATCTGGAAGCATTAAAGGTCTGGTTTGGTCACGTATCAACTATTCAAATAGTGCATAAATACATATTTAATGCTGTAGCATATTTTTTTTTCCTAAGGCTAAACAAATTGTGCATATTGTTAAAAAATTATCTCAACTTTATCTTGTGGTAAGTTATTAATCCAGTGGATTAATTGACTAAAGGTATCCCCTATTTGATCAAATTAGATGTGGTGACAATATTACAATCTACATATCATACACAGATGTCAATGAACAGCTCAAAAACTTAAAACCACTTTGGTGATTAAAATAAACATTTGTAACTCTTGTCATCCTATGAATGTTTAAAATAGAGTGTACCCTAAGCATAATTGAAGGCTCTTGTGCAAAACCCTTTTGAATGATTAGTTTGCTTCAAAACAAGTCAAAATATAATGTAAAGTTTTTCTTTAGGTTTTTCCTTTGGGGTCGGCCATCAACCAAAATTAATCTGTTAAAAGCTATCACCCAAATTTTAAGATAGTGAATTTTTGTAAAAGGTTCAGATAACAGCATAGATTTATATAGTACAGAAGTACATATATATTCATATAGTACAGAACTATAACATGTATAAAATAGACAATTTTATTTTTTCTTTTTTTTTTTTTGCGCTTTGGAATATTTTTGTAAGCTTCGTCTAGTTATTAACTAGTTATTAACCTGAAACCTGAAAGTTAACCTGTTAGCCTAAAAGTTTCAGGAGTTACCAATCTTCCTACTTAACCGAAAGACTTAGTTGCCAAATGACCGTCAAGAAAAAATTAAATTGAAGGGTAGCACTTGGGAAAAAAAGGAATGGTTGATTATGAGTAATTTTGTTTTTCAGATGAAAGTATCCCATGATGAGGTTTATGTGTTAGTAATATATATTTTTTTGTAATTCATTTATATACTACAGTGGTGTATTTATTAATTTTTAATAATTATGTTGTTTTGTAGCCATGTAAATATCTTCTCCCTGCTGTGCGGCATCAGGATATGCACAAGAAATGTATAGTTATAGATCTAGATGAGACACTGGTACACAGTTCATTTAAGGTAAGAATAATAATTATAATTATTCCTGACTGTGCAGTGCTCTTAATACAAACTGCTGTTGGTATATGGTTGTGTTGGGTAGAAAATGAAAGAGAGAATCTACTTTTTTAAGTCACGAAAACACAACTATAGATTGTTAAGCAAGTAGCTGATAACAACACTTCATTGTCAAGATCAGCATGTTTCAGTTCAAAGTCCATTCTGTAAAGTACTGACAGTGAACCTTTCAAAAATAATCCTCTCCTTAATGTTATAAATTAGCGTCCATACTACAGCTAATCCCTTGTTGTATCACAAATAAGGTGTCCCTCCTGTCATCATGTGAACCCTTAAGAGTGCATTCAAACACTTCTGACATACATTTCAAGATGGTGCTGATTACATAAGTGTTACATAACCTTTTATTTCATAAACCTTTTTTAAAGAGGTACCCAATATTATTTTAAACAAAGTAACTCAGAACAGCAGTAAATAGGCTCATTTGAAGAGAAGTTGAGAGAAAAAATGAGAACAACAAAAACCAAATGAATCAGACAGTATAAACCAAGAAGTATATTTAGAGCCAGTCCTTCATTCTGAGCTCCCTGTTTTGTGTCTGTTACATTCTCTTTTCATGTCCTCTGTTATATTGACAGTATCATTTTAAAGGCAAAAGTTCCCTAGATACATGTACAGTGTAAGCTATGTGTATCCATTAGCTTTTGGAACAATTGCTTAATACTGTTTAAATAAAAAGGGAACTTTCTACAGCATGCATGTACACTAGTGTAAACAGACAAAAGTGTTCTTTGTTTGAAGTATAATATTGTATCCAGCTGTTCCTGTTAAATATGTGTATATCATTGTGGTTTGTTTTGCATATCATCTAAAACTTACTCTACATGAAAATCATAAATACCTACAGTACATGAACAGTTCCACTCAGCTATTCTGTTTTGTTATTTCTGTTTAATTATAACAATCTTTCTATTAATCATAACGAAAATAAAGGTTGTTGTTGTTGTTGTTGTTGTTTTTAATCCCAAGCCCTTTTGAACATAATAAAATTACACCTCAGTTATTATGTGTTGTACAATATGCCATTGGTACATGTAACTGTGGTACTGTCTGAGAGAAAATTTAAGTTTTGTCTATAAACGCAATAAAATAGTTGAATAGAAAATAGTGTTCACAAAGGAAAATGTAACATTGTTGTGGCTTCTATGTTTGCAATGGTAAACTAATCTGTATTGTTTTGAAAATGCTCTGGACACTGGATTGAAAATCCCGGGACAGTGTAAGTTCTGACCTATTAAGGTAATCCATCTACCCTGTATAGCTAGTACTTTTATGCTACAGAAGCATGATAGACTTCAACTTTTTTTGTCATTTTTTCCAGCCTGTTCATAATGCAGATTTCATTGTTCCAGTGGAGATTGATGGCACTATTCACCAGGTAATTACAATTTTTTGATGAAAAGCCTTTTTAGTAGTTAATTGTGATTGTGTCAAAAGTTTTGCTTTCTTGTAGTTAAGTGCCCAGCCTAATTTGCTGTGAGAAAAAAGCATCCACAAGAAGTCAAACAAAACTCTTATAAAATGACTACGTAATAATGATAATAATAATAATAATGATAATAATAATAATAATAATAATAATAATAATAATAATAATAATAATAATAATAATAATAATAATCAATAATACTCATACAATAATTATTATTTGCATTGCACAAATTTCATGAGAGTGCTCAAATGCACATAATAATAATAGATAAAAATCCTAATACAACTCCATGATAAGATCAAAAAGTGTTTGATACATGGGAGGCTACAGTAACATTAGGAGCATAGGCAGGGAAATACAGTGTATGGAGGGGTGCGCCAGAAATTAGGTGTCCATACAGTACATGTTTTACCAAGTATTTATACGATCAGTACTGAGTGTGATAAATAAGTCAGTGTTGAACCTTCAGTGCAAAGATTTTGTGGAAAAAAGGCGCAGATGATGGCTTGAACAAAAAATATCCACTGCTTGGTTGATTTCTTTTGTTTCTGGTTTTTCAGAAAAAACAATAAATTGTTCGAATTGCTTTGCTTGAAGTGCTTTGTTTCTATGACAAAAAGGGATGATATTAATTATTTTAAACATAAGCCTTCAGTTAGTCATGATGCTAGTTTAACTGAGAAGCTAATTACATCAGGTACAGAGATCAAATTGTCACCTGCATCCTTTAATGAAAATATAATAAATAATTATTATTGTATTTGCTGAATCATTTTGTTTATCTTACAGGTTTATGTATTGAAAAGGCCCCATGTGGATGAGTTTCTTAAAAGAATGGGAGAATTGTTTGAGTGTGTTTTATTTACAGCCAGTTTAGCAAAGGTGTGCAAAAATGTTTCTGTTCTTTGTTGTTTGATTTTCACTCAACTGAGGTGTGAGCTATTGTAAAGAATGTAGCAATTAGAGTTTTCATACCCTATATTTGTGGCCTGGTTGGCCCGTGAATCATTTTCTCAGTAATTCACATGTGAGTTTCTCGAGGTTGTTTTGGTTTTTGTCTTGCAGTAAGCAAGGGCGGCACTCACAGGGGTGTAATGGCTAAAAGCTAACAAACCTATACCTCTCAAAACATGTTTTGCAAATTACAGTTATAATACAATTGTCAAAAAAGCCAACTAAAAGTTAAAAATATACCGTCCTGTATATAATGTTCAATAAAATCAGATATGATGATCAAAACCGAAATGACCAACCTTCATTGTAACAGTAAGAAAAAGGATAAAACATGTAGAAAAGCTTACATGCAAAAATGATTGATGGCTTAATATAGCATCCCATAAAAAGTTCTTAAAAGTAAGTTTGTAAAAATAACTGTTTTGAGGGTTCCTTCTTTTCTCTTACAAAAAAACCGTTCTGTCTTCGCTTTTAGTATGCTGACCCAGTTGCAGACTTGCTGGACAAGCATGGGACATTCCGTTCAAGACTCTTCAGGGAGTCTTGTGTTTTTCATAGGGGAAATTATGTGAAGGTAACGGATCTTTGAACGCTATTTCTATGACATGCATTACAGAGAAGCTAAGTTTCGTTGCCGAGTGGGTGATTTACAGTCAAACCAGATGTTCCTTTGTGGTTAACTTTGCAAACCTCCAGCACAGCATTGAAATTTTGATTGACAGCTTGCTTGAAGAAATTTTCAAATGTCATAATCAGCTGGCAAATTTGTTTATTGTGTAGATACCTCTGCAGATTGCTTTTGAAAGTAAAAATTTGACTTTGAAATTTCATGATGTGGAAATAAAGCAACAAAAAATGCTCCCTGTTAGGAACTAGAAACTTAAGTTTAGTTCTGTTGAGTTTGCTGATGTAAGTCTGGCCAGTTAATAAAAGCACAACTCAATAAATCTCAACATATTTAATGAATCAAAGTAAATGCATACAGCAGACAGAAAAATTACATACAGTAATGGCACCATAGCTTACAGAAAGTCAGAAACCGATCAAACCAGTTTAAACTGGTTATTTCTCATGAAAATAACACTTCATGTAAAAGAAGCATGCGGAAAACTTTGAACTCTAGACAGTCTAACAACAACGCTGCCAAAGATAAAAAGGCTTTCAGCTTTTGACATTTTGCTAAGAGTGCATCATTTTAACTTTTACAATAAAGCGGATTAAAAAAAATTAAGAAATCTGTGAACAGAAAGAAGTTTGTCCGCAGGTTTTTGTTATGTACTCCTCAATAGATTGGAAATTTTGCTATGAATATTACAATAAATTAAAACAATTTTTCATAAATACGTAAACTGATGACTGAAAACTGTTTCATTCAGTGAATTGTTTATAATGATAAATATTTGCAGCTGTAATAAAGGTACTTTTTGTGGAGAGTATTTATTTTTTTATTTATTGTTTTCATCACGTCATTTGCGTGATAGGACTATATCTCAACCAATTTGGTCTATAGCCTGAGTAGAATTTTCAATTTCAAAAGGAGTTTGCTGAAGAAACAAGAACAACAAATTTCAACTTGCAGATAACAAATTTGCAACTGGAGTGAGCAAATTGTTGGTGGCAGTCACAAATTGCTCCAAGCAAACTTTCCATCAAAATACCAATGTTGCAGTGGAGATTTGTAAAGTTGCATGCAAAGGGACATCCAGTTTGACTGTAATGTAAATACAGTGGATTCTTGATATTTCAGATTCTCCAGTTATGTTAATATACCTTTCACTATTAAATATTCAACTGAAACATTTCTCTCTATCACAGTAATGTAACTCTCACGTGCTTTTTGATTCAGTTCCATTGGTTCTGGCAGTTTGTAAAACTATTTCACACAAACAGTTCCATTAATTTTGATATTATTTAATTAACACTAGTTTTAATCTCTACCTTGCCTAACTGCTTAGCTACAGCTGTGTTAAAAGTCAAAAGTAGCTTTACTTGATTGCCATTTTGCTACAGCTTTGCTGATTTTATTAATTTCAGGATCTCAGCAAACTTGGAAGAGATTTAAAGCATGTTCTCATTGTAGATAATTCACCAGCATCCTACAGTTTTCATCCTGAGAATGCTGTGAGTACAGAGTTTAATTTATTAATTAAAAGCTTTGCACATGTTAACTGCAATGTCATTTTGTATGATAAGTTGCAATGGCCTTGAAAAATTAATCTATTCTAGGAGTCAAGAAGTAAAAAATTGATGACATGCTGTATATTGTGGTATAGGAAAATGAAAATCGTTCGACAATATTATGTTTAATGTGCATGTGATCTTGGAGTAAGAATAAGTATGTTTTTAAAAGAAACTGGTGGCCTGTGGTGGTTGTAATATTGAATGGATCAGTACCTAACTAGTACATGTACCTACATGTACAGGTGCTTGTGTAGTTGCAAACTTTAATTGGCAATGTCGGTGGTTGTCAGAGAGGCATTGTAAATTGCTATCTTTAACAGTCAAGGGGCAAATAGGGAAACCCATTAATAGGGTTCAGTGGAAAAATGGCGCAAATGATGATTTAGCCTTGGAATCAAAATTACTGTGAGAAACTCAGTGATGCAAAGGCTTGGATTTTGGCAATTTTTTTTAGCTCCTGACTTTGGCCTAAAAACTGATCCTGCTGAAGTGACACTTGAATGATTTATTTGCTTCTATTTTTAAAGTCAAACAAAAGCAAATCAACCATGCATGAGTTTTTTTAGGGAAATTCTTTAAGCTAACTCATTTAATCCAAGTCTTTAGGTACATTACAAAGTAAATATGAAACTACTGTATGTTGCTAATGTGACTGACAAGCAGTCTGTATAGCACCCTTTTGAATTTCACAGCAAAACCCTTAAATTGTTGTACAAGTATCTAAGTTATGTTGATACAATTGTTCTTTAAAAAATATCATGCTGGGATCAACAAAGGAGAGAAATATTGACATAAAGAATGAGCCATTTTCGGATAATAATTAATATTTCTCTAGTCTGACATTACATTGTGTAAGTGATTGTTGCTAGCTTCATTGTTTTAATTGTCATGTTTTTTTATGCAGGTTCCAGTTGCATCATGGTTTGATGACTTTTCCGACATGGAGCTTTTAGATTTAATTCCTTTCCTTGAAACATTAAATGAAGTTGATGATGTCTGTGCATTTCTGAGAAGTGCCAATATGAATATACTCAAAAGCAGATGTGATTCTCTGGACACCAGTTGATTCAGGGACTATTTTTACAGATATTACAACATTTTTCATCTTTCCACTCAACTCAAGGTACTGTGAGTTAAGACTTGCATATCCTGTGTTCACTTTAGGTTCTCATGGAATAATAATTATTCTAGTGAGTAGATGCGTTTGTAGTGCCATCATAACTACTGTATCTTCCTGCAAACCATGGCAATCATGCCTTTATATTAGTACGTTGTATTAGTAACAACCACAATTCCATGAGCGGCAATTTCTTGGTGTTGCAAACAGTGGTTTCTGAAACACCAAGAAGCACTCATTTTCTACAGTTTTAAAAGTGTTTTTGCATTCATTTCATAGTGCAGTGGCATCTTTTTACTGTTTGCAACTCTTTTGTGATATATGAAAATAATTTTGCGCTTGAATCAAATTCAGAAAGTACAAAGTGGGACTTGCACAATGTATTTTTAGTAATTTTTTATAGGCAGTGCCTGTATTTTACAACTGTATAAAAAAGTGAGCTGCACCCTTAATTAAGAAACGTTTTAAGACTTTTTCTATTTTATATAGTTTTACTAGCAATTTTATGATTGTGGTATTTTTACTCAAAGTGTACATAGAACCTTTTATCATTTTGGGCAAATTTGGTTGTGCCTTAAATTTATACATAGCTGCTTGCAGTATAACATGACTTTCAGCTGTCTCCCTAGTCACTCACTCCCAAGAGAGAGATCTTTATGAATTAGCCACTAATAACAACCAGTGATGTCTGGGTAATGATTGATTGCATAATAATAATTTGCAATTATTTTCTTGCATAGAGGTTGATTTTTTGGTGTTGTACAACAAAGAAGGCATGCTAGCGAAAAAATGTAAAGGCAAAGATTTCTGTGTGCACAATGTACTTGCGAGTCTTCAGAATCCATTCTGTTGGCACTTGTTCAGTAATGAAGAATATGGTCAACCATTGTAAACAGAGCTGTCAGTTTCTCTTAAAATTCTATTTTATAGACTCTCCTGCGAATCTGTAGAGCAGGTTTTCAGACCAGAAAACTTTGTTTAGCTTTCATTGAGTCCTTTCACGTTGCCAAGTGTACGTAAATAGATATTCCTCAAATTGTAGAAGGTAGTAATTTGCCCTTATTGGCGTGGCGTATCATTTTCCAGTTTTAATTTGCTCTCATTAACAGTTGTTTATACCAGAGACACTTCGAGCAGTTGGATATTTTTTTTCACAACAAGAAAGTCAGATTTTGCCCAAACTTGTGTGGTATCCCTTCAGAAAAATAGAGTGTGTTTTCTCTTATCTGAGGACTAGCACTAAAGTTTTACATCCCAGTCACATTGACGAAAATGATCTGTTGTTAGCAAAATGTCTCATGAAAATAATATTTAAACATGCTCAATTGTTGTCAAATTCACCTCCACATGTGGAAGGTTTTCACACCAAGAAAAACAATATTGGCAATCAATCTATATGCGCCATTGCTTCAGCAATGAAATACAAAGATATTCCTTTTTCCGAATGTTCAAAGTATTTTACATCAAATGAAGTTTTAAACATTATAGTGATAAAACTAGAATGTGTGGTAAGTTACATAAGTTTCATTCATGCATTGTGACATCACTTGATGGGAGTAGTGGCAAATTGATTCTATCTAGGGAGTGAATGGCTGTGGAGAAAGCTGAAATTCAGACTGCTTAAATGCAATACAGTGGTTTTTTGTGACTGTTGTACAAGTAAAATTAGTAACCAAGTCTGAACACTCATAACAAGTGCAAAGAGCATGATAACGCAATCTAATAATCACCTAAGGAACAACATACGATTGGAGGTCATTACTGTACTAGTTCCCAAATTGAGAGCTTGTGAAATCTAGTAGAAATGTCATACTTGCTGTCAACAGTGAACTGAAAACCACTTAAATGTTAACAATGTTTTATACAAAGCATTTTCCCAAATGGCCAGCTTTTCTCAGTTCTGTGGCCCACATTTGTAACTTAATCCTCACCTGTATATGATAGCCTTGAATTCTTTATTAATCATAACTATAGCAAAATCCTTGAAGAACTTCTGCAATAGGACAATTGTACATAATTTCATTCTTTTCTCACTTAATTATCTCACAGGTGAAACTGTTGACTTTTCAATTTGTCCAGAATGTTTTCCCTTATTTTTTACTGGAATTTTGTTGTAGATATGATTAATTGGTAACAGTTATTAGTGTTGTCTAATTCAGTCTGTATTCATACTTATGACTAAACAAATCAGACTCCTGTTTTGAAGTTGTCCAATGTTGTTAATCATTGATATGATTACAGACTGGACTGGACTCCACTCAGTCCAATAATCAGCATTCTAAATCGTTTTTGTCATTTGGAATGCCCTTCAGAAAGTACGGCCTAAGAATGAAAGAGGATGTGGCTATTTATAAACTTCAAAATACTATTGTTTATATAACTGGTGGGGATGAACTTCAGATTTTTAACTGACGTTTGTTGGTGCCCCTAAAATAACTAATTTTTGAGGATTATGAAATGCAACTTCTGGAATTAATTGGCAGTTTTTAATCAGATCCATCCGTTGGAAAGTACTTATTTTTGCACTGAATACATAGCTTATTACATCTTTATGAGATTTTGGAATGATACATTTTTGTGGACAATAGGAACTTGCTATACCCTAAGTTCTACTTTTCAAACTGGTTTATTATAAAACACCTTGATGTTTTGTAACAGATTAGGTTAAAGAGAAATATATTTTTTTTTTCACTTTCAAGTGCACGCAGGTGTTTTCAAATAAACTGCAGTAATCAACTGTGATAGACAGTCATTTGACATTGTAGTGTGCTGTACATGATTTTATCCCATGGCATAAAGCATACCTCCAATGAAAAGGCTGGAAAGCCATCTTATACTGACAAGTGATCAAAGCATCTTTTTTTTGTTTTGTTTTGTTGTTTTTTTTGTCAAGTTTTCCTGTACCCAGTTCTCATCATACATACATTTACACGTTTTCATATCACTTCATGTTTGTCAGAATTTTGTGTGTTTTAGTGAGAATTAAGGTTAGGGGACACCTTGTGATATCTATCATACGGTTCATGAATCTCATTAGCGTGCATTTCTGGACATATCTCAAAAAATATATATATAAAATACTGAAAACCTGCCACCACTACCACAAAAACGATTAACTGTTGTGATTTCATGCACTTACAATAATTAGATATACTTAACGTGACAAGACTTGAATTTGCGGTTACAGATGCGAAGTGGCTTTTGTAAGTTGGGGTCCAAAGAGGGCTGGGAGTTCCGCCACTGAACTGCTTTGATTCGTGCAGTGCAGTGCAGTACAAGGAGTAATGTCCATATGAGATTAACCAGCGATCAGGCACTGTTTTAGCAGCGCTCTTATTATTTGCTCATATTTTTGGGCGCTCGCTAAAATTTTCGTTTCGTCTTTCCTGCGGGAATGGTTTACCAGGCAAACGAAAGTAGAGTATTGGAGATTATCAGTTCTACAGCTCTTCAAACATTGCTTTCCTAACAAGGCTTTCCTAAAGAAATGCTGATTTGATAAAATTATGACTCGTAATTCCCAGAAGGAAAGTCTTGGAGTCAGGTATATGGAATATGGCAGGTGTTTCGTTTCAGGCCGGTAATTGTCCAGTAGTTCACACACCGAAAAAAAAAATTAAGTGTGAAAATCGATTTGTTTTGCATTCATTAATCAAAGATAGAGTTGACTATTTTGCTCGCTTATGTAACGCATAAAATCGAAAAAAAAGAAAGAGATGATTCCTGTTAACTTAGCGCAAACTGTTAATTATAATTGCCATAATTTTGTGTGAGCATTTTTTTATGCCTCAAAGACCTTCCCGGTTAACCAATTCCGGTCCAGGAAATGCAGGAAATTGTTAGTGAGTCCAATTTTAAAAAAAATATCCCGGGGGAGCGTGACCCCGGACCCCCCTAGAAGTTCGTGCCCTCGGCTCTCAACGTTCGCGCCTTTGGCGAAGTCGGAAGTCCGCCCGTTGAACCTCTGAATCTCGTACGTTGAAGTGCTACCGAAAACCCTGATATGGGCTATTGATTTACAGTAAATTGGTTCGCATGGATGTGAAATTTTCCTTGTAATTTAGGTTATTTTGTTGGGAATGAAATTTCCTGTGAAAGGGAATGTGTTTTCACAGGTTAACATTACTGTTTATGTATTGTATAGTTCTATACCACACAATCTACAGATATTTTTGTAAAGCTGTTTTCTAATTAATGAAACAAAACTGGAGTGATGAGCACTTGTAAAGGTAGCTCATATTTACAATAATATTAATAAAAATGTATTCTTCAACAAGTTCTTGTTTGCCATGAATTATAGATCACTGTCATTTGCTTCTAAAAAGTTATGGGATTGAAATGAAGGAGGCAGTGTAATGAAGTTAGCAGCTGCATGTGCCAAGCCTGTCCTTTTTTTCCCCTTTGTGATGTTGTTCAGTCTCCTTGGTGCCCAAGGAGCAATCGTTCGTCCATTTAGAGCCCGCCATTTTGTTTGCTGTATCGCAGGGAGATATGGGGAAAAAGCGCGGGAACTGATGAGATCGAGTTCAGACCAAGGAACGGCACTACCTCAACGGGTAGTACTCGGGCACCCAGGCACGCTGCCGAAATTTTTGCCCGGCACCCCCCCAAAAAATTTTTCAGACTCCCGTGCCCGAGGAGCAGACTCGGGTACCAAGTGTGAACAGGACCCAACACTAACAGTCCTGTATCCTGTAATGGTGCTTCTTGACAAAGTTTTTGGACACCTTTCTGGTGCGTTTTTAACACTTTGTCATGATTTCTGTTTCAAGTCGGCCAATCACGCGCCAGACCTATGGGAGCCAGAGCCTAGCTCGCTCAGCGATTTTTGTATTTGATTGCTCAATCTAGAAAGCTGCCAAAATATTTCAAATATTCAATTGAGACTCAGTAGCAGAGATTGAAGAGGATTTATATAGTGAATCATTTCGACTTGGCGTTAATAGAGGTCAAGTGCAGAGGAACTTTTGTTGAAAATAGTGATCCACTCAAACAATAAACAAATTATCAAAGAAAACATTGGTTGGCACTTCAAAATGCTTAACCGTTGGACTCTGATCTGCTGTGAAACAAGCTCGGTTAGAGATCAAAACGGGACTTGAACCCAGGATCTCGGGGTTAAAGATCTGATGCTCCAACAAGGGCTGCTTACTATTTTCCGGAAGCAAAGGGCTCAGATGATGTTTGAATAATGGAGAGGCTTTGCAAATCAGCAAACCAGCTGGAAAGTGTAGCACTTGCCATTTACAATTCGGCCACTGTATATAAGCCCCCCCCCCCCCCCCCCGCCACCCCCTCCGCCACAAACACACATCCAAAAGATACAAGGCCTCCAAATCTCACGCGCTACATTCCTCCCAAGGCGTCTACATGTATTTCATACTCCAAACAAGGTTGGACACCTTATAGCTTATGATATGTGCACGACAGGGATCTTATGATACAGTCGACTCCCGATAACTCGAACCTTCAAGGGAAATTGAAAAAGGTTCGAGTTATCGGAAGTTCGAGTTATCGAGGGTAAAATTATATAGAAAATCACCTGAAAGGAAAGGAAAATTGGTTCGAGTTAGCGCAAGGTTCGAGTTAGCGAGGGTTCGAGTTATCGGGAGTCGACTGTATTACGCAACAGAAATCTTACTTCAGAGGGTAAAAGAATCAAATTAGTGTACGCTTCGAGCCCGGGTCGTCTTCTTCACATCAGCTGACGAAAAATTCAAATTTAACGTCAATAACACGGGGAGTGCTTGCGCAGTCTCCCGAGCCACAGGTTCACGATAAAGTGCTTGGTAACAATCCAGATCGAATTGGAATTTAGAAATGTTGGTTTTTGAGGAGAGGGGAAAACCGGAGTACCCGGAGAAAAACCTCTCGGAACAAGGACGAGAACCAACAACAAACTCAACCCACATATGACGCCGAGTTCGGGAATCGAACCCGGGCCACATTGGTGGGAGGCGAGTGCTCTCACCACTGCGCCATCCCTGCTCCCCTATGGTAATTTGTAACATATATTTCAGAGAGATAATCATGACAAAAAATGACAGCTGACCTTTTTTGAAGCAGTGCTAAGGCCTAAATAGTGTAGATCAGCGCTAAACCCGGCCCCAAAACGGATGTTTCTTGCCTAATGGAGCTCTATTTTCCTCTTAGTTCTCTGCCTAGAAAAAGGCTAACAAATGGGTTTCTGTTCTCGTCTACGTAATGGCTAGCACGATTAACATACTACCTTGTGTGAGCACTGTAAGGTGTCCAGCCATGTTTTGGAGTATCTATTCCAGGTAGTGTAGGTGACGCTTATTGATAGTAACACATGAGGTATGACGCGTCGTTCGTCCGTCGGGATATACATTTCATCTTCCCCTGGCATAAGCTCCGTTACACGCCAAGATGATGATGATTATTTTTTGGGGGGTGTTTTGTCCTTTTTATCGCAATAAATGATTTCCTGATACTTACACAAAAGGTAATTGCAAAGAGATGTAGCATACTGCAGAAAAAACTGAAACATGTTACAATAATTGATTATTTAGTACAATCCTACCTAAATCATCAACCCATATCCAACATGCTCGGGCGGAATTGTTTTATAAGAAAAGAAAACAACAAATATTGCTTGATCTGAAGACGATTTAATGGCTTCAATTTCTGGGGCAAGGTATGATGCCTGCTGAGCCAATCAAAACTCTACAATTACATTATGCAGTGATCCAGTTTTCAGTAATGGTGTGACTGTTATACACTTTATAATGATCAGTCACTTTGTACTTCAAATTGTACCCTCAATGATTTTGGCTTATTGTTTAGTTCAATTATTTGTTCATCGATTTTATCTTGTACAGTTCATCAGTATATAGGAGTGTATAACTTGGCATAAAATAAATCTTATAAAGAAATGTTTTAATACACTTCTTGAAGAATCGAAGATGGTTATTAAGAATTGCACGATTTTTGATCACCGCCGTAATTGTTTTTCGAGCAAAATGCGTGGTACGTGGTTAGAGAACTGCAACTCACAAATGGACCTCGCGGTTTGGATGTCACATGACCTCACGTGATCCAAGCAAGTCAGCGAGTGATGCGTTGAAGCCAATAAGGGTCCAATAAACTTCTAGGATTTGTCCGCAGGTCTTCCAGGGACATTCAGAACATGAGCACACGCAGCACTCTGTATTTCGCTATTGCACGCCCTCAGCCGGGGTACGTTACCAAGCGGTAGTCACTTTAGCCCACTGCGCTCCTTAAACAAATTGAGCGTGTGGAGCGATGCGCAATAAATGCCCCCTTTTAATGTTATGTCACCTACGAGGATAGAATATAGCTTATTTCGTATTGGCACAAATTTCTTTACGCCTGCTTCTTTTTCAAAGCCATTAATGGTTTGGCTCTAGTTGTTAAAATAGCAGATAAAATGTATTAGTGTTGTAATGTTGACTACACCAAATGGTCCGCAGTACAGAATGGACAATGTAAGTTGGAAGCAAGCATTATGGTCAGACGTCACATGATTTATATCAAAAGACATGGTGCTCACGTGGTCATCCGTTTGTGTGATAAGACCAGCCAATGAGGCTCAAGGGTGTCATGCTAAGGGTGGACAAATCGTGATTGATACCGTGCTATTTTTCTTCTTCTCCTGTGTATTAGATCGAACAGATCTCCTGAAATCTTTTTCGCGCTTCCTGTCCTCTCATCAGGCGCCTTTTTCTTTATTTATAGCCAATTCAGCTCACCACATTCTTGCTCAAGAGCTTAATCATCTTAGGTTTATCTCGTAGAGGGTCAAGTGGACAGAGATTTTATGCTGACCAACATAATGGAAAGTAGTCGTAAATATGCGCTAAAAGGACACAATCAATTTCTTACACAAAAACCAGTCAAAAACCAGCTTTCACTGATTTTTATCCATAGCTTATGATACGTGGTAATAAATTACATGGATAGTTTTCAGCTATAATTTGTATGACCAATACTCGTAGATCATTGTAAATGGCAACAGCTGTGAGCTCTCCCCGCATTTAGGGTAAAAAACTACAAGTTAGAATCCGTAAACCTGAGTCTTTCCGTTAGTACGGTAAATGCAAACAAACGCAAGAAAACGTTCGCCAGCAGACATCTTGATTACTGCACTCCTTCTGTAAAGGAGAGCCTGAGTGACCGTGTTGGCGGTTGCGTTTGGAAGCGTCAGGGCCTGCATAACAAACTTTCCTTACCGCTACATACAGAGTTTTTAGTCCTCCTGAAGATAATTTAGTTCTACAGCTATAACTATAATTCAGTTTTACAACTAACGCTTATGTATAAATGTTCAGAGGCCTTACTTTCATGGCCAGTCATATGTCACACAAAGGTGAAAAGAAGTTAGTAATATGCTCCAAGAGTTCAGCTTCCATCTCGAAAATTCTTTCCTTGAAGCAAACATGACAATGGCAAATAGCACAATTACTGTGTTCACAGCTGCTGTTCCCGTGGGGAGGGAGGGAGGGGGTATAAAGGCTTTTTGATTGTGCTTCCTTCGCCTTTGAATGTCTTCAGCCCTTTCCACGCCACAAGAACGTTAAATGCGTCGTTGTCACACAGTTGTTAAAAGTTCTTTGTATTCTTGCGTCGCATCCTCAGCAATTACCTTGGTCTCCACAGGTGGACACTGTAACATTTCAGTTCGATCATTGTTATTGAGTCGTGAGTCGTTGTTAACACAAAGTGTCCCATTCATTGAAGATTCACTGCTCCTGCACATGCTACAGCCCCCGATATTCTTGGGTGTTTTTCGCCGTCCATCTATCTTGACTTGATCTCTTTTTTGACTGCCTCTGATCTTCAATACACACTCTATCCAGCGCCGGAAATAGTTTTTGAACCCTTCTCTAAACTGTTCGTTCACGGCATTGTAAATAAGTGGATTGGATGCACTGTTGGCGTAAACACAAATCTGGCACAGTGCTAAGATACCGGCCCCGTGCTTGTTGTCACCTGCGAAGAAACATACTTTGTTAGTACCTCGAACGGTAACAGAATCAGACCCAACAGCCCCAAAATCATCTCTAGTGAGTAGGCGTAGTTTTCTCTTGTCCCTTACATTCTTGGGTTTTCTCCAACAGTACGCGGGATAGAGCGTACTTGAGAGAGAGGAAATATGTAGAGCATGTGAAGAAGTATACTGATATTAACAGCATGGTAACTCAGGAAACTTATAATATAGTAAACACCCGCATAAAAGAACAAGTGGATTAAGAACCTCCAGGCTGAAATTCGTCATTTTAGACATCTGTTTTATAAGAACCTAACACTAAATATATGAAGACTTATTCAGGCTGACCTTGAAAGAAGTAGGTTCTTAAATGTGCCGGGTGTTTACTGTATCTTAAAGCCTGGAAAGATTGTCTCTGGCATGGACGAAAAGCTAGAGGACAGAGAATAAAAAGTAAACAAGAGGAAGAGTGAGGGAAAGGGTGCGAGAACACCTGGTACTGAGAAAAGAAGGGAATAAGGAATTCACCACAATACAAGAACTACTGGCGTACAAAAGCAACCGTATTGCAAAATATTCTCCACGTGTACGCGTTTGAATAAACCTTCACCGTGTTCTTTCTTATTAAAACAAATTATTTTTCTACTCATATTTGACCTGTATTTTATGCATAATTTGATGGGAAGGGCAGAAAAAAATCAGGGTTATGGTCCTTGCCTCAAGTGATCTCTGAGCTCTCAAAATAAGAGTCAAAAGAATCTCGGCAGGAATTGTTCCTAAGCACAAGGCTTTTGATTTAAATGATGTATGTTATCCCAAAACGACGTCTTTAAGAGCAATGGATCTCAACTACTGGATAATATTTATAGCACTGAACCTATAAATGGTTTTAAGCCGGTTGTTCAGCGCTTTCATGGTAAATTTTAGTATTTGAGTTGCAATTTGCAGTAGTATATTTCAGAGCGTTTATATTATATACGGCATATCTCCTGTGATTGAATATGAAAAGCCCGTGGTATGGAGCTATGGGAGCTAAATGGAATATTAACGTTAAGGACAGACTAGTTAAGATAGATATAGGGAGAGGGAAAGAAATGACGAATGACAAGAATACTGGTCAGGGATTAGGGAAGGTACCAGGGATGGGGTAAGGATGGAAGCGCAGGTTATTGACTAATGTGCAATAAAACAGTAATTCTGTTACTTACCTCCGTCACCAAAGTCAATCCACAAGAAGACGATGTGGTTTGGAAGCATGAGGAGGGCGAACACAATGACAACAACAGTCAGGATCTTCATGACTTTATGCGCTTCTTTCTCCTGATCGCGCTGAAGCGCATCGTTTGAATACGAGCCTTTATCTCGGCGCAGATCCCGGCCAATCCTGCCGAACAAACACTGAGTTACTACATAGTTATTTATATTTATTTCCAAGGATATTATACGAAAAAAGTGATCCAAGACGTAAACGGGGACAAAAGTTAAAAACTTAAATCTGTCCTGAAACTTTCTCTGCAGAATACTGTATTTACCAAAGCCTGATAAAACCTTGTTTTTTTCATTTCTATTCATCCTTTGCATCAGGTTTGACAGAAGTCAAGCTGGGTCTCAGGTTGTCCCCTTGGAAGGAGTGGCTACTTGTGAGACTCATCATAAAATGTTTTCAGTAATTTTGGAAGGTCAGTTTTGAGGTCTAAAAATAACAGTCTATCTTAACATTGCTGTCGGGAGCTAAAATTGTATAAGGGACTTTAAGAAACCAGGAAGGCAACGACAAAGAAAGCGCCACTTGAAAATATAAGTTCGCGTTACTTGTAATACTTTGCGATTATTTCAATTCGTTCAACTTGTACAATGTGGCCGAACTATCCAGTAACAGAACAGGCGGGAACGACATTCAAGTTGACACAGAGAATTCATGTTATGTGGTCACGTTCTCCATGAAATCTTAAATTTGGTTATTTCACGTTGTTGTTTGGCCCAGTATCCGATTTATAACGCACGCGTAAGGCCGTTGTTTTCTCATAAATCCCATTGTTTGGTGACGTTCTCGTTGCTGTAGTAGCTTCTTAAACTCCCTATCTTCTGAAGTTTACGGTAAAGCCCATTATCTTACCTAATGTAAGACAGTCCAATGATTGACAACGGGACGACATACTGAAGAAGAAAAATTGAAATCGTGTAGACGCCAGCTTTAAGTCCTTTGTCAGTAAATGTTTCAAGGCACTCGTTGTCCGCACTCAGTTCTAACACTGCAATGTATGGAGACACCAGAGCTAAGGCAAACACCCAGATTACACCAATCACCTTTTTGGCGTCACGTGTCGTTAACTGAGGTCGCAGAGGATACACTACTGCCATGAACCTACATTGAAAAATAACAGTCAGCTCCATGCTGAGATTAGTCGCAACCTTTTCACTCCCAAGAGTCATGAATTTCAATCGTTAAGGCCCGCTTAAACGGTTTCAACATTTGCTTCAGCATGCGTTCAACACAGTTGTCGAACCAAATGTCAGAACGTAAAAATGAGAACGTAAAAAAAATGTCGAAAGTTTGTTGAAAGTGTGTTGAATCAAATTTATCAGTATTGTAGTATTGGTTTAAACTTTCATTCAACATCAATTAAACATTTCCCTTTTTCTTGAAAATGTTGAATGGCATTACAACCCTTTTAACACTCCGTTCATCCAACATTTTCCCAACATTCGTTGAACTTTTGTTGAACGAATGTTGGGAAAATGTTGAAACCATCATCATCATCATCATCATCATCATCATCATCATCATCATCATCATCATCATCATCATCATCATCATCATTACTGCCATGAAAGTCATAATGAGTTCAGTAAACCTACACCCGAATTGGACTGTGATCACTATCAACTGTGGTGACCAGTTTCTGTAAAGCTTCATTCAATTTCTTACTGTTGCGATAGTTTTCCTTTTACAAAATACAATGTATCAGTCTAGCCATTGGGAAAAAAGCACAGTGGATGACATGTTTTTGGCGGGATTTTCTAGTTTTAAAAACAAAAACTGTGAACCCGCTGGCAATGATGAAACCGATTAAACTTGACGCCAGTCGTCTTGATAAACCATCAAACTCTTCCGGCCAAGAACTTTCGTTTGCCCAATTCACCTCCGAAGACAAGAATCTCATCAAGGTCGGAATCCGCTCGACCGAAAACCGTCTCAAAATGAATTCAAGGACAAATAAAACCTTCTTAAATTAACACTTTAAAAATTGTTATTGTTACTGGCTTAATTAATATGAATTCAACTCGGGTTTTCTTTCAAACACATTTTTCTAACTTTCCTCTCTAAATGATGTACTTTTAGGTATCTTAGACGAATCAGGTTCGGTTTTCAGATGATTTTACCGGTTTGTTTGTCTCTGATATTCACTTGTGGCTCTCAGTAAACAGCAGTATTATTTTCTATTTTGAAAACAGGTATTTTTGAAACGCAATTAAAATGATTAACAACGCTTCTTTTAAGTGAGTTTTATTGATGTTGTTATTTGATTACAAGGCAACTTCGGTTTTTACTTGTTTTCGACCGCCAAAAAAATGCGCACTTACGGTACGTTTTTGAAAAATCCCCGTTTTCGAAGATATTTCAATCTAGGCGAGGTCTGACCGGATAAAACCGAAAGATCTCCGTTTTCAAATAAAAACGATCCAACAAGGATACGTATGGGTGATGCCTCAGAATTATTTGATGTTTGTACTGATTTACATCTGAATCTTATGATTTGGCGGCTCAGCTGATCTCCTCGGATCCACTATAGAATGACAACTCAGTTGAGCTATCGAGGTTCTTTCCTTTCTATTATAACTTAAAAGCTATCAATTCGTATGTGTTAATTTCAAAACCATTTTGGGTGACAAAAAGTTAAGGGATTTCATGTTTGTCAAACTTTCTTAAGTAAACCGATTTGCTTCCCCATCTTAGAAACGACTGAAAAACAAATATATATCCTCTGGGTTCATCTTATTATTTTCTTTAGAAATTTTATTGAAAATCAATTCACCATTTTAGGTGACAAAAGATTTCATAATTTATGTCAAACTTCTTTTTAAGTAAATCGATTTGCTACCCCACCCCGGAGATGCATTGAACTTCGCATTCATTTTTTTGAGTCCACCTTAACCTTTCCTCTCGGAGATATCTTTCAAAATCAATTCATGATAATGGGTTGAACTTAATCTTTTCCGTCCGTAGAAGTTTTGAAATTCAAATTCATTCTTCTTGGTTCAACTGCATTCTATACGCATTTTTGGTAAATGAAATGATATCAATAAATGGAAAAAGAGTTTTAAGGCGGATCACAAGGGTAATAAACCTGAAAACCGATTTCTTTTGTACAAAAGGGGAGATGTGGCATCATTTCAAAATGAAACACTTCTTGGAGTTATACAGAGAGCGGTTTAACTGTACCTACACCTTGCCATATACGTGCGCTCAGAATTATCTGATAGACTGGACGATGTTTAACATAATATTCACGATTGCGAATCTAAAATAAGGAGATCCGAGACCAGGAATTTTCTGACCAACTGCAACCGTGGCTACAGTAAAGAAATAAGCAAGAATTTTAGACACCGTGATCTTTCGTGAAATGGTATTGTGTATTCGCTGATAGTCAACGATGGCGCGCAACGTGAGGCTGGAAGTCCAAAAATATTTCTGTATCATTTAAGTGTTATCCTTTTTTTTTTTTTCGCGGTTGCAATTATTTTGTTGTCTACTAAAACAAATTTTCTTGTTCTCTAATAGAAACCTTGGCCTTGTAGTGCTAAACGATTTCGCAAGTACATTTTGTATTGCAGGGTATTCGCACCAGAACAAGTTTCAAACAATAGCGTTCCTCGATATTTTCATAGTCGCGTTGACTGAGCCGGTATACCGGCAAATAAGTAAATTTTTAGTAGATACACAGCAGCCTGTTTGCGATTTCCAATAAATTTGAAGTATAGGTTTGAATTCTTATCTTATCCTCTCATTCATCCAGCTGCTAAAACAAGCTTTCTAGATTATCTATTCAGGATTTTTCCTGGAGCCTTCTCGCCCATCATTTATCTCTTATGTGCAGATGATAGTTTTTAATCAGATACGGAAATCCGTTCAGCGAAAAACTTAGAGCAGTCAAATTGTATGGTTTGTGATAATGTGAACATGTTTTTTAAGCCCATGAATACTAAAATTATCGAAGTCAAGAGCAGAACAACTGACTATGTGTGACATTTACTCAGCGACCTGTGCGGCATTCTCGAGCCATAATTCCCAATAGTACCCTCAAACTCATTTTCGTATTATTACCTTTCATTAGCAGTTAATAATATATTTAACCATTGTTTTTGGAAGCCATTTATGATCTCATTTAAAACTGACTTCTTTGTTGTGTCCGTGCTATAACTGTTTGTAGCATCTAAGGCGGCCTAACAAGTCTTGTTTGAATGGCTCCTTTTTCACGAGAAACGTCGCGGGTTCTTAAAAGCTATTTGAAGTTGATGAGGCATTTGACACCTTCTTTCAAAATAAAAGTCCATTTCAAATCGGCGGTTACCTCTGAATACAATATCAATACCTTCAGTACGCATAATTTTTACCAAAAACAACTGAAATCGTCACAACAATTCTGCCTGCGTAGCTTGAAAAAAAAAAAAAAAATAAAAAAACATTTTATGTGACAGTTTATCACCACTGACTCTAAAATTTCATTTAGTCTAGATGGCTTATTATCAAGAAAAAAAAAATGCACGATAGAATTTATAAATTACAAGTACACCACAAATAAATAGTTGATTCAAGTAAGATATTCTGGATTGCTTGATTTGCGCCCACTCAGATCCGGTGGCAAATTTACCGGCGCTAAAAAAGCTTTTAGCGCGCGCGGAGAAAATCAATATTTCGCACTTAAAATAAAAACTACATTTAGAAACAAGATTAAGATCTTCTTCGAATGGATGTTTTATTCAACTTTATGGATTTTATTTGATTTGTGAGCAATAAGGAAAAAACATCGAAGAGACATAACAAATTTAGGGTAACATAGAGCAAATGGAGCGCTTGCATAGAGTGTTTAACGCACATTTCTGTTTTTATTGATAAATGAAAACATTTCCTATTCATTGAATCGACTTTTTCAATAGTTTGTATAAAGAAAGTTTGCCAACATTCGCGGCATAACATATAATCAAAACAAATACCTTTGATAACTGCTTCTTACGCTTATAAAAAATCGCGTAGGAGAGCTTACCTATTAAGACTGATAGCAACAAGCGTTCCAACAGAGGCTGTAGTGGCCAAGGTTTGTAGAGGATAAATTAGCCTGCACATGAAAGCTCCGTAAGGGAATGTTCCAGTGACAATCTCACCCGAATCAAATGGAATACAGATCAACAGTACAGACAGATCACTGACAGCCAGGTTAAAAATGAAATAGTTAGTGACATTCTTCATCTTTCTCTCGCGACACACCACTAAACAAACCAGAACATTGCCAATAACGCCAACGATGAAGATGATCACATAACACGCCAGCCGAATGTAGTAGATCGGATTTTCGCTGTCTTCTTCGTTGGCTGGCGAGGACGGCGATAAAGTTGTGCCATTAATCGTGTCATTATTCTCCATGTTAACAGGATTTTAGCTCATCTGAAAAATAAACAGTTCTGTCTATCAGTATAAGTTTACTGAAGAGCTCCTTGTAAATGTCATTTAATGTTTTGTGTTACTGGAACAAACTGAATTAGTCATAACACATTTTGAAAAGATACGGATAAAATGAAGAGTTATCAGGTGGGTAGGTCCTGCATAAATATATGTATTTTTGTAACAAAAATTTTCGGGAAAATTCAAAGACCATCATCATATATCTTACCAGCGTAGATTCACAGCGTAGATTCAGCAAAATATGCTCTTGAACTGTTGTTCGAGTGGCACCAAGCTAAACTGAAATGTTCGTGGTTAGTGCCGCCTTTGACGTACGTTTACAGCAAATTTGCATTTTGCCTTTTATAACGTTAAAGGATATGTATAATTGAGCCAACACCAAAAGAGCCTAAATGTATGTATTTTTATAACAAAAATGTTCAGGAAAATTCAAAGACCATCATCATATATCTTACCAGCGTAGATTCACATCCAATATTCCTTTATCCGGAAGCAAAAAGTTCAAAACTTATTCAAAACTCTTATTTCAGCAATTTATGCTCTTGAACTGTTGTTCGAGTGGCACCAAGCTAAACTGAACTGTTCGTAGTTAGTGCCGCCTTTGACGTGCGTTTACAGCAAATTTGCATTTCTTTTTTTGCGTTCAGGGATACGTATAATTGAGCCAACACCAAAAGACCCTAAGAAAGCCACTTTTGTTTGGCCGGCGATTCATTATCGCTCTCGTACTCGGAAATAAAGCATTGTTTCGAAGCAATTATCAGGTTTTGTGTCATTATGCCCTAAGCTGCGCTAAACCTCAAAACAAACCCCTTTCCGATGTAATTTTCCTTCGAGCCAAATTTCCTTTTTTTTAATTTTAAGTGTGGTTCACTCCTTTGGTCCATTATATTAACTGTCTGTTATTCATTCTAAGACTTAGCAGTGCTCGCTGAATAATTTGCACGTCTTTTTGTAGCAAACAAAAGTAAATATTAAGACCTCCTTTAACGTTCTAATTAGTAAACGTGTGTTCGATTAACATGGCGATGATCAAAACAAAGCAGTCGCTCTGCGTAAGGCCTAGAACATCCATTCTCATCGACTTATTTGAATCCCTATCGATAACCCAGAAATTTGTGCTTTCACGGACTAGCCTCAAATCAGCGAGTCATTTTTTTCATTTAATTTTATTCAAAATCTTATCCACAACATTTTTTTTATAATTGATTAACATCAATTAATCATGAAGCATAGTGAAGACCAACATGCACTGAATTGTGGTTATTTAAAAACGGTGAACAGAACGTGATAATTTAATAGGAAAACAGTTTAAAAGGTTTGGAGCTATAAAAGGCACCGTGCCGCGGGAAAATTTTTCTTAGCAATACTTACACGGAATCAATGTAATGTTGTGCTAATGTCAGTAATCGAGGCACTGATGATTTAGAGTGTTTTTATCGGACATAGTATTACCGGTGGTATTTCCTTGCGGTTTACAGAGGTTCTATTACAGATTGCGGGTAATCTTGTTTAATTTCGTTAAAATGGGTAGCTGACTGAACTTCGTATTATAGTATAGCCAGTGAAAAGAAAAAAAAAAGACATTCAGAAGAACAGTTTGAAACGCAACATACAAAAATATATTCCCTTTCATATAAAACAAAATGTTACCCCCGCACACTTAAATATGGAGGTTATTGACCGAACGCGTACATGTACCATTTATTAAACGGAAGAAGAACGTCCGCAAGTAATTTAAAATGAAGTAAATACTGCAGGAAATTCTGAATTTGTTAGCCAATCAGAGCGCTTTAAAACACAGTTGAATGGCTTGACATCTTGCAGAGTTTCAACAAGACCCGTTTTACTCTGATTCTGTTGTAACGATTTTACCCCGAAATAATGCGGACAAATCTTTTGGGGTCATGATAACCAACTTCACCCGTATTCCAACAAAAAAAAAAAAAAAAAAAAAAAATGAAAACATGTTTTCGACGCCAGGATTGGAAAATGCAAACATTATTTTTTTAACATCTAAAGCGAATTTCCGAACGTGTAATTAAATTAAATTCCCTGAAATAAAATGTCCCACATTTGGAAAGAACAATAATTAAAACAGATTAACAGTCTTACCAAATTATGGCCATACGCTGTTACCAAAAATACCCATTTGATATTGGTAGCCATTTCAAATTATAAAAGACGATTACAGGAAGCAGTGAAACATAACATTATTTTTCAAAAACTTCAGTTTAACTGGAGTTGGTTTTAATTCGTAATTTGAGATTATAGAGCTATAGAGCGGTTTCCCATTGAGTGTCGTATGATCAATCGCAACAGATGTAAACAACACAACGAGCCAATCAGAATTCGAAGCAAATACATGTAACTGGCGCCAAGCGCGGGAAAACGCGTGCGGTGAAAACACGATTGGTTTTGGTTTAGATTCCCATTGGTTGAGAAAGTGGCGCGAGTTTTGTTAACCAATCACAGAGCGCAGTAATGCAAAACCAAAGGAAACGCGACATTACTTTTGACACTCAATTGAAAACCGCTCTAAAATTGTCCACATATCATCTTAAAATAAAATTATCTACTGGTTTTGACATTTTTCTGAAGCGTCCATTTATTCCTTAATAAATCCGTGGTTTTATTCCTCGCAGTCAAATTTATTGACCGAGTCGTTCATGATTTCATAACAAACAAGGCGCGCAGCTGGCTATGAATTCATGGATGACTCGGATGAGTAGAAAAAATTCTTTCATATCATACTCAACCAACAGGTAGAATGCAAAGAAATATCAGGCAAAGCAAGGGAAGAAAAATACAGATTTACAGTTTCTTTGGAAAATGTTGAAGGATAATTATAATTGAGCGAACATCAAAGAGTCTAAGATAATACAGTGACGATATAACGCATAATGAACCAATCAGATTGCTGAAAATTACAATGACCTGTAGAGAGTGTATTATGCATACGAATAATCACTAAGACGGAAAGAAAAATGCAGCACAACGGCAAACTCTACAAGTAAAGAATTAGTTTGTTAAAATTAGCCCTTGCGCTTGTTGGATATGAGATGACAGATAGCCAACGAGGCGCATAAGCAGATGCGCAGAACGTATGCGCAGTAGCAAAAGAAGACACCATCGTTAAGTATTCCTAAGGGCATCATAGGTTTCTATGGTAGAACATTTTTCTAGTCAAAATAATTTCAGGGAATTGTAAAAACGATTATTGAATGGGGTGTACATTTGCAGTTTAATATACACGTCATTTTTTAGTTGGTGTGATCTTTAATTTGGATGCGTGCCAATAATTGTATTTTTAGCATTTTTGTTATTTAAAAATAACTTGGATTACTGTACTATCAGCCTTAGATTCCAGGAAACACCTCCTTATTTATATACGTATTGTGCGTCACGTGTTTGGTTTCCGGTAACCCCTCAAGAGCCTTCAAAGTGCTTGTCCTTATTCACACGCGCGGTCCAAACTGCCCTACTGCTTTCACAGATATGTTAGCAAACGCAGATGGTTGAACCCCTTTCTTTACTAACATGCTTCAATTCCACACACAAACCAATTCCGCTATATTTTTTAAAGAAAAACCAAAGAGTAAACGAAAACGGTCAAAAAAGAGGAACTAGATAAACTAGCAAACTGCTAGGTCCGTCTGGCAAGACGACAAAGGCCAAGAGAGATAGTAATGTGTAAGCATTTTAGCGCACCTATGAATATTCTTGGTTATATGCAGCAGTAAAGCTTGCATTTTGCCGGCGCTGTCTCTATTGTAGGTGTAATTACATGGAGGACTAAGGACATAGTTTACATTTTTTTGTATATTGTTCTTCTGTTGCTCCACCCACACAGTACGACATCTTTGATCATTTTGGCTGACTAGTGATTTCTGGAAATTTTGATCAGACGGATCGCACAAGGAAACGCTAACATGTTTAACTAATTTCGGGGTTAAACAAAATAAAATTTGTCCCATTGGTGGCCCCGCCCCTTCCAGTTATGTAGATAAATACTTGGTCAAATCTACTGAACAGGAACATTGAAATGGCACAATGTACCAGGATAAACTAAATAATTTTTCACACACCTTTTCTAGCCCCTAATGAAGGTTGGTTTTGTCTAACCGAAATATTGGACAATATTATGAAAATACTAGCTGTTTGATCAGTACTTTTCACGCGATACTCCCGCAAAAACACAGTGACTTACAATCTGTAACCTTTGTGTAATTTGATATTATTAAATCCCTATTATTGCTGATCAAACATCGTCAAAACGGTCCAAAAAGGGGAAATATATAAACTCGTAATGAAAGCAATCGATGCCAAACAGAAAATGATGTACATGACATACTATAGCTACAGGGTTATCGTCAATGTATAAATTTAATTTGGTTGGATTAACTGCGAAAAAAATTATCCTGAAATGGAAAGGACAGAGTCAAAAGAAATGGGTGTATTATATCTCAATACCGAAATTAGCATTTTGTTTTAGCCGTGGCAAATCTAAATCTGTTTGAAAATGAAAACCAAATAAAAATCACCAGTAAAGTCAGCTCCCACGAGCAATGAGCGTATAGTAGGCAAAGATTTATCTAACCTGCCAGAAAATATTCTCTGAAGCTTGCTGCTGTGTGATCACTTAGTCACGGGTCTAAGAAAACTGGACAAAGTGAACGTCTGTCGGACTATTAAACTCGGCAAATGTAAATATTCAATCATCTATTTTGAGTTGATTGGTTGATTGGTGATTTGTTGATTATGACAAGACCCGGTCATATGAGGCCAATTAACACAAGCTAGGTTACCACTTTACTGGACTGTGAATAGGAGCTGTGTCGCCGTAATGGACTCATGCAAGCCATATTGGCGTACTCAAACAATTAAATTTCTTTCCTTTAAATATTGAGTTCTATTTATGCAAACATTTCTCGCCATTAGAGACACCAAACGTCTGCCATGTTGCAATTAGCTCTTTGTATATGCACAAAATATACGTTATTTTTTTCGTGACTTCCCCTTCTTTGTCACGATCACAATATTGGATAAAGAAAAAAAATGATATCCGGTCACTTTGCAGATTTTCTAATTAAAAAACTGAAATGAATCAGTAGCTGATGTCAGTGCAAACTGACAACGAATTTTTATTCACTCAAAACCAAAGACGTAAGACCTACCCTACTTTCGTCGATAAACTCAGTAGGAGAGAAAAGTGTCATAGTTATTGTAATCACTTATTCCTCGAATGTCCGAAAACCTTTCTTTTCTGGAAAGACCTCAAAAATTCTTGAGTTTTTTTTTTTTTTCGGATAAACAATCCCAAGATATGACGGTAATCAAGTGAAGTAGGATGCGATTTGTTTAATTGCTTTTTTTTCGGATAAACAATCATGTTCCAAGATAATATGCATAAGATATTAAACTAAACTCAAGGAGGATGTGATTTTCTTTTCTCGGATAAACAATGCCAAGATATGACGATAATTAAGCTTGACTGAAGAAAGATGTGATTTGTTAAACAATTTTATTATAATTAGAAAATTGGAAAACTTCACATCTGGATAAGTCAAATGTTCTCTGTACAACCAAATCCGTTCGTATAGAAACTGTAAAAACAAAGTTCAGAAAACAGAAGTACATAGCATCGAAATATAATGCCTTGCGTGCGTTTCAGGCTAGATAACAGTTGCACATGTCTTGAGTATCCCAGCCTTTGGTTTGCTTGTTACGTAGATTGCGAAAAAAAGTGAAGGTGCTATTGTAATCGTAATGATAATACTCTCACCATACAGGCGTTACTATACTATGTAAAATGTTATTGCTGTAGTCAGGAGGATTTCGTGCAAATAAAACAAGATGACTGTGAGGAGAAAAGTCGGACATTAAATAGTGTGCAGAGATTAAAGGAAGCAACGTTTCTGGCAGCAAAGCCAAGAAAACGGCATGTGTATTTTGCCTTCCATTTTGATTTTCCTTAAAACTTGAGACGGAATATTCCGTACACGGGCGCAAACCAATCTGAAAAATCCTCCCTGGAAACTTCATTGTTCGCATAGACTGTTCACAGTCCCCCTATTTTTCCGTGGGATTCTCTAGACCGGTACGGTTTGATGGAGCTGCCACTGATCTTGGTTTGTAAAATCGAGCGCGATCTGGGGAGAGTGTCTAAACTACCGAGGAGTTGGGAGGCGGCGGGAAAAATATTTTTTCGCTTCCCCTCACTGACTATACTAACACCCACTCCCGCTCCCCTCGGTAGTTTAGACACTCTCCCCAGATCGCACTCGCTTTTACAAACCAAGATGGCGGCTGTTCCATAGAAGCGTACCGGTCTCGAGAATCCCACGAAAAAATAGGGGGACTGTGAACAGTCTATTGTTCGCAATACTGACCTTAATTTCGATTGTTTGTACAATGTCGACCATCAAATCTAGTGGAGCTATCTCACACTTTACATTGATACCAATAACAAGATCACCTGAGAACCACAACTGTTATATCAGGACTTGGGCGGCCATATGCAGTAGCCACAGTGGAAATACAAGACCGCGTGATATTACTACTGCCGATTGACATGTCGATTGATCAGTATGACCGTAGTCAACAAAGGGAGCTGGAGAGATCTGATGCACCCTTGTGTAACAGTCGACTGAACACCTCACCTTTGCTGGCGAAATCTGCATATTGCCCGCAGACTGTAAGACAGTGAGCTATATGAAGAACAAACGCAACAGAGTGTATACTATAGTCAACGCTTGCTAGCAGCGCAACAAGAATCATATGGGGTGAAACAGAAAACATATGAACAAGCAAGCAGGTTTCAAGTCTCCCGGCAGGAACAAAGTAATTATGGATATATTCCATCATGCTGTGTTGGTCATCAAGAAACGTAAAGAGATACTTCTGTATTCAAAGTTCAGCAACAAACAACGACATTCGATTTTCAAAGGAGATCCGTGATCATGGACTGGCTAAGAGCCGATGAAAGTTACTATCAAGACAACAAGAAGGTAGAGATGGACTTGCGACAGGTTGAGGAACAAAGAGAACACCATGGAACTTAAGGGATTGGACTTTGGAATCTGAGGGCGATTATGGAAATGTGGCACAACCAAGAACAGCTGCTGGAGATGACATAAACACAAATATACCTCGACAACTCCTACATCACTTAAAGTGAGGCAAAGACATTATGTAAAGACGCAGGTTGCAGCGGATGTCTGTAGAGATTTAGGCCAAAATGTTAAACAATCTTAACGTTTTTCACTCGTGATGTCGCATGCTGATAGTTTTTGTCCGAATCCGATACTTCGTAAGCCGATAAACACTAACCCACGTTTCTGTGTCCAATTAGGGTTAGTTTTCATTTGCAGTTTTAGAGCTGGGCTTCGTCGCGGGATTTTTACCGGTTTCTGCTTCAAAACTAGGGAATTTTAACAAGCTTCTACCGCAACGGCCACTACAAGGTCACAAAACAATAGGGTTTAATGAGAATATTAAAGGCCCTGCACGTGCGTTATGAATTTTGGTACATTGGCCAAATTTAAGGTTTCTGTGAAGAACGGGAGCACATGACGGTAAATTTTCACATTCTCTGTCTTAACTTGAATGTCGTTCCCACTTGTTCTGTTATGGATAGTTCGGCCACATTGTACAAGTTGAACGAATTGGAATAGTCGCGAAGTAGTACAAGTAAAGCGAACTTATATTTTCAAGTGACGTTTTCGTTGGCGTTGCCGTCATAGTTTCGTAAAGTCCCTACTGTTCTGAAATGAAAACTATTTAAATATCTTCTTTTCGCCCTTCTCCTAGACCACCATGAGAAAGAAAAACACCGAAGTTTTAACGAGTTTTCCAAGTCATTGGGTTAGAAAAACACAATCAATGCAATCCACATCTACCGCCAAAGACAATTTTTTCTAGTTTCAGAACAGTGAAAAATTAATTAAAACAAGTAATAATCAAAAATTAGGGAGAGCGTTCGATGATCTCGATCCCAGGCTCTCTCTCCTTTGTGATGTTATCCGCCCCTGCGAAAAACCCTGCGGGGATGCCAGATGCGCGTCCATTCATTCATTTAAACAATCAACGTTGTCCCATACAATCTCAACTCCAATCCTTATTAGGAGTGGGATCTTTCTATGTCGAACGCCCCTTAAAAGTAATACCACTGGGGCACCGAGCCAGAAAATTGAAAGGAAAACACTTCAATTATCGTGTTATGTTTTCCATGTCATTTTTAGGCGTTTCAAAGTGATATTTGAATACAGCGTCATCTGTTCGGATTCTATATGGATAAATTTATATTAAAGTCCCAGAAAATTTAAGGGACCCATCCCCTGAATTTACGAGCTGCGACTGACTTTCGGAAAATCTTAACCGAACCTTTTTCGCAGTCTAAAACAAAAAGAATTAATTCTTCCATGTTACGAAAATCATAGGTGACATTAAACTAAAGAAAACATCAGTTTTTCTTCATTAGTAATTCTTCTTATTATTAGCATTTGTGATTCATGTAAGACCATGTTACAGGCAGGAGCAAAAGCGGATCCGTCATTACAAAACATTAGGGAGTTTAAGAAACGAGGACGGCAACGGTAACAAGAACGTCATTTAAAAATATAACTTCTCGTTTTTGTAACTCTTTCGCAATCATTTAAATTTGTTTAACTTGGAAAATGCTGGCGAACTCTCCAGGAACTAAATTAGTATGAACGACGTCAAAGTAAGGAAAAATAAAGAAGATTTTGCGTCATACGCTCCCGTTCTCGAGAAAACCTAAAATTTGGTCATTTTAGGTTGTTGTTTTGGAGAGGACGGCAGAGAAATGTACCAAAATGTAAAACGCACGCGCAAAGCGATTGTTTTCACTCATTAAGCCCATTGTTTTGTGGCGTTCTCGTTACCGTTCCGTCCTCGTTTCTTAAACTCCCTAATTATCGTCAAGAAAACATCAATGGCCAAGAATAGGCTCAAACTGCGCTTCATCTCTGCCAAAAAATTCGATAGAAGTAAAGGTTATTTTTAGCAATTCATATTCAAACACTATTTTTGAGTTATTCTACTTATAGTTAAGTCGAAATCTTACGTGTAAGGTAATCAGATCCTTGCAACTGGGATTCAAAATTCATTCATGTTCTGCGGCACGTTCACCTCGCTGGTTCTGCCTTGTGTGAAGTCTACTTTAATTAGTATTTCGTCAGTATTTATCCACTAAAACACTCTCAATGTTGTATGTGAATTACGGCAGTGTTATGACGCAGATTGACATTAATTAGAGGACAGATGCTCAGAAAAAAGACGACAATTTGTTAAATACGTGTAATTTAAGTCTTCCTCAATTTCCGACATAATTCACTTCCTGGAGATTCTTATTCAGTATTAAACAATGCACTTTGGTCTTCTTATTACTATAAAAAAACCTACAATAAAAAGAAAAAGGAAAGAAAGAGCGAAACCAGACATTGTAGCCAAGGTTTCCAGCACAAACGTTTCCATTCACACAAAACATTTATAGAAGACATGTCCAAGTGACTTTAGTAGAGTACCGCGGGATGGGTCATACATGACGGATTAACGATCAAACCCAGCTTTGTCCATCAGTAGTTCCGTCTCTACGGATCCTCGAAAAAGCGTAACTTCCACAAAAACACAATTAGGACAACTTTAAAATTCACGGTCTTTTCAACCATTTTAAGTCATTAATTATTTAGCAATCTAACGTCTATATTTACGAGGCTCTATATTAAAAAAAAAATTACTCGGTATCTGACATTATACAAGTAATAAAATTGAAACAGTTTATTTAGCAGCACTCTTTCTCTTATATTGGAAAGCTAATTCCAATGTGAAGTTGAAAACTACTTCAGGTCTAATCAGAAATTTGTGTTTGACAACTGACGGTAAACTGGCTAAACGGATGATCTCGCATTGTACTCCGGAGTAAACAACATTTCATAAAACTCTTCAAACTCCGAGGTAAACTTGAGTGTTCGGCTTCCGTTTGTTAGCCTACTGTCAAACTTTGCATTCATTCAAACATTCTAAAATTGTCAAGCTTGAGAGAAAGACGCGTGTCTTCTGTCAAAGCGTTAATAGCGCTTTACGTCTGCTGATATTATGCCTGATCACATGCAAGAATGATTCTACAAATCAGTCCAGCGCTGTGGTTGGTTTGTTATTAAACATGTTCAATGACGCGTTTCTTAGTTGCTTAACTCTGAAGAAAATTAGTCCAACATGTCTGTCATTTCCGTAATAAAAGAGATCTTTTTAATTTTTCTCTTTAGCCATTTTCTTGACTGATTGAAACAGAATCTATAAACGAATCAATTATAAAAAAACCAGTAAAGAATAGTCAGATTTAAAAGCATTAATGTCCTGCTGGATTTCGCTTTTCTTTTCAGCAACTCTTCTTGCTATACTTTCAGGCCACCGTCATCGATCGACATTCGAACATACGAAAGCTTCGCCAAGTGTCGCGGTGCTTAGAAAGTCCACACATGGCCGCTTCTTTTCAATCATTCAGTTCCTTGTGTCAAGTTCGACATTGCTTTATCACGTAGTTGTCAACTGATGTAAACACAGGAAATGAGAAATATTGCATGATCGATAAAAGTTGTTTAAATTTAGTAGAAACCAGCTGTATTTTAAATCTGTTTTCATCAGTTCATCAGTTCATGCTCAGGTACTAGGTAGATAACCACAGATTCATTCAAAGCATGCTCCAAAGCATGGACAACAGTAGCCGCGGTTTGTAACTGACGAGGGTCTGTGTTGGTTTATTTCAGGATGGACTTTTTCATCTCCGTCATGATATCGCATTAAGCATGTGTGGCCTTGGGTACCGAAAACGAATTAAACTAAGTAAGTACCGAAGCATGTTTTGCCAGATTTATGAGAAATCGAAAAACACATCCACTCATCCATCCATCCATCGTAAGTATTAAATTAGAATTTTATGGAGGAGTTAAAGTCGAGTTTCTTTGTAAACGAGCAGCTGATGTTCACACCAAGATTATATGCAGACAGCTTATGAACAACTTGAATACGCGTGGCCAAACAAGAAAATGCTGAAGCTTACCTCAGGCAGACAAATCACAACCGAGTGAACATTGTTGATGATCTTGTAGAAAAAAAATCAAGCATCTTTGAAAATCGAATCGTGCCGTTGTTGATCTTCTTCCGTTGTAGAAGTTTGTAAAACTATAAAATCGATTGCTTTTGAACACAACGATAAGCAATGGTGCTGTGAACAGGAAAGTTCTTGAGCCAGACTATGTTTTTCCGCCGCAGTATGGATTGCATGTACTTATGCAAATGTAAACTTTAATGGTCGAGAACGGAACAATTAGCACTGCCAGACGAACCGTGTTTATAAGTATTCTCGGCAGTAACATGACGAAAGAGGAAATTTTTAGCCACAGATTTCCTGTTTGTAATAATAGTATTTATTGCTTTAAGTGTGATCGAATAGAAGTGTTATCTGGCGTTGTTTTGAAGCCTCACTAGTCGAAGATTGATGGAAGCGAATAATTATGAATTCCATTTTTGTCTGGCATAATTATAATCATTAGCATTACAACATTTACAGCTTTATTACTCACATCCTAGTTACTAACTATGCTCAGCATAGGGATGTGGCAGCCTCAGTTAAAGACAGCTCTGCAACGCGTTTCATTTAATGATTTTTGTTACGGATTTTATGAAAACAGTTCATTTTTTTGCTGTGCCTTCTGATTTTATTTTTTATATATTAAATTTGCATGTTTCTATTACCTGCTAAGGGGTCATTAAGTGTGTTTATTTCAATCTCAACCTGTATGTTGCTTAATTTGAAAGTTAAAAGCCCGGAAACGTGTTAGCAAAAACAAATGATAAACTGATAAAACTGTGAGGTTCATACACTGACTCACGAAACACATCTAATATATTTCTATTGACTGACTTCCCCCGAAGTTCGAAAGAATATTTAATGGGTCAAACTGAATAAAGACGGTCTGTTCCATTGTTTTGGTCTGTTTATGAGGAAGAGTGATGACCCAAGGACATCGATAATCAGTAGTGAGGGTTCAAAAATATCCTTCCAGCTGATGGCAAGTTTTGTTTATGTTGTAGTTCAACGTTAATTCCTTCAGTTTTTCCTGGTTTGATATTTTTTTTAGTTCAAACAAAGGAAAATAAAAATTGAACCCAAGTGAAACCCTGAAGGAATTTTAGTATTTTAGCATTTAGAATTTTACTTGGAGCGTACAACTATGTCACGACGTTTTCGGACTATTTTAAATCGCCTTGAACTCTTTTTCCCGCGTAAATTTAAATTCCGTTCCACGTGAGAATTATACAAAGATTGTGACTGGTTAGCAAGGCTCCAATGGGAGGCCGTGCTGAATTTGTGAAAACCTCAGTCTAAAAATGAATAGGTCTGTGAAAACGTAATGTAACGAATATACAGCAGTTGTAAGTCCCAGGAAATGAGGCCCTGCGGAATTCTTATGTTATTGTATCAAGCAAGGAAAAAGAGGCGATTTTATGGCTCTTGGTAACGGAAAGAGATTCCACTTAGTAATAAATGGGGTGTGTCCTATGTTTAAACCAAGGACTCATTGTGGTTTTCGACCAGGGCGTTTTTACTGCTACAAAAGTTTTGAATAAAATTTTTTCCTGTCTGCATAAGGAGAAAAATTTGCCCGAATTTTAGTGAGAGGATAACCACTTTGATAAAAAATATCATTTTTTAAAGTTTCGGCGAACTCCCTGTACCAGGATAAATAATTTCTTAAACTGGTACGTATGTGTTTGTATTATACGTTTCAGTTCACACGCCTCATTCCAGAAAGTCGGCAAATGGTAACAGTCTTACAATTTAAAATTTTTCGCCGCTGTGACTTAAGCCTTAATTAGTTTCTTCGGACAAAAAATGAGGAGGGCGGGACCTAGATTGCACGTTTCGTGATTTGAGGTGTAATCCTTAATGTCTAAATCGTACGTAAAATTGAAACAGTCAAAAAATCGGTTTCAACGCTTATTAGGTCCACATATAAACGTATAATAGAAATCTCCACTTGAATGGGTGTGATGGGAATCTACATAAATCCATTGTACTCCGGTAATATTCAGATCTCGTGCTTTAGCACCAGTGGCGAGTTGTGAGAACATTCTCTTAGTTATTACTGAAACATTTCACTGAAGGTACTGTCACATCTTTGTGGAAACTTAACAAACAAAAAGTGATCAAATTAGCAATACGTGACCTCACCGACAAAACATTTGTGTGACAAACGGGAAATTCGTGTACATAGATACACATACTACAAATCCTTCCTTCATCAATTTCGTGCCCCCTTTTTAAAAATTGTACTCGCAGGGTAGCTACGGTCCTACCAGCAGTGGTTTCTCTACCAGACGCTACGCTACGAAAGAGGCAGAAACCCTTTCGAAACATAGCGTAAAGTGGAGAAACCACTGCTCGCAGGGTAGGTAGCTCCAAACCGTACCCACCGCCTCTGTTGACCCTCTTTCCAGTAATTTTCACTTTTCCTGAGTTTGTTGGGCGCTTTAAAAACTTGAATAACCACATAGCCATGAGCTTTGGAACATGCCCAATTACTTTCATAAGATCTGTTAGTTCGTTTGCGTGTTCAGTAGTTTTCTGCTGGCGAATAAACCCGATCTGGTTTTCTGTCTGCTGAACACCTTTCCGTTCATGGGAATGGTATTTGACCCTTTCAATGTCTTTCAATACTGAGGAGTATTCATATGATCCTTTTAAGACGAATTCTAAGGGAACCTGTTTTCAGCGGACACCCTGTATTAAGCAGACACTAGAAAAGGTCCCGAGGGTGTCCGCTTAATACATGTTTGACTGTACTGAACATAAACTTCGCGTGCAAGGATTAACAATTTTGCAGGTGGAGTCATAGTTAATTGAGGGACTTGTTATGATACCTTGCCATGACAACAATGGTGCTGCAATTTATGTTGAAAGCACCGTGCACAATCCTTTGTTTTAACGTTCACATTACAGTTGAATATCTATCAAAATCTATTGTTGTCTGTGTACGGTCAAGGCCAAAAATACAAACAAAAACGTGTAACAAAGAAGTTTGTCAGACTTCATAACCATTGCCATTGAAAGGGTGTTTGTTTCCAACTGTAAAACCATTGAAGATGAAATTCACTTTTTATTAGATTGCCCAAACTACTCTTTTTTGTACATTACCTTGTATTTTAGCACTTTTTCGAGTTATTGTTTCTTGATTATCTCAAAAAAATGCATTGTTACCCCCAATTTTCTTTTTAAATACCAAGAGCACTTGCTAAGTTCTACTTTCTCTGCATCGTTTTAAACCGCGCAAAATTATCCCCGTATAAGTAGTCGCCACCCATAAGAAACCCGAGTATCTCGAGATGCGCAGAACGTATGCGCAGTAACATAAGTAGCCACCGTCCTCGAAGAATCAGCAAGCATAAGAAAAAGGCCTGCTAGCTTGATAAAAATATCCAGCATATAAATAGTGTCCCTGAAAACTTTCATCGTTTAACATATTAATTTATTGTCTTTCTCACGATTATTTCGCGGTTAAAGGGAAGAGGGTTTTTTAATTTCCTCGTGTTTAAAAGGTTCAAAATATAGCGCAGTGATTGCAGCGTTATTGCTACCATGTAAGTACTCTTTTGACACTTCATGAGCTAGAGTTATACGAGAAGCAGGTAGAATGCGAAAAGAACGAAAACAAACGTACTTGCTGAGGAAACTGATTGCTTTTTCAAACGTGACTCGTTCGCACACGTTTTGCCCCAATTTACGTCATGTACCCAATGTTTTATTACTTACGTTCGTTTTGATTGAAGTTATATGAACAAGCCGCCCTTATTTATACATGAACGACGTGGAAACAAAACGTGTACGAAAATATCACAACTTGAACATAGGTATATGGACAGCTGTCATTCTTGGCACAAATCGCATGGAATCATGCATAAGAAAATCTTATAAAGCGGGTTCGAAGCATTCAATAACCGCGTAAAATCCGTCAGCATAATTAACACATGATATAGCTGGGATTGACAGTCTTGTAAATTAACTACGTGTCAAAATGTCGATTTGTTTCGACCTGCAATAAGAGCTCCTACTTTAAAATTGCCAAGAACATTAGACAACACAGCCTATGAAAATTGGAACAATAAAAAAACTAATCTTGAAATTTGTGATCAGATTGAGTACTTTGTCAAAACTATATTCGCTTGTAAAAGGTACAGAGAAAGCACTTGTGACAAGTAAAATTGCTGAAAGAAATTCGTTAACCGGCCTTTAATAATGGAGAGGAGTGGAAGTCTGATTACGTATACAGTTGTTTGCCCTCGCTGTACGGTCGAGGCATTGTGGGTTCTCAGCTTTTACTGATATTCATTGGGTACTTCCCAGACTATCTTTCAGCATTGCCGCGCACGCTTTTACACTTTTTTGAACAACCTTTGTCGAAACAGCTGTATATCAGAACCGTGTCGTGAACACAACCTGATGAACCAGTTTTGATAGACGCGTTCTATGCAAATGTCGCGAACAAGCCTTGTTGGGCCGGCCTTTGATAACGGACACCTTATCATGCGCTTATATAATGAACCAAGCTAAATCGAAAACAGCTTGTAGAACAAATCGTGCAAATATCGCGAACAAAACTTGGGAACCGACCATGTGTACCCTGACAGAAAAAAAAAAGAAAAAAAAAACTGCTGACTCTATTTTGGCGTGAAATGGACACTGGAGCTATATTAAGGGCACCTTATGGGGTTGTAAAATCGGGAATAACTAAAAAAAATCACCCGCCTTACCTGCAGTCGAAGTTTTCATTCTACACTAGCGTGTGCTGTTGTCACGTCTGGAGCTACAAATAAAAACTCGAAGCTTGCCGTTTTATTACCTTCATTTCAAACATATAACCAGCGTCATTTATGAGAACCTTTCGTTTCGTTGATCGATGATTGGTCAAATTGAAAATACATTAGGATCAAATGCCGGGGCTTATTGAGGAAGTCGATGCTCTTTAATTTGAGGAAATTCCCATATTTGCCCTCGAGCCTTGGGAGTTAAAATTGCTTGAGGTACAAATGCTGACATTTTGCGCATTTTGTAAGTGACAAGGAAATTTAATTTGGAAACACTAGGAAGCACGTACATAACAAGGCGGCATCATAGCATAGGACAATGACGAAAAACACATTTTATCCCGTCACGTTTTTTATTTAATAAAGGACTCTTAATGTCGAATATGAATCATTTAAAAGTCAAATCACTTAAATTCGTGTTTAACTGCAGATTTCCTCAAAACCATGTTAATCTCTTTCCATGCAATACTTCTTCAATATTATTGTTTGCATAGTGGCAAGGATTTAGTTATATTTTTATGAATCACCTGACGATGTTGGCGGATTATATATTCAGTACGAATAGCAGTCAAAGTCAATTGTAAGAGGTTTCTTATTTTAAATTAAAATTTGTTTAAGGGATGAAGCACGCAACCCAGAAAGGAAATTATTGTTTATGCAACAAATGATGACACCCTAAGAGACTGGATTCTTAAAAACAAAAGACGGTAATATTGAGAATTAAAACAACTGTTGTATCCTCCCAAAAGAAAAAATAATCTACAAACATAATGGAAAACACTGAGTCCAATTGTGATATTTAACAATGAACATCTATGAAAACTCATTTGATTTTAGTCATCTATACCATTAGTAATAACCGTTTTCAGCATTTTTATCAATGTGGCCTTCATGGTGTACACATCAACTTAAAATTGACCAGTACGATGCACCAAATAACATTAGATTTACATTTGTTTCAATTAAAGTGTACAAGTACCGTAGAGCAATATCTTCAGATGAAAAGATAAGAGTTATTTTTGGCAAACCATTTTTTTTTTCTTTTGAAGAAGTGAAGTCAACTCGTGTACATCATAAAGCGGGAAAAGTTCTCAAATAGAACACAATGCCACTTGTTAAATCAATTTGTAAAGTATCAAAAACTCTTGACAGTAACAAAAAGCTTGGTGTGTCAGTTATAATTTATGGTGATGTCTTATCAGCTAGGACTTATTTTCGACTCTGAAACCTTAGCAGTTATAAACACTGTTTCAAAACCACTGTTAACCACTTGGTGTGGAGAACTCCTTCAAGTTGACAACATGTAAACTTACTTTTTGAAGGAAAAAAGCTCTAGAACATCAGTTTGAAACAGTCTGATAAGTACGTATGAAATTGCCGCATATTTGAATATTAACACCGTTTTTATTTGACATCTCGATCAAAAGAGTGTTTTCTAAGCATAAATGAATATTATTTTCGGGATAACTGATGTTTTGACAAAAGTGATAAAAAAAAGTGTGCGAGTCGGGTTTTGTGTGTTCTCTGTTGTTTCTGTCATTATCATCTACGCCGAGCTCTTTTTAGAAAAGACAAAGGAACTAGGTATGACTTGATTTTCTTTCAAAACGACGAAATTTCAATTCAATTTAAAGATGGTGGCATAAATTAAGCACAGCAAAGCTTTCAGTGTAAAATATGACCTACCTTTGTCAAGTAAGCATATTCTTAACAGAGCCGTTATATGACTTAAATTTTGTCATTCTTACAACCTCATTCCTTAAAATTACGCTAACCACGATGAGATTGTGAAAATCACTTGCCAAAAATCAAGTCATTGGCGATCTTATGTTAGGGAGATAAACAAATCTTTTACCTGCTTTGAGGACTCTCGTTCAGTTGACATCCGATCGGCGATCAAATAAATCTTTGCGCTAAATTCGAAGCTCTTCACTCTAGAAAGTATCTTCATCTTTCTAATGTTAATATGCTCCAAGCCTTAAGATCGACATTGAAAGAGGGCTGTTTCGTGAGTACAGTTTTCACCTGCTTGGCAAACCGCGAACAATCGTTGTTATGGGTGTTGCTACGCAAGAATTTGCACGTAAGTGTCCAGTATACAGGTATTAGTAAACACTATTTGAAAACTTCGTACCTCTGAGTACCTGAAATTAGCATGGTGCAAGGTTAAACTAAGAAGGAATAAATTTTGATACCTTTTGTTGAGCAAGGTATCGTTGCCATGGCAACGCAGCAAGGTATTAATCGTCTACAAATAATGGTTTTCCTAGTTCGTTCGTCGCATTTTAGTCGAATATAATGCAGACGAAGTTAATAAAAGAAATTAAATTCGTCGGTAAAGCGACGTATGAATCGGTTCGTGGAATTAAATTCGTCCAGACGTTTTATCCGTCTGCTCCATTCGGACAAAACGTCTGACATGCGTGTGAGTTCACACGTCGAAGTTCAGACGCATCGAATTAAATAAATAAATTTGAAAATACATTAACGTAATATCGATTCGTCGTTTTCTTAAATCTAGAATCGTCGTAAGTTGTCCACACCATGTTCCACCATCCCATGTTATTCAAGTCGGTTGAATTAAATCCGTCGTCTAAAACGAATCTCTATTATCGTCGTCTTACAGACGAAGTCAATTCGAATTAAAATTCGTCCGAATTATATTCGACGTATGAACTAGGCCTAAGATTTTTTTCCATGTTTTGTATCCAGAAAAACTCACAAAATAATGACATAGTGATGCTGCTTTCATGTAATTTTAACAGAGAGATCTCCTGTAAATGTTGGTTTTGCACTTTTAAGTAACTTCAAAAAACATTTAAAAATGTTTTTTGAAGTTACCCTCTGTTAGATCTTGGTTTTTGTTTGTAGGCGAGTTACGGTTTTAGAAAACTACTGTTTTGGCAAATTTCATGAAATTCTAACGAGCGGTTCCTTAGAAAACAGTTCATTTTCATTACAAACAGCCAGTCACAATTTTTTGGTCAAATGCGCATGCGTGGCTTTTAATTAGGGTTTTTCGGTTTTTTCAGCAAAGATGAAAAGTGTGCAAAAAGGCTTAGCTCTTTGTGAACTCACTTTCTTTGTTTGGTGATAAATGAAGAAGAGTTCACAAACGAGAAACTGAGTTATTTTAAGAGCAAAACGCACCTTTGTGATCCACTTGGTATAAAATCGAGGGATCGATACTATTTGCTTACCACAATTCTAGCGCGGGCTTAATAGCATCAGTAACAGAATCTGTAAAGCGTGCGCAAACTGTGTTCGGCCACAGGTCACCAAAGCGTGATATAAGAGTTTGTATGGCGTTAAAATTAAATCGAAAGTCTAAAAAAGCTTACCCGGTGTGTTTTGCTGTGTTTTCAAGGCTTCTCAGTGCTTCCAAACGCCGTTTTGAGCGGTTTATCTCTCAGCGGCTGGTCCACGTGCATCACTGTATTATGTTCTGATGAAAACGTTGGAAGTCGAATTTGGATGTAATTTGACCCGGCGTCATTTGAGGAGAGCACTTCGAAAACCTCGCTAAAATTGGCTTGAACCTTAAGCACACGCTTACCTGCCTCACCACTGCGAATGCGCGGGAAATACGAGGGAAATCTTGAAGTGAAATCACTTTACTCGGCCTATCCGGCGCGACGAAACCTTGATTTTTTTCCTCTTGAAGTGAACCTCTTCGCTCACTAAACGTTGTAAAACGAACGAAAAACTCAGCAATAGAATAAAAGGATTGGTTGTTCTCCAAAGAGGCGAGTGTTCATTTGATTTTGTTGACAAAACTTTGCTTAGTTTGATGTTTTGCAATTTTTCTTGCAGTGTTTAAGGTAACTCTATACAGTTATTTGGCGTACGGCGACTGGGTACACTGATACGTGAATTTTCATTATGCTCACGCGCGAAACAAGGCCAGTTTTAGCCTGAAAAGTAAGGCTATTTTAATGAGTTTGCTATGGTGAATTTTTTCTCAAAATTGGCTCAATGTTAGGATTTATCTGGCATTTGTACTCCAAAAAATCTTAGGGAGAATTATACACGGACAACTGCAATAAATGGCAAAAATGAAAATTTCAGAAATTCGCCAAACGTATGAGTAGAATTTGTTTTGACTTTATGAGGCAATACTTTGGAGTTTCTCTTCTTTACACAAAAAATAACGAAATTTTACCGCGCAAAATTTGGACAAACCCGTATCGAAACTAGCTAGGAGTTAAGGAATCAGCAGATGTATCATCTGCTGGTTGCCATGGAAACGGGTTTTACCAGTTGTAACGGTGTTTTTAGCAAAGCACACGGACTTAGGTACTCGAAACTATGTTTGAACCCAGATATTTTAACAGGGCTGAAAGAACTAGAATATCAAGAAAAATATATATCACCACCAGCGAAAACTGAAAAAATGGTATAGAGCCACCTTAAGCTTAATAATATTGCTAATTGCAGAGCAGTCTTTTGGGCTCAGTTTTACGGTCCAGGTTCATTATTTCTCTTGGAGTTTTATTTTCTAACCTCGTCCCATTTTACTTCACTTACGAAAATTTGAATCTTAGCTTAAATAGTCAAACAAACGCCTCGCAACTGACTGTGTCGTTGGTATAAACTCTAAAAAATTCTTCTTGCACACATTTCTCTGATTTTAGCATTGAGTTGTGACAATCTTGACAGAGAACAAACACAAATACTTAAAATAATAAGATATAAAGTTAGGGAGTAAGATGTATCAAAATTTTTCACTAAAAGTCTTTTTTTAACAACTTTCGTTAAAAGCGAATGTAAAATTTGAAGTGTGATTCCAATTTTATCAAAACAAAACTTACGCAGAACATTTATTCGCTTGATTGTGCGAATTTTTCAAAGATAGCTGTTTAGTTTACTTCTGTACTGCTTGGTATGAAATATCAAAGTTTTTTTTCATTTATTACTCCAGGATGTGTTTAATTAAAGTATGTTTTATCGTTAGTCTAGCCCTTTTCTCTGAGGTTTATACGCACGGCGCACTTGACTTGAAATTTAACTAGTCAAGAGTGACAGAGCGACGTAGCGCCAGCAACTGTTTGCAAACCGATTCGCCTCAATATTCTTAAAAACTGAAAATGTAGAAAAAAAAATAATAATCGCGTTATTCACCGGCCTAGGCTGGTCCCTATTGGGAAAATCTGTGCCCTGGGCCGGTGAATAACATATACCGGTATTTACGTTTGCCGTGACGCCACAAATTCACGCCTTGTTTACAATTCCAGCGGCATCGGCTAAGCACTTGTACCCTTTTTTAGCGAGCTTTGTTGCCTGTGCAACAAGTTTCTTCGTGCTTTTTCTCGGTGTATTGATTATGCAGTGGTCGATCAGTTAGAATCCAGTGAACAAAACTCTGTACAAATATCATTTTGAATGTAAAGAAAATTATCGTAACTCAATAAATGGTAATAAATAGCCGATCCCGTCCTGAATGTTTACCTACAGTGTACACAATGTTTTGAAAGTTTTTAGACACCAAGCTCCACATATATCATGTAGCTTAGAATGTCAAATCTATTGAAATGGTTGTTTTAATGTTAACACATTGTAATTATTATTGTTGCTAAATAGTTTGCTGCATATGCTCTAAAATATACAAGTCCAGAAAAGATGAGGAATTTGTAAGGTTATTATGTTCATATAGAAACCAAAAGCAGAAATGCTATTAAAAAGTAATTTTGGAGCTCTGCTTTTATGCTTGGCTAAATATATATGTTATATTCTTTAAAGTACAAATTGGCTATCAGCTGATAATTTCAGGTACTTTTCTTCACAGCAATTAGCGTTATAAGGACAAACACCAAGAAAATATTGTGCAAAGCTGGGAGACAAGCACAACCTTTTGTTAAAACTGTACTTACAATGAACTTGATTGTGAACAAGTGTGAACTGAGTTTAAATTTCATGATTGTAAGATATTGATGTTCAGTTATACTGGGGGGCTTTTACCTGTTTTAAACTTGAGTTATTTGTGCCTCCTTTTCACAACTACTTAATAGTGTCCATTGTTGTGATGGTCTTTCATGTAGTTAATCTTTATATTAAAAGAAATAGTTGATCAACAGAAAGTTAACCAAGAAATATTGATGCAATGTTTTGAAAAATCATAGTAAATTTCCAATTTTTAGGTTAAAAATTTTTTTGTACAAGATATTTATTGAAACCACCAATCCTATATGTTCTTTTCCAGGACATATATGTACAATAGTTGCTCTACGTTTGGTCAACAATATTTGTCAGTCACAGATAAAAAGCACAGACAATACGGCATGGGTTAAAGGCGCTGCTCAATACACTAGGCAATTTTTCTTGCAACCTGTCTCGCAATTTTGTTGCGACACAAGTTGCGCGAATTGTTACCAAGTGTAACATGCTCTGAAATGAGCATGCCTCGCAATTTTTTTGTTGCCGCAATCGTTGTGAGAAGTAAAGCCGCCGTTACACGTTGAAACTTTTAGCTGAAACTTGTGTGCAACGGCGAACGAGACCAGTTTCACGAACTGGTGTTACACGGTGAATTTCTTGTTTTTTCACCACTGCGACCGTTGCGAGCCGTTGCAGAAGTAGAAAGCGGTTCTACTTTTCGTGAAACTTGTCTCGCAACGGAAGTTCGAAAAAGTTTCACGAAACCGACCGTGTTACACGGCGCAACGCCTGCTGAAACTTTTTTCGCAGCGCCGTTGCACACAAGTTTCAGCTAAAAGTTTCAACGTGTAACGGCGGCTTAAAAGTCGGTTCTACTTCTCGCAACGGTAACTACACCAAAAACGTTGCGAGGCCTGTTTATTTCAGGGCATGTTACACTAGGCAACGATTCGGGTAAGTTGTGTCGCAACGGCGCAACGAAATCGCGAGACAAGTTGCAAGAAAAATTTGCCTAGTGTAACAGCGTTGTCACACTGAAGTTTTGTCGCAAACTCCTTGACAGAAACGAAAACCCGTCGATCCCAGCCTACTGTTGTTAGGAAACTCCTAAGCCGAAGGAATGGTGCACCAGTCCTCAAGAGATTGGTCGAACATGTAATTCAATCGAGTAATTTTGCGATTCAGACACTTACCCTCAACAAAGCTCAAGCCTGAGACTGCTATAAATAATTGAGCAAGTTAAATAGCCGGGAAAGTGAAACAATTTGTCATTTGCACATCTAATGCATCTTATCTTATGGACATAATAACCAAAGATACTTTGGTGAAGAAAGCAAATTTTTGGTTTTCTAATACCTGTCTAAGCAAAATACTCTTCTTATTTGGCCAAAAAACGACAGCATGTCATTGTTAATAATTCGTGAACTTTTTGCTTGCTTAAAAATAACGAACGTTTGACCAATTTCAACCGCCAAAGATAGGAATTAAGCAAGAAGTATAAGACATCTCGTCGGAGCCACACATTTGGAGAAAAGTAAAATCAACATTCCAAAGACTGTAAAAACTATAAAAACATAGCAATTCGATATATATTTCACTCAGTTCGAGCTGTGAGTCTTCTGCCATATAACGAACGTTCAATAAGAAAGTAGTAGACACTAAACCAGATTGAAACCAACATGGTAAACCAATCTTTTTAAGATAATTAAGCTAATCAAGGTAGTAAGGTAATCAATTTCGTGGAAATTTTAATCGGAGTTTTTGTATTAAGTATGTTTCTCTTAAAAGAAACAACTTGTACCTGAAAGGTTTAAAAGTATTTCAGTTGATAACGTTTTATATTAAACGAGTTTCCTTTTCTTTTCTTAAAAGATCAAACTTTTCAGTAACAAAATTGAATCATTCAGACATTCGTGACGACTACTCGAGTTAAGCATTTATTATAAAAAATAATTAGTATTTTAGATTAACCCACCGAAAGCCAGCTTACACGCGTCGAACAAAATTACTTTTAAAACAAAATCACAGTGGTCTGCCTGATTAACTTTCATAAATACACGAAATTCCCACCTTAGATACAGCCAGAAAGGGTTCAAATTAACAGCTCTCACTGTCCACTAAATCATTTATTTCTGTCTGTGAATTGGAGACATTATATGTTTACGAAAAAGAAAATGTTTTGACGCTCTGAATCAGTGTCAACAGTTCATGCTCGCCAGTAAACTGCCTGAGTTCGTCCCAGGCTAATTTAGATGTCAAATTTTATTCGTCTCGAATACAGTTCAAGTTACAGATGAGAAATGCATCTGAGGTGTATCTGGCTCGACTTTTCAGCTATCCTCCCATCACAATGTAAAGTGCAGTAATTGTTGTTTGTGTAGTTTTTGGGTTTCAACCTTATCCTGATTTTCTAAGGCTCGAATAAAATTCGATGCGACTTAAATGATACGCACACCGGGCGGGTTTTAGAGCTTTCGTAACAACACGGAAAAAGCAATCCAACCATTTGCGTTCTTAGGATCATAACTCAGCTACTTCACTGAGGAAAGAATGCGCTCATGCAGCCGCTTCGATAAAAAGCATCGGTCGAGATAAATTCAGAAAGTCGGAAAATACACTTCAAATGACATTTCGTCAAATCACAGTTAGCTGTAACAAATCAAATTGTACTCTAAAAAGTTCATCAAACAGTCTTGAAATGGTATGAAATCATGTTCTCGAACGGCGGCTGAGCAGCAACAAACAACAATAAAATTGATTTGGAATGAACTCACCAGCCAAGAACGTGGTGTTTTCCGTGTTACAAGTCCAACGATGGATAAAATGATTATTTTTCTTCAGCTCCCTTGGGCTGCCTATCAAATAGGCTCGTCTGTGGCCTGTGATTGGATGTTGCAATCACCAATCAGACAAAGCACGCAACATGTGTGCTTATCTATGGAAAGCTCGGCAGGAGAGATTGACAATAATCACGTCCACGGAAGATTCAGCCAGACTTGAATTTTCTAACAAGTTTGGAATCCCTGTGATCTTGTTCCAGTACTGCAAGCATCAGAAAGGTACGAGTAAACGTTACTTTCAAGGATACTGAGATCCCGGAAAAAATCAACTAAAAAAATTGTTTTGGTTTTGGGTATAGCCTTGGTGGTAAGCTTAATATGCAATAGTTAATAGTTTATATGCAAAATTAAAATTGGAAAGATATATTCATTCAATTATGAGATACGCTTATAACAAACAAAGAAAATTCTGTGGAACAATATTGACGAAATTTCCAGACAAACTATCTGAAAGTAGAAGATTTCTGTCTATAAGATATGAACTGCTTAATCTGTTTTATTAGTTCAGTTTTCAGTTGTTCTATTGTCAAGTCTTTGTTTGGAAGTGTGATGCTATAGATGCAAAGGGTCACATCTTCGAGACATGGAAATCGTCTCTACTCTTAAGAGTAAAATTCACGAGTGTAACCACTCAAATAAAAGCCATTCTGTAGCACTTCCCTGTGGTGCTGTTTATCATGGTACAATATTTCATAACCTTCGAGTCTGATCTGTGTATGAAATCCTGAGGAGTGAAGATACGTGAAAGCTATCGGGCTTTTTTTCCCTGTGGGATTATTTGAATTGTAGACCTTGAACGTCTGTGGATGAGATCCTAACGTGTGGCCATCAAACTGCTCTATTCTCAGTTCTATTGTGGCTCCAGTTATAGAGCCGCACAAAGCGAGTCGAACTTTATTCCGTCCTGCATTGTATACTATTCAAAATGAAAACATTTTTTTCCAGACTTCCTTTTTAATTCACAATATTTTGAAAATAATTTTTTCAGTTTTATTTTTTCCCTCAAAATTTGAAGTACTTTAGAAAAATAAGGGAGCAAGAGGTCTTTTCATGGGAAGCCCTCATATCAAATAAATCCGTCGGTTCTGCGGCCATTTTGAATAATTTATAATCGGTCAGCTAGAAATCGGGAGTTTAAGGTTCGGAAATTCTACGTAGCTTTTGCGATTTCGCCATGAGTCACAGGAGTCATCTCGGTCTCCGACAAAGACTATAGCTCTCACGCTTTTGTGTAAAACTTTCAGTCCAATTTCCAATCCCAAATCAAAATGCAAATGCTTTCATTGCTCGGACGTTCGTGAAAAATAAGTTTTCCTAGTCCCTCCGCTTACGGGAACTATTTTTTGGTTTTCCTTAAGTCACACCGGCATATTAACACAAAGGAAGAGCGTTTTTTAGCCTTGTCTGTAAAACAAAATTGACAGCAGTTCTTGTTTAAACTTTGGTGGTACATTGTCTAACATTATGTTCGCGAGACTAGCTCATCCTGAAGAAACAAACACTTGTTTTAACGCCGCTTCATCTTATAGCACATAACACAAACGGCATAAACAGGTTATGTTACCTTGGTCTATTTCGACTGTTCTCTGATGTAACTTGAAGTGGCCTTCTTAGACCTAGGTAAAATAGGAAAACGTCACCATTTTTACAGAATCTCCAGATTCAGTTTAGTTGCAGGAAACTCCAGATCTTACTTCCTCAGATTGTTGGTCGGTTTGTGGTCCTCCGAGATCAGTAAAATCACAGGCAACCTACCGTGACCACGATAACTGTTACGAAATGTGAATGTATAACTTTATTTAAACATACGTGAAATCATCAGTTTAGCTGTATTTAAAATAGCGACATTATAAGGATTTACATGGGGAAAAACGTTTCGTATTTGAGGGGCAAAATCACGAACGTTTTTTAAAATAAAACTTGCTCATCTAAACTCTACGCGTGGCTATTTGAATCTTGTGTTGTGTTTAGTTTGATTTCTCCTCACGGGAGGCAATTTTAGCGCGCGCTAGCGTGGTTCACTCGCCTTACTATCCCAGATATCCTTAGCACGCAAAACAGGCGTTATTATCAGGCGACACGAGGCGCGAAAAATTTTTTTTGTTCCGGCGTCGCACGTGGCTTGCGCTTCGCGTTCGCCTTGCGCTTGCCTTTGCTTGCCTGAAAAACGCAAAAAAAATATATATATATATTAATAATAATAATTAATAATAACGCCTGTTCTGCAGGCTAGGCTATCCCTTGTAAAAATAAGGGACTGCTCGTACGAAACACGCGAGAGCGTGTGAAAATCGTGTCCTGCGAGAACACGCGACGCGGGAGTTTATTTTCTCAAGGACTCGCGTGTTTCGCTCGCTCTACTTTATGTGTGAAAAATGAGAGATTAATCATAGTCTAGCAGAAATATTGTCAGTGCATCTATTATATTTTGTATATGCATGCATTAAAATTTAACTAGATTGTGAGCCCAAGACGACACAAACAGCGGGAATTCGAATGAGCGTGTTTGTTTATTTATGTCAATTGTGTCCTCATGGTGAATTTTTTTCCGGTGTCCAGAAGGTGAATTTTACAATACCAGATTGAAGGAGCCTTGTACTTTAGATGTATTCTAATCATTATAATATATGTTATCTATAGTGCAAATTTTCACTTTGTATTTGAACATGATAAGAAGTACGAATGTAAATGTACATGAAAAGCATGCAGCTGAACAACATTTATCTGTCTAACAGTATGTGGTCCCATCACTCCCGTGGCTTTTTGTTTACTCTTGAGAAAAAAATGAAGAGAAAAAAAATATTGGATGTAGTAAATTTACCCACACGTTACACTTAGGCCTCACATTTGTCAAAAGGAAATCTCGAATTCGAGAATGAGTAGTAAGAAACGTTGACCCAGCATTTGCCAGTTAGTCATTTCTCGCGAACAAAATCTCCGATTTGTGGCTTCGTGAAGATATGTTAAATAAAATGACGGATGTTTTTGGCAAAGAAACAGAACTTTTTTGTTTGAACTAAAACGGAGGAGGACATTACAATCTCGACTTGAACAATAATCTAGACGTCAATGGTTTTAAGTGTCATCAACACGTTCATCGGTGTTAATGCGCAGCAAGACAAGATTTTGATCACAAGTGTTAGTTTTTGAAATAAGCACTAAAAAAAAAATAAAAAATAAAATCAGAGTCAAGCGGTCGGGAAGAAAGCAATCTTTTCACACGACAAATTGTCTAGAATACCGTACAAGCAATTAACTAACAACTCAAATGATGCATAACAAGAAAGGTCAATCACTTAAAACCATTGCCTAAACCTCTATTTATCGTTTAACCTGCTATATAGCTAACATGATTTCTATGTACCTGGAGTAGTCAACAGATAGGTCGGCGTCACAACACCAGTAGCATGGCAAGAAATCGAGGATACTCATCCACTGTTATGGTCGAAACAAACCTTCCTTCAACTTCAGTAAAACTATGATCGTAAAAATAAAATTTTACCACAACAATAAACAGTTTCATTCAGTGCAAAAAATAAGCACTTGAGCGAACTCGCATCGATTTCAAAAACAGATGTGTTTGTTAATTATTGTTATGTGCCTTTTCTTTCAAACTTGGTGAATGCGGTTTTTTTGGCGTGGGAAAGGCCTGCTGTCTATATCAACCACAAACAGGGATCTGTTTTGTGCTGCATGCAGTTTACAGACTACAGACTCGGTTTGAATAAATAAAACAACTGTTTTGGTTGGCTCTATTTAACAAATTGGTCATAATAAATGTGATTTATTCACAACTAATGATTCTCGTTGAGACCGCTGTGACCATGCATTTTCGACGCTCATTTATTAACATGACAAATGCTCTTAGTCTCCAGTATCTAACAGACGCACTCTCTGTTTGTTTATCTCCAAAAAATAATGCTTCCTCTAGTAATTGAAATCATCGATTTAGGAAATTCTCAAAAGTTACCCAAATAGAATTCCAGGGAAAAACTCTTGAGCAGACTGAGAGACGAGAACTACTTTTAGAAAGACATTTGTCAGCTATTCTCTATTCTCTATGCTAGCCTCTAATTTTCACAACTAACAATGACCAAAATGTATTCAGTCAGTATGTAGAATTATTCCTCAAACAAACGAAAGTCTGGTAGGAGGCAATTTCTTTGCGACAAAATGAACCGCGGTGCGTAGGAGGCAGGGGCCGTTTGGAAAAAAAACAAAACAAAACAAAATACACAGTAGCGGTGTCAAAACAAAATGTCTCTTTTTTCTAGTTTTAAGTTATGTTTCCTTTGTTTTTTTCATATTAACCAGAGGAGAAAAGACGTGTTCTACGGTGTAAACATGTGAAAAACATGTGATATTCTTGCAAAACTCCCAAACAAGGTCTTGATCGGCTGAAAAATTTGGATTGAATTGTCAATAAAACTAGGGTTCTCTTTGGTGTTTTGTCACTTAAAACCTTAGCAACATCTTACATGGGAATATTAATTCATTCAATTTTGAAGGAACAAAAAATTTCGAGACTTGAGAGAAGCACTGCCAGCTGAGATTTCCGGAAGGCGAACGTAACCCCCACAAAACTGAGCTGAAAACTTTTTTTCAGATATCACTCCCCCCTACTTCATTGGGGAATAATTTAGCTGCCCACCCCCCCCCCCCCCAACAGACACACATTTACAAGGTAAGAGTATCGTGTACTGGGAGACGTTTAGCGGTGACGATGTAAAAAGGGAAAAAGAACAATCTAGAAAGCTAAAATAAAGATATGGAAACCGTATAAGACAGCCAGAAAACTTGATATCTATCCACTCTGGATGTCATTCTTTTGTCAAACTTAGTAGTGAAATAGAACTTGATGACCTTAAAGCGGCAGTATCACGGGAGATATCATGATGTTTGGCCAAAATTAAACTTTGAACACTGTGTTAATTAATTTCTCAATCGCTAATTTGAAGAAATATTAATAGTGATTCTAAGACAAAAGGTTGAACCAAAATATAGCTCAACCGGCGATTTTTAGTGCGTTACAACAGCGAAATTTGAAAACGTCCGCCAGACGTTTTCAAATTTGAACCCCTCTCTGTCTTGGTCATCTGCCGGCGAAAATATCCGTGGATAGTTTCTTTGCATTCTGATAGTCTTTAAATGGAATGTTGTCATTACATCTTGGCTGCTATCAACCGAATAGCGTCTTTCCGATTTTCGATGTGTTACTAAAAATAGCGCGATACTGTACCTTTAACTCACTTCTAGCTATAGATGTCACGTGACCTGTTACGATCGTTTCTTTGCCCAAACAGAAAATCGAAAATGGGCCGCCGAGTTTACATACTATGAATATAAATTGGAACGTCTGTGTTATTGCACGTTTATGCCTTACATGAATCTGTCATGTTAGTTGACTTTAATATTTAGCTGAATGATTATTGACTTATTAAACTTCTAAATCACTTTTTAATACGACGAAAACCTACAAATTTAGGACAAA